>NC_053500.1:126387639-126730139 GCF_905171775.1 Rana temporaria
TTGGTGTCGGAAGCCCAAGAGGCCCCGATCGCCCTGGTCGAATGCGCCGTGACCCGAAAGGGAGGCGCCCGCCCCTTCAGGGCGTAGGCCTGAAGCACAATCCGTCGGATCCACCTGGAAATGGTGGCCGACGAAACTGCCAGGCCCTTACTGGGACCGGACACAGACACGAACAGCGAGTCCGACATCCGGAACGGAGCTGTCGCCGACAAGTAAACTCGAAGGGCCCGAACCACATCCAAAGAATGTAAAGTGGCCTCCTTCGGGTTCTTCGGCTGAGGACATAAGGATGGAAGAACAATGTCCACATCCAAGTGAAAAGCCGAAACGACCTTAGGGAGAAAAAACGGCTGCGGCCGCAGCACCACCTCGTCCTTACGGATGACCAAGCAGGGAGCCTTGCAAGACAAGGCCGCCAGAACAGACAGACACCCGTCTGATCGAGGTAATTGCTACCAGAAATAAAATCACCTTTTGTGACAATAAAACAAAAAACCTCCCGAATGTCCTCAAAGGGAGCATCCCGAAGCACTGAAAGGACTAAATTCAAGTCCCATGGGGGTAATGGAGGGAGCACCGGAGGGGCCACCTGCCAGACCCCCTGACCCAACGCACGCACCCATCAGTGCTATGCCAAGGGTCGCTGCAAGTAAAAAACAGCCAGAGCAGAAATCTGGCTCCTAACCGTACGTAAGGCGAGAGCCTGAACCACTCCCTGCTGCAAAGACAGCAGAATCCTGTACACAACGCATGTACGAGAGTGCCAGTTCATCTCCCCACACACAGAGAAGTAGGCCTTCCATGTATGAGGAAAAAACCTACGTGAGGTAGACCTCCGTGCAGGCAGCACGGTAGAGACCACCGAGCCCAATAGGCCTCGGTCCTTAAGCCCCTGGCTCTCAACAGCCACGCCGCTAAGGCCGGTGGCTGTGAAACAGGGTGGAAGATTGGACCCTGTAACAGAAAATCAATTCCCAGGGGAAGACGCTAGGGGGCGTCTGCCAGCAGACGCACCTGGTCCGCGTACCAGAAGCGACGCGGCCAATCTGGGGCAATCAGGACCGATAGAATCCCTACAGCTTCTACTCTGCGCAGCAGGCGAGGAAGAAGCTTCCGAGGAGGGAAGGTGTAAAGTAGGCGACAGCGACCCCAAGGAGCCACCAACGCGCCTGACGCGTCCGCCCACGGGTCCTTAAACCTGGCCACGAACCGTGGCACCTACCGATATAGAGACGGGACGCTAGAAGGTCCACGTCCGGAGTGCCCCACTTTCGGCACAGACCCCGAAACACCTGCGGGTGGAGAGACCACTCTCCTTGGCCCAGTGCAGTGCGACTTAGGTAGTCGGCTAGCCAATTCCGTATTCCCGGAATGTACCCGGCCGATAGAGCCGGAACGGACCCTTCGGCCCACCGAAAGGATGCGCGCGACCCCCGTCGCTGCAACAGAACTCCGTGTGCCTCCCTGATGATCAACCTACGCCACGGACGTGGTGTTATCGGACAGGATCCTGACCGGTCGGCCCTGTAGATCCAGGGACCACCTGGTAAGGCAAAGCTTGATTGCTCGGAGCTCCAGAACGTTGATCAGTAGGCAGGACTCCACCTGAGTCCAGTGCCCCTGGGCTGACTGGGTGCCCCAAGCGCCCCTCCCCAACCGGAGAGGCTGGCATCCGTCGTGACCACTGTCCAGTGGCCTGCAGAAAAATGACTTTCCGGCCCGAAGCACCGGAAACGCCAGCCACCATACCAGGGGAGACATGATCAGATGACTCAACTGAATCTGGTAATCCAGAGATGACGGAAGCTAGTCCCATCGTGACAGCAGTTCCCTCCGTAGTACCCTGGCGTGGAATTGGGCATACGGAACCGCCTCGAAAGAGGCTACCAACTGACCCAGAACCTTCCTGCAGAATCGCAGAGATGACCGCTTCTGGGTCGGCAACTGCTGCACAGCAGATAGCAGAGTCTGAAGTTTTTCCGCTAGGAGAAAAACACTCCCGCCCCGGAGGAATCCAGGACCAGACCCAGGTATCCCTGAGACGGAATCAACCCTGATTTCAGGACAATCCAGAAACCAGCCGAACACTCGGAGAGCCTGACACGTGATAGACACGGCTCCACCAATGCAGAGCTCGAAGAAGCTCGTAGGAGAATGTCGTCCAGACATCCCATGATAACAAACCCCCGCTGTCACAGCCGGGCCAGTATCGGTACGAGCACCTCGGCGAAAACCCGCCGAATGGGAAGGACACCATTGAAAATGGTCCCCCCCGACCGCAAAGCACAGAATCTCTGGTGGTTTGAGGATATGCAGGTACACGTTCATGACATCCAAGGATGCCAGAAAAACCTGACAAAAACAAAACGAGGGACTTGAGGCCCAGGATCGACCGGGCCCCATCCTCCATGGGGACACAAACAGAATGGAGTAAAACCCCGAGACCGTTCCAACGAGGGAACTGGCACAATCACTCCCCTGACCAGAAGATCCTGGACAGCCCCTGACGGAGGAGTCAACCGGCGAACCGGAGGAGGCCAGAAGCCGGAGGGAAAAAACCTGTTTGGCAGACAAGAGAGAAACTCAATCTTGTACCCCAAGGAAAACACTTCGCAATGCGAAGCCAGTCTCCCACCCGAGACACGGGCGGGAGCAGACCTTCAGGCGGAAGCAGGTATGTCCGCAGACTTGTTAGGCATGCGGTATCCGGTGCGCTGCTACCCCGCAGCGGGGATTCAAGCACCATGTAGACCTACCCCCACCGCACAGGGCGAGCGAAAAAACGCTCGGAGGTAGGCAAGGAGGGTCCTTGCACAGGGCGAGGTCCCTAGCCCTTCCCAAACCGTGGGAACAGCATGCGCTTACCACCTGTGGCATCCTCAATGATGCCAGTCAGGGAAGACCCAAAAGGACCGTTCACCCTTAACGGTGATCACCAAGGCCACCTTAGAGGTCCTTCTTCCAGCTCCTGCAGCAGGAGCTTCGCCCGTTTAGTCGGGGCCTGCCAGGGCCCCGGCCAGAGCCGGCCTCACCGCCGAACCCACCACCGTGAATAGGGAGCGGGCCACGGCCTCCACTCTCCTATCAGCGGGATCCTGAAATGCAGGAGCCCCTTCCACAGGCAATGTGGTGGCCTTGCGCAGTCTGGACACAGGGGGGTCCACTGGCGGAGGAGAGACCTACTTTTTTTTTTTTTTTTTTTTTTTTAAAGCCCCCCTCAAGGGGGTAACGGGTTGCAAAGTTTTTTGACAAACTTTTTGCGGTGCATCCCATTCCTTGTATAACATATAGTCCAAATAAGGAACACAAGGAAACACTTCAGCGATGCGTGGTAGTCTGCTGGTACTGACACGGAGGTGTCTCCGCCACATCCTCAATTTTTAGAGTCTCACGCAACGCAGAAACAAGAGCTCCAACAAATTCTTGCCAGCAACTGACTGCAGCAGAGTCATCCTCACTATCCATAAGGGTTAAAACCCGCAGCCTCTGACATAACAGAACCAGAAAAAAAAAAAAAACAGCGATTCTGTGTCATCCCCAGAAGCAGGCTCAGGGAGGGGGCGCTTTTTTACCCCCCATCCGGGCACTAGCTGCTTCAAACCTGGCAAGAAACCCAGGACAGCCAACATAACAGATGTGGCAGGGGGAGGGGCGGTAAGGGTTAACTCAGGCATAGCTTGAGTTCCATAGTGTCAGCGCTGAGTCACCCACCCTGCAAGGCAGGACAAAAAAACCCCACTGTCACCTCCTTGCTGCTATTGCAGAGCATGGGGGCCCCCGGTATTCACCACCCCACCCAGCTGCAGAGGGAGCTGAAAAACCTCAGGTGTGCTCTGATGTGCTGACTGATGTGTATTCACCTCATGGAAGATTCACAGCACTAAAACTGTAACAGCACTAAAACTGACCAGAGGCTGTGCCGAGTCATCTCAGGGAAGAATCACATCGTTACCAAGGAGATTTCCAAGACGGCCGCTGTCTGAGGTAAAAATTACCTCATAGAACACAGCAGCACTGACTGCTTTGTTACCTCAGAAAAGAATCACAGCGTTACCAAGGAGATTTCCAAGACGGCCGCTGTCTGAGGTAAAAATTACCTCATAGAACACAGCAGCACTGACTGCTTTGTCTGTTACCTCAGAAAAGAATCACAGCGTTACCAAGGAGATTTCCAAGATGGCCGCTGTCTGAGGTAAAAATTACCTCATAGAACACAGCAGCCCTGACTGCTTTGTCTGTTACCTCAGAAAAGAATCACAGCGTTACCAAGGAGATTTCCAAGATGGCCGCTGTCTGAGGTAAAAATTACCTCATAGAACACAGCAGCACACAGCAGCACCCCCCAGAGTAACAACACAGTCCCCCTAACAACACACGGGCCCCGGTGGTAACAAAGAAAACCCAGGAGGCCCCCCTTCACAGCCACTACCCAGTCAGGGGAAGGAGGGAGAGGAAGGGGAGAGAGGAAAGCAGGGCGGACCCTCAGTCGACCTCCCCAGGGAAACCACCAGCCAGACCACTTACCTGAGTAAGGGGCCACTACTTACCTGTCCTGCGACTACCCGGCTGGAGGTATCCCAGACAGAACCAACGTCCGTAAACGGCATGGCTGTCGGCCAGACACACTGTGACAAAGCCATAGAGACCGGTCATATGTGTGCCCTAGAACCAAAGTTCCCCGGCCGCCCCTGGAGCAATGGGGCCTGTCGTGGACGTCCCAAAGCTGAGCTGAGGGCCGGCACACGCTCGAAGGCCGAACATGGGGGGACTACAAGGGTCGAGGACCCAGCCTGTCACCCAGTCGGCTGTTGATAGAAGAATCGCAGGATTCAAAAATGCAGGAACAAAATAATAAAAAAAGCGAGAAAAATCGCCAGAAAAAAACTCCAGAGTCCAGGAACTCCAGAGATAGCCTTGACCTCCTGTCGTTAGGCAGAAAACAAACTGAGGCTGCTAAAGCAGGGTGTGGGTTATGCCTGGGGGAGCCACGCCCCCTGGGAGGAGCAGCATGAAGGAAAGTTTTTAACACCTTAAGTGCTGTAGAATTCTGCCTAAATCTCCTGGTAGGAAGAAGCATAACCCTAAGGTCAATGAAGGCTGTGTCCGTCTATGAACGAAAGAGAAAAATCCACGGTTTTCTTGTCGGATTTTCCGATCGTGTGTACACGGCATTACTGTACGGAAGGGGGTCACATGTATTTTTTTTTTTTAAAGGCTGCCCGAAGTTTTAAAGCTGACTTGAAGGTTGTACTTTGAATGCATAAATTTTCTCGATTTTGCAAACTTTTTCATACCTGCTCAGAAACACTTCTTTGAAGAACCTCCTCAATATGTGATTTAAGAGCCTCATAGACATAACTAAAAAAAAAATAAGAAAACAACACTCAGTTAAAGTTGTTTGTCATACTGTACTGTGGTACAATAAATAAAAGTTGCTCTGACTTTCGTAAAAAAAAAACAATATAAAAATATGATAGTTAGCATAGGTGTGCACCCCAAAGTTCAAATATACATATGCAGTAGGCATGAGATTGGTGTCAGTAGTTTTTTGAATTTATTATTTTATTTTGTAATTATTATTTATTTTTATTTTTTTACTGTATCCTTTTTTTATTTTATTTTTTTTACGATTTGTTAGGAACCCTTAATTGAAGGGCTTTGGGGAAATAGCAAAGAAAGGGACTCAGGGCAGAGATTTCCCAGTCTCTTTCTCTATAGCCTCAGCTGCCACAAGGGTAGGGGCGTTTGGCGGGGGAAATCTGCATTGCCCAGGGTGATTAGGATGTGCCCAGGCACCCCCAGCACACCCTGTGTGCACGCCTATGATAGTTAGAAGGAGTTATAATTTCTTTTTTCTCTTCTTATAAAGATTATATTGCTGTCTATGCCTTTCTGTTATGATGGCAACAACATCTTTTTTTTTTTTAAATCTCCCCATCTGGTTCAAGCACAAAAAAAAGCCTAACTGAGATTGTAAGCCTTTACCATAATCTTCTCCAAAACTGAGAAAAGGCAATATCAAATCTAAAAGTTGGGACCTTCTATCATAAGTAACTGACTGAAAGTGAACCATTACTTTTTAAAATTTAGGTAACCTGTTCACTTGGTAATCCTCCTACACCTACTGATACTTCCCATCCTCATTCTCCTCAATGGCCCCAGTGTGATGCCCGATTCCTCTGGGTATGAAAGAACGTGTGACTATGAGTGGCCTATTACAAGGCTTGAGTGACCAGACTATCAAAGAGCTTACATAAGGCTTTTTCACATAGTTTCAGTGGTGTGTGGGGATGGTAAATACCAACTACATGGGTAGGGGAGGACTATTAATCCTCTAATGCCCCGTACACACGATCGGACCTTTGTCCGACCAAACTCACATTGAATTCCGATGCAATTCCATTGGAGTAAAAAACAACATGTTCTCTATTTAAACTCTGATGGAATTCATTGAAATTTGCAATGGAATTACTCTGATGGGGCATACCGGTCAGAATTTCCGATGGAAAAAGTCAGTGGGACTTTTTCCATCGGAAACTCCGATCGTGTGTACGGGGCATTATACAATGAAGCAAGCTACTCAGTAACATCCACTGCCACAATTCTTTATTGGCTACATAGCAGGACACAGTCATAACACTGTAACGCGTTTCGGCCGAAGCCTTACTCATAGCACTGGTTTGAGCAGAAATTTGTTAGCGTGTTACTTATGTATCCTGCTATGTAGCCAATAAAGAATTGTTGCGTTGGATGTTACCAAGGAGCTGACTTCATTGTATCAGAGGATTATTGGTACATTTCAAAGGCATTTGGGCCAGAGCACAAGTTTTTGATTGCAAAGTAAAATGCAGTAGAGCATGTTTTCCTTGTAGGGGAGGGATATTATCTTGTATCTCAAGCCAAAAATATTGGGCCAAATTCTCAAAAGAGATACGCAGACTTAACTGCTGTTCAGCCTGCGTATCCCTGTGCCTAACTTTGGAAACGATTCTCAAAAGGCTTTTTCCAAAGTTAGGCAGAAAATCTGACAGGTGTAAGACACTTACACGGTCAGATTTTAGGATGCAGTACCGCATCCGCCACTGGGGGCATTTCTCATTGAAATTCAGCTTTGCGTATGCAAATGAGGACTTAAGCAGATTTTCAAAGCATTTCAGCACTTTGATTTCTGCGTAAGTTCCGAATTTGCCTGCGCAAAACTAGGGCTGGTTTTACAATGTGGAAAGTTAGCCAAACCTTGTAAAGGCCCATTCCAGCGACGGCATTTGGTATGCATTCCTGAGGGAGAACTCCACGGCAATTTTTAAATTCAAAACCGGCATGGGTTCCCCCCCAGGAGCATACCAGGCCCTTAGGTCTGGTATGGGTTGTAAGGAGACCCCCCTACCCGGCCGGTCAGGAAAGCAGTGGGGACGAGCGAGCGTCCCCCCCCTCCTGAGCCGTACCAGGCCGCATGCCCTCAACATGGGGGGGTTGGGTGCTCTGGGGCAGGGGGGCGCACTGCGGGCCCCCCTACCCCAGAGCACCCTGTGCCCATGTTGATGAGGACAGGACCTCTTCCCGACAACCCTTGCCGTTGGGGGCCGGGCGGGGGCTTATAGGAATCTGGGAGTCCCCTCAAATAAGGGGGCCCCCAGATACCGGCCCCCCACCCTAAGTGAATGGATATGGGGTACATCGTACCCCTATCCATTCACCTGGAGGCAAAAAGTAAAATTTAGTAAACACACAACACAAGGCTTTTTAAAATAATTTATTATTCTGCTCCGGATGCCCCCCCTGTCTTCGTTATTAGCTCAATTAGCAGGGGGGGCTTCTTCTTCCACTCTCCGGGGGTCTTCCGCTCTCCGGGGGGCTTCCGCTCTCCGGGGGTCTTCTCCGCTCTCCGGGGGGGGCTTCTCCGGACTCCGGGGCGCTTCTTCCATCTTCTCCCCTCTTCCGCTGTTGACTCGGCGAACCCCGGTTCTTCTGCAGCTCTCCGGTGCCTTCTTCTTCAGCGCTGGCTGCCTGCTATGTTTGTGTGTTAGCTCGATTTCAAACAGGCAGCCAGCGCGGTCTTCTGTGGCGTCAGGGTCTTCTCTTCCTTTCTTCCGATGTTGCCTCGTCGCCTGTTGTCGCTGTAATGATGGAAGCGCGCCTTGCATCACATTTATATAGGCATCACCGTCCCATCATGCTCCGGCAGGTACCCACGTGGTGGGTGCACGTGGGTAGGCACCCACCACGTGGGTACCTACCGGAGCATGATGGGACGGTGATGCCTATATAAATGTGATGCAAGGCGCGCTTCCATCATTACAGCGACAACAGGCGACGAGGCAACATCGGAAGAGGGGAGAAGACCAGAAGACCCTGACGCCACAGAAGACCGCGCCGGCTGCCTGTTTGAAATCGAGCTAACACACAAACATAGCAGGCAGCCAGCGCTGAAGAAGAAGGCACCGGAGAGCTGCAGAAGAACCGGGGTTCGCCGAGTCAACAGCGGAAGAGGGGAGAAGATGGAAGAAGCCCCCCGGAGTCCGGAGAAGCCCCCCCCGGAGAGCGGAGAAGACCCCCGGAGAGCGGAAGCCCCCCGGAGAGCGGAAGACCCCCGGAGAGTGGAAGAAGAAGCCCCCCCTGCTAATTGAGCTAATAACGAAGACAGGGGGGGCATCCGGAGCAGAATAATAAATTATTTTAAAAAGCCTTGTGTTGTGTGTTTACTAAATTTTACTTTTTGCCTCCAGGTGAATGGATAGGGGTACGATACCCCATATCCATTCACTTAGGGTGGGGGGCCGGTATCTGGGGGCCCCCTTATTTGAGGGGACTCCCAGATTCCGATAAGCCCCCGCCCGCAGACCCCGACAACCAATGGCAAGGGTTGTCGGGAAGAGGTCCTGTCCTCATCGACATGGGGACAGGGTGCTCTGGGGTGGGGGGGCCCGCAGTGCGCCCCCCTGCCCCAGAGCACCCAACCCCCCCATGTTGAGGGCATGCGGCCTGGCACGGCTCAGGAGGGGGGGGGACGCTCGCTCGTCCCCACTCCCATTCCTGACCGGCCGGGTAGCGTGCTTTGGATACGGGTCTGGTATGGATTGTAGGGGGACCCCCTACGTCGAATTTTCGGCGTGGGGGGGTCTCCTTACAACCCATACCAGACCTAAGGGCCTGGTATGCTCCTGGGGGGGGAACCCATGCCGTTTTTTTCTTTGAAAATTGGCATGGAGTTCTCCCTCTCAGGAATGCATGCTGAGCGACGCTGTCATTTTTTTTTTATAATTATTTGTTTTCCCGGCGCGTCTTTTTTTTTCACCCGTCGCAACTTTAGTGTCCCGTCGAAATTCTCAAAGCCGACCGGCGTTAATTACGTTCGCGCGCTGCACGTCGGGAAAATTACGTCACACGCATGCGCAGTACGGCCGGCGCGGGAGCGCGCCTCATTTAAATTTTACACGCCCCCAGGAGAGGAGGAACGCCTTACGACGGCGGCACTTAAGTTACACAGCGTGTAATTTCTACCTAAGTGCTTTGACGATCAGGCACTTAGGTAGAAATTTTAAGTCAGTGTAACTTAACTGCTGAAATTTAAGTTACGCAGACTTTTTGAGAATTTGGCCCATTATTTCTAGTCTTAAATAGCATGTAGAAGGAATATAATTGCTGTCACATTTTTACTGCTATCTGGTATAGATTTTTCCCTTTTTCCTGTCCTGACAACGGTTTCACCACACAGGAAGTGAGGTAAAATTTTGCAACAGGCACATTGACAGCATAGGCGTGTGCACAGGGTGTGCCAGGTGTGCCCAAGCACACCCTGATCACCCTGTGCAGCACAGATTCGCCCTACTGCCTTGCCCCCCCCCCTCCTCCCAATGAGAAATGAATGAACATCGTGAGTAATCGGTAGGATGTGTTTCAGCTTTGGGGCGCACACCCTAATGCAATAGGCTGCGCACAGCTATGATTGACAGAAATAAAAATATAGTAGATATCACTAGGGTTGCCACGCCATTAAAAAAATCTGTGTTTTGGGGTTCACAAAATCCCCTTTCATCAATGCTTGTATGTTATTTATTTGTGAAAAAACAGAACATTAAAGTCCAGATGAAGGGGGATTTTGCTGGTGTTCTTACTTTGTTGATCTTCTAATAATAACCTATTCTGGACTTTATCTCCATTGGTGTGGTGCCGTTACTACCATCTACTAGATTTTTCTTAGCACCTCCTCTTTTGTTTGGGGGGGGGGGGGGGTTCTTTGTATCATGGAAGCAACCTCACTTAAGCGATTTAGCTCAACTAATAGGGCTGCCATGCACAATATTGTTTTTTAACATTAGCTGCATAAGCTACATACACAAAACACCCTCTTTATTAAAGTGGGACAATAGTTAAAACAAAATAAACGCATATTCACTTTAAACATCTAATCGTGAAAGGGAAGCTCTATTTTTATTTTTAATTCCCATGCACTTGATTGGCTTTTGATAGTGAAAATAGGTTTACCACACTTTACTATACACTTTAGCAAATGTCGCCCAAAGAGCCCACAGAAAATAATAAGGTCAGCAATGTGCATTCTAGAAGTTCAAATCACATACACACGTGTTACTTAATTACCACATACCACACAATTAAAGTGCAATTGCTCATCTAAATGTGTAACTCATTTATTACACCCGCTGGCAAGATTGTGCAGAGGGATGGTTACAAACAAGCTTATTAATATGTTACTGCTCCACGTGTCAGGTGTAACTGTAACATAATATTCTGCCCTTGAGAATAATAAGACCAGGGGTAGGCAACCCCCAGCACAGGTTCTGTAAGCGGCACGCAAAGCCCCTTTTGTCCGCACTCGACTCCCCCCCCAGCAGCGGAGGGAAGTGTCAGTGAGACACTAATGCATTCCAATCTCAGAATTCCCCACTCTGCACCTGCACTGAGGGGGAGGCACTGTGCCCCCACACATTGTGAAAGATGGGAAACATTGTTTGGTTCTCTAACTTTACTGTAGCTGCGATCATCAGCTTTTGTAATGGGGAAGAGATTGGGTGCAGTTCTGCTACAGGGGGGGTCCATTTTTCCAGGAAGAGGAGGACTGTCATTGGCCACTGCTAAAGCCAATCACAGTCCTGCTAGCCCCGTCCACCATCTGAAGGAAGATGACTCGCTTGGGTAACACTACCAATCCCAGAAAGAAGGGATTTTACTGTGATTGAGAAAATCACAATCAGGTGACAGTGTGTGAAATTACTGTTGAGCTGCTGGGAACTTTGTTGACATTATTCCTGAACCTTTGTGTCACTTACTACTGAACCCCTCCGCACTATGTGTCCCTTTAAGCCACAGACAGTATTCAGCGCAATGAAAATCACACCCAACTTTTGCTGCGGCACAGTTTTTCTCAGCTGCGGGAGCCCAACTTATGATCCTGCACACAGGCCCACTGCATTCAGAAAATGCCCCTGACCTGGGCTCATCCATTCCAGATGCTTGTATGTGATGTCACATACAAGCACATGGGCTGCATGCGAGAGGTGGATCAACTGGATGAGTGCGCCAGGACAGGTAGATGTGTCTCATCTTTCTCACAACTCTGCATATCACACATATAGATGAGAAGAGGGTAACAGTGGTGGGTAAAATGAGCAGGAGGGGTTCAGAGGTGGGACAGAAGAGCAGGGAGGTACAGCGGTGGTGCAGATGTGCAGGGAGGTACAGTGGTGGAAGAGATAAGGGGGATCAGCAGTGGGACAGAAGAGCAGGGGGTTCAGTGTTGGGGCAGATGAGAAGGGGGCTCAGTGTTGGGGCAGATGAGAAGGGGGCTCAGTGTTGGGGCAGATGAGAAGGGGGCTCAGTGTTGGGGCAGATGAGAAGGGGGTTCAGTGGTGGGACATAAAAGCAGGGAGGTAGAGCAGTGGAGCAGATGTGAAAAGAGGTGCATTGATGGGACAGATGACCAGGGGGTTACAGTGGTGGGGCAGGAGAGCAGGGGGAACAGAGGTGGGGCAGGAGATCAGGGGGTACAGAGGTGAGACATATGTGCAGGAGGTATATTCGTGGGGCAGATGAGAAAGCGGGTTACAGTGGTGGAGCAGATGAGCAGATGGGTTCAGTGTTAGGACAGATGAGAAGGTGATTCAGTGGTGACACAGAAGCGCATGGGGATACGGCGGCGGAGCAGATGTGGGGGGGTACAGTGGTGGGGCAGATAAGAAAAGGGGTACATTGATGGGGCAATTGAGCAGGGGGGTTAGAGTCGTGGGACAGAAGAGTAAGGAGGTACAGTGGTGGGGCTGATGTGCAGGAGGTACTGTGGTGGGAGGGATGAGAAGTGGGTTCAGCGGTGTGACAGAAAATCAGGGGGGTACAGTGATGGGGCAGATGAGCAGGGGGTTACAGTGGTGGGACAGATGAGAAGGGGGTTCAGTGTTGGGCCAGATGAGAAGGGGGTTACAGTGGTGAGACAGATCTGAAAGGAGGTGCATTGGTGGGGCAGATGAGCATGGGGTTACAGCGGTTGGGCAGAAGAGCAGGGGGGTACAGAGGTGGGGCAGATGTACAGGGGGTACATTGGAGAAAGGAGGTACATCGGTGGAACACATGAGCAGTGGGTTACAGTGGTTGGGCTGAAGAATAGGGGGAACAGATGGGTGGGACAGATGTGCAGGAGATACAGTGGTGTGACAGATGAGCAGATAAGTTCAGTGTTAGGACAGATGAGAAGATGTTTCAGCGTTGAGACAGAAGAGCATGGGGGTACTGCAGTAGAGCAGATGTGCAGAGAAGTACAGTGGTGGGGCAGATGAGCAGGGGGTTACCGTGGTGGGGCAGATGCACAGGGGGTTACAGTGGTGGGGCAGATGTGCAGAGGGTTACAGTGGTGAGGAAGATGTGCAGTGGGGTTACAGTGGTGGGGCAGATGTACAGGAGGTACTGTGGTGGGGCAGATGTGCAGGGGGCTACAGTGGTGGGCAGATGAGAAGGGGTTACAGTGGTGGGGCAGATGAGAAGGGGGTTACAGTGGTGGGACAGATGAGAAAGGGGGTGCATTAGTGGGGCAGATGAGCAGGGGGGGTACAGTGGTGGGGAAGATAAGCGGGGATACAGTGGTGGGCCAGATGTGCAGGGTAGTACCGTAGTCGGGCAGATATGCAAGGTAGTACAGTGGTGGGGTTGAGGGGCAGGTAGTTAGTGGTGGGGCAGATGAGCAGGGGGTTACAGTGGTGGGACAGAAGAACAGGGTGGTACAGTGGTGGGGCAGATGTACATGGGGCTACAGTGGTGGGTCAGATGTCCAGGGGGTTTACAATGGTGGGGCAGATGTGCAAGGGGTTACAGTGGTGGGACAGATGTACAGGAGGTTACAGTTGTGGGCCAGATGTGCAGGGGATCACAGTGGTGGGGCAGATGTGCAGGAGGCTACAGTGGTGGGGCAGATGAGAAGGGGGTTACAGTGGTCGGGCAGATGAGAAAGAGGGTACTTTGGTGGGGAAGATGAGCAGGGGGCGGTACATTGCTAAGGAAGATGAGCGGGGGGTACAGTGGTGGGCCAGATATGCAGGGGGGGCAGTGATCTGAGGTGTGAAGGTGCATGAATTGCAGGATGTTAATTTGTCACTATTACTCAAGTTTTTCATTTCATTTTTTTTTTTTTTTTTTTTTATAAAATCGACACGCTGAATTTCTTTGAAAACATTTTTCGGCACACTGTGCTCATAAGGTTGCCTACCCCAGGATAAGACCATAATAAAACCAGCAGCAAACAATAAAACTGCTACATTAATGTATACACAGGGCGTACTTTAATTATTTTTTTCCTGGAGAACAATTTGTGTCTGAGGAAACCATGACTAAACAACATGCCATACAAAAACAAATGAAGTACCTCATTGTGCAACAACTCTCATCAATACTCATATAAACCATGTGTGGACACATACATAATTTCCTGGAATAAAAATGTTCTGCCTGCGAAAAAATCTGCCTATAGTCTTACCAGCTCTTCCACACTTGAGCACAGTCCTACATGAAGGCATGCCTGGGGCAGATGCCTTCTGAGGTGGCCATATTTTACACAGGTGGCCTCCTGCTCCATAACAACCAATGACAGTGTGCATCTTGGGTACTGAACATGCACAAAGGAATAAGTGTATGAACATGCACCCTAAAACATTGAGGTGCATTTTGATGCTTCTATATTGACTTCAAAAGAAAACACATTCAGCAAAAAATGTCAATCCAGCCTTTCCAGCCTCTTGGCACGAATCCCAAAACGTAGAAATTTTTGTCAAGCAAACTGACAAGACCTGAGTAGAATTGTGGCTTATACCAGTTGTTGATTAGGTGTATGTCCAGATTAACTGTAACAGATTATGGGAAATAAATACGTACATTAAAGGCAAAAAATGCATGGCCTAAAAAGGTCCTTGGGGTCTGCGTACACACATTATACACAAGAGCAAGCAAAAGTCTTCAAATTCACGATGAGTATCATTGAAATGGTAGAGACAACAACTTCTTTCCAAGAACTCAACCCCAACAATGTATGTAGTCTTGCTCCTGTACTCAGACAGGCTCTTCACTTTGATGTGGAGGTTGTTGGTTGGGTAGTCTTGCTCCTGCATCCAAACAGGAACACCATAGGTATGCCAACCCAGTAAAAGATGGTACAACATTCTGGTGTTAACCGCTATCATGGACTTGCTCATGGACACTAGTTTCTGAAACTCTGTGTGGCGAAACTACTTGACCTTAGACCTTTTCTTGTGTACTGACATAGCAACAATGTAGGTAGTTTTGCTCCTGTACAAAGGCAGGCTCCCCATTTTGGTGTGGCAGTTGTTGGTTGGGTAGTCTTGCCCCTGCACCAAGACAGGCACCCCATAGATATGCCACCCCTCTAGAAGCAGGTACAACATTGTGGTGTCAACAGGGCTTTTTTCCAGCTGGAAGTTTTTGGAACTCAGTTCCACCACCTCTGGTTCAGGTAGCACATCACTGAACTCTGCGCTACGTACATAGCACACCCCCAAACTCTGCATGTAGCACATCCCTAAACTCTGTACTATGTACCAAGTGCTACCCTGGAATTCTGCACGTAGCGTGTCCCTAAACTCATTGGTTGTTATGGAGCATGAGGCCACCTGTGTAAAATATGGCCACCTCAGAAGGCATCTGCCCCAGGCATGCCTTCATGTAGGACTGTGCTCAAGCGTGGAAGAGTTGTGTTGCTGGTAAGACTAAAGGCAGTTTTTTAACAGGCGGAATATTTTATTCTGGGAAATCATGTATGTGTCGACACACAGTTTATATAAGTATTGATGGGAGTTGTTGCACAATGAGGTACTTTTTTTGTTTTTGTGTGGCATGTTGTTTAGTCATGGTTTTCTCAGAAACAAATTGTTCTCCGGAAAAAAAAAACAATTACGCCCTGTGTATACATTAATGTAGCAGTTGTATTGTTTGCTGCTGGTTTTATTATTGTCTTATTCAGGAGTAGGCAACCTTATGAGCACAGTGTGCCGAAAAATGTTTTCCAAGAAATTAAGCGTGACGATTTTATAACAAAAAAATATCAAAATGTCAACTTCACACCTCAGATTTTTTATAAAGTAAATGCTGTAAACTACTTGAGTAATAGTGACAAATTAACATCCTGCACTCTCACGCCTCAGATCAGCCTCAATTCATGCACCTTCACACCTCAGATCACTGTCCCAAGCACACCCAAGAACTCTGCACATAGAGCACCCCTGGGAGGAGGGGTTGTTGTGGTTGAGTTCCTTCACCTATTTTCTGAGAAAAAAAGCCCTGGGTGTCAACCACTGTCACGAACTGAGGCCTTGTACACACGATAGGTTAACCAGAGGACAGCGGTCTGATGGACCGTTTTCATTGGTCAAAACCGATCGTGTGTGGGCCTCATAGGTTATTTAACCATCAGTTAAAAAAAAGCCAACTTGCTTTAAATTTAACCGATGGATTCCTAACCGATAGGTCAAAACCGAGTAGGCACAACCATCGGTTAAAAATCCACGCATGCTCAGAATCAAGTCGACGCATGCTTGGAAGCATTGAACTTCGTTTTTTTCAGCACGTAGTTGTGTTTTACGTCACTGCGTTCCGAAACGATCGTTTTTTTTAACCGATGGTGTGTAGGCACGACGGACCATCAGTTAGCTTCATCGGTTAACCGATGACAACGGTCCTTCAGACCGTTCTCATCGGATGGACTGATCGCGTGTACGAGGCCTTAGTCATGTGGAAACAAAGAAGAATGGTGGCACATCCAGAAGTAAAATCAATTGTTTTTTTTTTATTGAAAGTCCATAAAATCAAGCAAACATGGCAAACATCAATCCAAAAAAGGTGCTCAGTGGACGTGTTTCACACAGACGTGCTTACTCATCACACACATCTGTGTGAAACGCGTCCACTGAGCACCTTTTTTGAAAAAAAAATTGTCATCTTCGCTTGATTTTATGGACTTTCAATAACGTTTTTTTGATTTTACTTCGGGATGTTCTGCCATTCTTCTTTGTTTCCATTGTATTTCCCTGGCTGCGGAACAGGCATGCAAAATCCTATCGTGTCCAACGCGGTGACGTAAAACACAACGACGTGCAGAGAAAAATGAAGTTCAATGCTTTCGAGCATGCGTCGACTTGATTCTGAGCATGTGTGGATTTTTGACCGATGGATTTCACCACAGACGATCAATTTTTTCTATCGTTTTTTTAACCATCAGAAAATTTTAAAACAGGTTCTATTTTTTTTTCACCGATGGGAAAAAAACGATGGGGCCCACACATGATCGGTTCGTCCGATGAAAACGGTCCATCAGACGAACCGATCATGCATACAGGGCATTAGTCATGTACACTAGTTTCTGGAACTCTGTGTGGCGACAATACTTGAACCTTAGACCTTTTCTTGCTGTGTATATTTTTTGGTTTTATAATTGATTGGCTATAAAAATCATATATATGTTTGCTAATAAGAAACAAGTAAGGAGAGTGCTGACTTATATTTGATTTTTTTTTATAACAGGAAATTATCTTCATGGTGAGACTAAAGTAATTCTGATAATGACTTCTAGAATTACTTTAGATTTTTAAAGTTTAGAGATTTTAACGATCAAGTTTACATTTAATGGCAAATAAACATGTGACTAATAGCCAAATTTTCCAACAGTTACCTTATTTCACTGAACATTTTGAAATCTATGTTTTGAATTGTCGATTGGCAGTCAGACATAAACAGCGATGGCACTCCAGGATCAATCCTACGAATCCCCAAGATCATGACGATGGATATTTCTTTTAATGTTAAGAGAGCAGATGCACTATCCGTTCTGAAATAAAAATCATCATATTAGTGGGAAAAAAATTATATTTTTTAGTGAAAAACGATGCGAAAATTTAGAGCATGTTCTAAATTTTTAATGCCCATTTTTCACGTCATGAAAAATGCTCTGGAGCCTACACACGATCATTTTTAATGACCATTTTTAAAAATGTAATTTTTCACGTCATGATAAACGATAAACGGCTTAAGTGTTTATTCCTCATTATGGGAATCTAGGTGATTTGTAATGGCTGTGGTTGTTAAAAAATGCTGGAAAAATCGGCAATACATTTGTTAAGGTCTTGCTATTACAGTTTCGCAGGGACTTAAAAAACAACATGTCAACAACAAAGCAAAGCAGAAATACTGATTTTGGTGGAATTGGCTACATATTTAAATAACATAGATTCAGGAACGACAACTTACATCAACCAACTGTTTATATCGCATTGACAATTTATTGCGGCGTTTCCACGATGTAGTGATATTTGAGCTCCAATTCCTGGAACGAACTTTGAGGAAACGTTCTCAAAATTGAAATTCACAATCTGTATCCTGAAATAAGTACAAATGGAAATGAGATGCAACACACAGATAATTAACCTCCCTGGCGGTATGATTCTTTCAGAAAAAAGATGCTGAAAGCGGTACCATTATTTGCAAGGAAATTTGGCGTTTTATACTGTAGGTCTGTAATTTTTAGGAATAACTCACTTAAATCTGACCAAACAAGAGACTAGTAGGCATCCTGGGTATGACATTTTTTTAAAAACAAAATTATAAATTATAATATAATAAATAATTATAAATAATTATAACAAATAATAATATAATTATAATAAAAATGATTCAATAATGTAATCAACTCAAAATCACTGAAATTTGCTCAGTTGCAGAATTGTTGCTGTCATTATTTTTTTTTTTATGACGAATTTTCCCACAAATCGCTATCGCACAATTCTGCAAGTGATTATAATTTATTATCGCTGTTTTCTAGCTGATCTAAAACCATTTTTGACATAAAGGGACACTTTTGGTTGCTATGGACAATCTACAGTTTGCAGGGAGAAATAAAGGTTTTTATTATATAAAAGTACATGCAGGACACAGGGCAGACCACTAGGGACAAGGGGTGTGTGTATTTTTTACATACAGTACTGTAATCTATAAGATTACAGTATACTGTATGTATTGTGTTTGTTTACGTTTTTGAATTTGGCGCCGTTCTCCGCTTCCGTGCGTCGTAACGTCGCAGGGAACGGAGATCGGCGGCACAGGAGGACGCTGTGTGAATCGAGTGAGGTCCCGCTCGCTCACAACAGCGCGGTGGCATCGCTGGATCCAGGGACAAGGTAAGTAAACACAGTCTGTGGATCCAGCGAGGCGAGCCCGAGTCTGACTCGGGGTTACCGCTTTTGGTATGAAAATCTCACCCTGAGTCAGACTCGGGAATACCGCCAGGGGGGTTAAAGTCACCTACAATTTACACTTAAAAGACTGATTGTCTTTAAAGGGGAGTTCCACACGTTTTTTTTGTTTATTAAAAGTCAGCAGCTACAAAAAGTGTAGCTGCTGACGATTAATAAACAGACACTTACCTGTCCCACGGTCCAGCGATGCGGGCGGCCTAAGCATCACTCCTCTCCCCCTCCTTTCCGCCGGCGCTGTCATAGCAACTGTGGGCAACCGGGCTGTGGCAGCTTTCAGCTTCACAGCGGGGGGCGCATTTGCACATGCACTTGTCGCACTGCACTCTGCTAGTGACCAGGCAATCTTCTGGGACCAGTGACATATCCGAGAAGATTGCAGAGAGGGAGGGGCCACCTAGGGGGAGAGGAGGAGTCGCCTAGGCAGCTGGAGCAGGAAGGAGGAAGTGGGACAGGAAGTCCTTCTCTAAAGTAGGTACACACTCCCCCCCCCCCCCAAAAAAAAAAAAAAAAGATTACATACCAAACGTGGCATGTATGGGGGCGAGAAGTCCTTAAAAGCGGAAGTTCTACTTTTTGTTTGAATTCCGCTTTAAAGGGTTGCCCCTTTGGGTTGTCACCAAAGTAAAATAACATGGAATGACACTTAACTTACATGAAGAAACAGTCAGGTGCTAATTCTAGTTAAAAATGCATGCAATGGGTATCTAAATAATCTATAATATGCCACGGTAGGCATTCTAAGAATTAATAAATGTCATTAAGAGCATTGTAATTGAGTTCCCTTCTTACAAAAATATACTAAGGCCCCATACACACGAGAGGATTTATCCGCAGATACGGTCCAGCGGACCGTATCCGCGGATAAATCCTCTCGAGGATTTCAGCAGATTTCCATGCGATGGCGTGTACACACCATCGCATTGAAATCCGCGCTGAAATCCTCTGGCGATGACGTGTCGCGCCGTCGCCGCTATGATGACGTGGCGACGGGCGCGACGCTGTCATATAAGGAATTCCACGCATGCGTCAAATCATTACGACGTGTGCGGGGAATCCCTTTGGACAGATGGATCCGGTGAGTCTGTACAGACGAGCGGATCCATCCGTGGGATCCGATTCCAGCAGATAGATATTCTGTGCATGTCGACAAATATTTATCTGCTGGAATTCGGAAATATCCACGGATAAATATCCGCCGGAGTGTACACACCATAGAATCTATCCGCAGAAACCCATTCGATGGGATTTATCTGCGGATAGATTCTATTGTGTGTACGGGGCCTTAGAGAATCACTCATTTAAGGAAATGCTTGTAAAGGTCACTGATGTGATTAGACTTTGTTCTTCAAGGGACTGAAAGTCCTACAATTGCTAAATGACAGTATTATACACAAAGGGAGGGCTTAAATCTAAAGTCGGGGAATGCCAGGGCAGACTATCAAAGTGAAGTCAGAGAGGATCACAGGAAACAAGCGATTTAACGTACACGTTGCAACACGCTAAAATGCAGGTGTCCAACTTCAAAATGATAGAAATAGCATTTGTTCCCATCTCAGCACTCTAGTGCAGTGCATTTGAAAAATACAACATGTCAATTTTTTCTTTTTTTTCTTGTGTTTTGGGGGAACCCATAAAATATATTAACCACTTGACCACTGGGCACTTAAACCCCCTTCCTAACCAGACCAATTTTCAGCTTTCGGTGCTCTCACAATTTGAATGACAATTACTCAGTCATACAACACTGTGCCCATCTGAAATTGTTGTCCTTTTTTTCCCCACAAATAGAGCTTTCTTTCGATCACCTCTGCGTTTTTTATTTTTTGCGCTAAGAAAAAACACTGAAAATTCTGTAAAAAAAAAATAATCTTGTTTCTGTCATATTAGCAGGCTATTTCTCACACACAGCATATGCATGCCACGAATTACACCCCAAAACACATTCTGCTATTCCTTCCGAGTATGGCGATGCCACATGTGTGAGACTTTTACACAGCGTGGCCACATACAGAGGCCCAGCATGCATGGAGCACCATCAGGCGTTCTGGAACACCCAAGCCAATTCTGACATTTCTCTCCTACATGTAAAAATCATCATTTATTTGCTTGAAAATTACATAGAAATCCAAAACATTATATATTCTTTTTTAGCAAAGACCCTAGAGAATACAATGGCAGCCATTACAACTTTTTATCCCGCATGGTATTTTCGCAGCAATTTTTTGAACGCTTGTTTTTTAAAAAAAACTGTTTTGTGCTTAAAAAAAAACAAAACAGTAAAGTTAGCCCAATATTTTTGCATAATATGAAAGATGAAGTTATGCTGAGTAAATAGATACCTAACATGTCACACTTCAAAATTGCACACGCTCGTGGAATGGCGCCAAACTTTGCTACTTAAAAATCCCCATAGGCGACGTATTGCAAGGTATTGGAGTATTGTGGAGTATTGGGGTATTGCGGAGTGTTGGGGTATTGCGGAGTATTGGGGTATTGCAGAGTATTGGGGGTATTGCAGAGTGTTGGGGCTATTGGAGAGTATTGGGGGTATTGCAGAGTATTGGGGTATTGGAGAGTATTGGGGTATTGGAGAGTATTGGGGGTATTGCAGAGTATTGGGGGTATTGCAGAGTATTGGTGGTATTGCAGAGTATTGGTGGTATTGCAGAGTATTGGTGGTATTGCAGAGTATTGGTGGTATTGCAGAGTATTGCTCAGGGATGGATGGATGGCTGGATCTGTGACTGCATTTGTCACAGATCCAGCCACAGCAGCTGCTGCTTCCGCTCCCCCCCCTCTCCTCTCACACTGTACCGATCGGTACAGAGAGGGGAGGGAGGAACCGGCGTCATCACATGACGCCGGTTTGTTTACAAGTGATCGCTCCGTCATTTGACGGAGCGATCACGCGGTAAACGGACGCTATCAGCGGCAATTTACCGCGATCCGTGATGCGCCGGGTCTTCTAGACCCGGCGCTCACGGATGATTCCGGGAGTGCGCACCAGGGGGCGTGCGAGAGGAGGATTCTGGGAGGACGTCCCAGGGACATCCTCCCAGAACAACTCGACCGCGCTGTAGACGTGTATTGTCTATAGCGCAGTGGGAAAGAGGTTAATGAGTGCAGAGCTGCAATCATGTGTGTCTTTTATATCTGCCTAGAGTTCAACATTACTATAATACAGTAAAACCTTGGATTGCGAGCATTCGTGCCAGAAGCATGCTTGTAATCCAAAGCACTTGTATATCAAAGCAAATTTTCCCATAGGAAATAAAGAAAACTCAAATGATTCGTTCCACAACCATTTATTCATAAATCCTTCAGTTTATAGTCCATATAAAAAGATTATAGCAATGTGATAGGTTGTGTAACCATAAAATGTCCATCCACAAATGGAAGCCTCCCCAAGGGGATTAGAAGCAAAATCCAGCAGGAGCTACAGAGTATAAAAGAGAAGAGAGGAGCCTCTAAGTGTAGCAATATGGTTACATTTAATGAAGGTACAATATTTAGCAACTCACATGGTTGATGTTTAAAAGAGGCACATCTAAGTATGTAGGGATCTGGGGTAAAGCGATCCACATAGACTGTCCTCCTCACAGCCGTCTCTCACCACTGTCAGTCTGCAATTGTGACCGGGAAGAGTATCCTGCAGTAGAGCATTCTGGAAGCTAGGCGCCAACCGCTCGTGGAAGGGACGGCATCAATGGTGGTGCAGAGGAGGGTCTATGTGGACAGCTTTACCTCGGATGCCTGCATACTTAGATGTGCCTCTTTAAATTATCAACCATGTGAGTTTCTAAATGTTGTACCTTCATTAAATGTAACCATATTGCTACACTTAGAGGCACCTCTCTTCTATGTTATACTCTGTTGTGACATGACACTGCTTGTATCAAGACATTGCGTGTACATCAAGTCAAAATTTTGTAAAAAATTTTGCTTGTCTTGCAAAACGCTCTCAAACCAACATTTTACTGTAGTACATATAGAGCATAGCTAAACATTTCTTTTTGACCCAACATGCACTGTAAACTTACTTTGTCAGTTGATATAACATTTCATCAGACTCTATTGTTGCACTTCCATTCACATCCGGGAGATTGTACGAAGAGATCTCCGCTGTCATTGTATCAATTAAATATTTCACACCTGCAGGAAACAGAAAAATAACTGCTGATCTGCCAGACATACAGTGAGCTTCCAACCTCTTCTTTGAATTGACAACACAGTGCCCCTTCTGCTCTGAAATCTCAACCAGCATTATCAGCCCTGCCCACTGGACTACAGAACTGCCCACACGCTGTCTGGCCGATCAGACCGCGTTTCGAAGGCGCGGCCTCGCCTTCTTCATCAGCTGCGGCTAACACACAGCACGCATGGATCCCTCAATAGAGACTTTCCGGCGGCCCTGCCGTGCTCCTGTGACACTACATGTGGAAGTTCCCACCCGCTATAGCACTCATCAAGTGCTCCAACATTTTTCACGCACGTTATTAGCATTGTTTTATACTTGTATACAGTGAATCTTGGATTACGGGCATAATCCGTTCCAAGAGAATGCTTGTAATCCAAAGTGCTCGCATATCAATGTGAGTTTCCCCACTAAAGTCAATAGAAACTAAAATAATTAGTTCCGCATTGACTTTAATGGGATGCAAAACCGCATGCGGCCAGAGGCGGGGGGGGGGGGCATCGGAGAGCCTCGAAAACGTCCAAAAAGGTCCGAGGACACTTCGGCTGACCTCGGCAAACCTCGAAAAGACTTCCTTCCCAAGATTTGCCGAGGTTAGCCGCGCTGTCCTTGGTACTTTCCGTGCATTTCCGAACGGTGCCAATCGGCTCTGCTGGGCTCCGGCGCCTCCCACCTCAGGCCAAAAGCGGTACAGCACACCGGTTTGGTCTGAATCGTGCTAGTTTTGCGAAACAACACTGGCAAACTGAGTCAAGATTTTTTTAAATACAGTGCTCGTATTGCGAAAACTCTCATTAACCGCTTTACTCGCAATCCGAGGTTCCACTGTACTGAATACATTCCTAAGCTGTTCAAAGGATTGGCTTGGCGCTTCTTTCTCCTCCTTTTGCTTTCCTTAAGCTCTGATTCTTTCCCTAGTCTGTGTTCATTGGAATCCCCCTAGCCCCTGGACATTGATTGATTCTTCTTGAAGCAATTGAGTGTTCTCCATTAGTAAAAATGAGTATGGTATGGTTGCCAGCCATAACAGGAAGGGCGGGCAGGAAATGCGGAGCTTCCGAAAGAAGAACTTGAACTACTTTAGTCCTGAGGATTTTGAGGATGAATTCCTTCACAGTGTCTGCAACTACAAAGACCATAGAGGACATGTTTTAAAATGTTCTTTACTGTTAGCTAAGAATATATAAATACTTGATGGTCCAAAGTATGGCCATGGGTTCACGTTAAAGAATATATTGCTGTAAAGGGATTGTGGTTTGCTTGCAAGAAAAGTCAAGGGAACAAGGTGCACTTCAATAAAGACGTGCAAAAGAACACTTTTTATTATCTACCTTTTTCCAAAACATCTTCCGTCATTCGGACCTTTATTCCAGGATTGTTTGCATTGCATGTAGCAGATATACTAAGAACAATGAACAACACAGAGCCAGCCAGCAGCATTGTTGTCTTATATCTGTTAAGTAGAGAAAAATGTGTTATAATAGTATCCTCTGAAACGCTAAAGCATCTTGGATGTTATAATAAAAATAATCATTTTCCCTTTTTACTCTGTACTCTTTATTTTTACAATAAAAAATTTGAACAGGAAAAATAATCATTTTCCTATGTGCTTATAGGATTCAGTTAGATAAAGTCTTGATCCTGTATAATTATAATCCTTTAATTATACTGTACGTGACATTTTTTTTGTATAAATTAATGGGCATACATATTTTATTAGTAGTAAAGTTCATATATATATATATATATATATATATATATATATATATATATATATATATATATATATATATATTTACTTGTAAGCTGCTACATTTAAAAAAAAATTGTCACTTATTATTAAAAATGATTAATTAATTAACTATTATTACAATTTTTCACTTATTAATACTTCTGAGGACTTAACTTGACTGCTCTCTGGAGGTATCTCAGTTATCCTCCCATTGGCAAATTCTCCCAACATTAAAATAATATAATTATAAAATAGTGATTACTGAATCAGTTTTAAAACATATCATTAACTTATGATTTAATTTTTATCTTCATGATATATAAATTGGTATTCCATTAATTTCAATATTTAGTGAATGTTGGCAGATCACACAGGTTTAAATGGAAATGTTCAGGCCAATCAAAACCCTAGCCATGTTTTTCTCTTCCTCTCTATTTTTCCCATCTCTCTATCATTTGCCCTCCTTTTTTTCACTCCCCTGCCGCTTTCCTCTTCTAAATTTTTAATCTCATATAACCTACTTTACAAGTCTACTTTCACTATGCTCCGGAACCCTACCACCATCCTCTAGTTTATTATGAAAAATTGTGTATTTTTCCTCCTTGCATTGGCCTTTCGCACAACTTTTGGCGATCCTACCACTTTGCTTTTAAGCCAATGGTCATGTTCCTACTGGGTTACTATGTACTGTTTGTTAGAAGTTGAATTCCCAATGTCAGTTATAACAATAAAACATTAATTTTCTTTGCAAATATAAATAAATAAATGTAGGCCATGACTATTAAAAGGGATCTAGAGAATGTGTGTCTTCTTCCACTATGCTCCGGACCCTACCACCATCCTGTAGTTTATTATGAAAAATTGTGTATTTTTCCTCCTTGCATTGGCCTTTCGCACAACTTTTGGCGATCCTATAACCTTGCTTTTAAGCCAATGGTTATGTTCCTACTGGGTTACTATGTACTGTATGTTAAAAGCTGAATTCCCAATGTCAGTTCTAACAATAAAATATTAATTTTCTTTGAAAATATAAATAAATAAATGTAGCCATGACTGTTAAAAAGGATCTAGAGAATGTGTGTCTTCTTCCACTATGCTCCAAACCCTACCACCATCCTCTAATTTATTTTGAAAAATGGTGTCTTTTTCCTCCTTGCATTGACCTTTCGCACAACTTTTGGCGATCCTACAACTTTGCTTTTAAGCCAATGGTTATGTTCCTACTGGGTTACTTTGTACTGTATGTTAGAAGTTGAATTCCCAACGTCAGTTCTAACAATAAAACATTAATTTAATTTGCAAATATAAATAAATGAATGTAACCATGACTGTTAAAAAGGATCTAGAGAATGTGTGTCTTTTTCCACTATGCTCCGGACCCTACCACTATCCTCTAGTTTGTTATGAAAAATTGTGTCTTTTTCCTCCTTGCATTGGCCTTTCGCACAACCTTTGGCGATCCCACCACTTTGCTTTTAAGCCACTGGTTATGTTCCTACTGGGTTACTATGTACTGTATGTTAGAAGTTGAATTCCCAATGTCAGTTTTAACAATAAAACATTTTAAAAACAATTTAATTAGCAAATATAAATAAATAAATGTAACCATGACTGTTAAAAGGGATCTAGAGAATGTGTGACATTTCCAAATACCCTTATGCAATGGTACCTTAATACTCGAATAATTTTTTGGGGAATGCATTGACTGACGCAGGTGAACCAGAAGGTGGTGAATTCGCCTTTTCTATCAATGCTTCCGTAATGCTAATAGTTGAATTACATGACTTTTAGATGGAACTAGTGTCACCCTCCTTTTTTTATGTCTGTATACTATGCTGGCCAGACTGCCAATAAATACTACATTAGAGTGCTTCATACACATCTGGCCTTTTTTATGTTACTCAGCCAGTCCATGTACTGGTGGTCACCATAAGCAAGGCTTGTATGGTTTGATGGCAAGTAGTGCTTATTATCAGTCATACTTTCTGCAGGTTGTCCTAAAGTTATTCCATGCCCTTGTTCAGTACTGTAGTAATGGTAGGTTCATCAATGCAACATACAGCAAAAGGATGAATGCATCTCTCATTTACCATTAGCAAACATATTCATATTTAATAATTCCTTGTGAAGATGAATATATTGCCCTGAAATAGTCAAAATGTGAATTGTTGAGTGTGCCCATGTGATTTTGCTGTCAGTCGGACAACACAGCAAACAGGCAGGAGTGGTCACAATATATGTGCTTTAGTAGAGGTGTAGGGGAAACTGCATGGAGAATCAGGTGGTCATTCTGTAGATCAGGGGTGTCAAACTCAATTTAATCGTGGGCCGCATCAGCATTATGATTGTCCTCAAAGGGGCCAGTTGTATCTGTAAGATTAGATGTGCATCGTATCCCCTCCCCTTACATTAGATGTCAGGAGCCACCCCACCATCAGAAGTTGTGTCCCCCACTCCCTCTTACATCACATTGCACCCGCCTTTCCTTATGCTGCTGCTAAGAAGAAGCTGGATGCATTGTTTGAAAGCAGAAAGTAGGGGTCTGGAGGATGACCAGAAGAGGGCTGAAGCTCTCCTAAAGCTGCAGGAGAGGTGCAAGGGCCACATGAAATGGCATGGAGGGCCGGATTTGGCCCGGGGGCCCTGTGTTTGACACCTGTGCTGTAGATGAACCCTTATCAATAGCAATAACTGTTTAATTGAATGTGGCCATGGGATGGGATTTTTTTGGTGCTGTGTCACAGGATGCAATGCCATTGGTGTCGGTGATGCAAGGGATGGGGGCTGAATGGTGTAGTGATATGTGGCAGTGAAAAGAGGTAATATGGGCAGCTGTTTTTGCAGGCAAAACACTATAAGGACCCTGTTTAGAGCAAAGGACTGAATGTCGAAAAGGGCCTTCAAACATAATTAACTGAACTGCTTTGGGAAGGTGATTATAAAGAGACAGTTAAGCATACAGCTAAATTCAACAAGCAAGATTAGGAGACATTGTTTGGTAACAGGATTCAGAAGACCTGTAGAATTCTCTATAAATCTTGGCATCGCTTAACAAAACACCTCCTGTGATGGAGTGTGTTCCTCAAGAGCTAAGAGTTTACGTTGGTGATAGTTTTGACACTATTGGCTACAGAATGTAACATGCTAGCCACCACACGTCAAGAATTATGGTATGTCACACAGAATTAGTAGTTCTAAGACCTCTTTAACACTTTGTGACTTTTCATTCACTTTGGTTTACAGAGAAAATGTGTGTCTTGTATAGGCTCCAGACTAAGGTCAACGGTCCTTCTGACTTACACCCAGCACGTCAACCCAATGCCCAACTACACCACATCCATACGTCCTATAAAGGACAAAACATGTGTAGTGTTAGGTAAGCTGAGTTGAGCTGTAAAACCCCTTTACACACAAGTACAAATAGAAAAAACTTACCTGTATATAAAAAGGATAGAGAATTTCAAGGCCTCTCAGTCCAGTCTTTGTATGCAATAAGTAATGCTGCTTCACATATGTACAGGTCATGAACAATAGGCTAATAAATGGTTATTACTGCAATGACTGATCTGGTTCTTCTTCTTTTATTCTGGGTGTGGGAATAGGGAGGAGCATATCGTATGTGACATTGCATCTGTATTTATGGCAATTTGCAAAAGTATAACAATATAAGGTGATACATATAACAACTATTATTTTATTCCAGCAATTTCAGAACATGCTTTGTTTATTTTTCATAGCTCTAATAACGTGTCTATAAAACAAATGTAACTGTTCAAGAAAATGTCATGTGCATCCATTATAGCATGCTGTGTATAAAAATGACATTCATCACAATTGTTTGTCATAGCAATGAAATCACCAGCTTTGTAAATAGTACAAATCAGCTACATTGTTCCTTGTTGCCACGGACGAAGCTAATGCAGAGAACGCTACAGGTCACCCAAGGTAACAAGAAAGACTTGGATATTACACTTTGGACACAATCACATCTCAATTAGAGCCCCTCCTGAATACTGAGGCTCCTTAAAAGTGAACTTCCTCTCCTCCCCGATACTTCCCAGTTCAGCCTTAAACTGCACCCTCGCCCTTCCACTTTTAACATTTCCTTGTTGCTCAATGAGGCCGCGCTTGGCCAGTATGGAAGTGTGGAATAAAATATGTTCAGAGTAGCGGCAGCCAACAATTATCACAAATGTTAAAATTTGCAATTAGAAGGCCACAGGACTCTAACAGATATGTTAAAGCAGGGGTGCCCAACCAGTGGCCGGGGGGCCACATGTGCCCCACAGAGCCCTCAAATGTGGCCCGCGACCTCCTGCTTTGGGATGGACTAGTATAGAATACTGTTATTAAAGGTCAGTTTATTACTAAAATTACAGTGTATTTATGGTAATATCTGTTTTGCAGTGGTTACCAGACTGCTTTCAAACTGACCCACAGATGCAGAGCAGTGCACCTGCGGGTTACCTGAACTGAGCCTTGGACTTCTGTTAATAACTGTGAGTTTGGTGAGCTTTCTAAAAAGTGCACCAAACCTGCAGAATATAATAGAAGTCTATTGTAAAGTGCAGGAAAGCCAATGGTACACTGCGTTGCACCCGCAGTGTGGGTAAACCGCAGCGCATCAGTGTAAAGGCAGCCTTGGGCCCCTTTCACACAGTCAGTTCGACACAATTGGACCCTCAATTCACCTCTAAGGAGTGGCAGATGTAAACCAACCATGTGTCCTTCTGCATATGCAGAGCGAATAGGGACCTGCCATCCGCCCGCTTCGCTCAATTTGGCCCGCGACCAGTTACCAAGTCGCTTATGTGGTCCTTGTGCTTCAAAAGGTTGGGCACCCCTGTGTTAAAGGGTATGTTCAAGCACTTTGTTTCTAGAAATTTAAGCAGGTTTTTAAATGGACTGCTATATTTTAACATGATCCTGTGCTTTGACCATGCAGAGCAGATGAACAGGTTAAATGTTATGGCTACCCCAGCAGTAGTTTATACTTTCTTTCCCTTAACTCACCCAAATCTCTGTTTGGCCATCTGAAATGAAGAGAATTACCTGAAATTTCTGGATATGGGATGGCCATATTACTCCCTCCCCTTCCTCCAATGTGACAGTGCCGGCACCTGACATTTTTGGCTTCCTAGGCACTCAGCACTGTTACAGAATGGCTGGATGAGAGTTCTCTTTCTGCTCCCAGTGGCTGCACAAAGTAGCAGGGGAGCTAAAATAAAGGTAGAACCAGCAGGAACTTGAACATGATGCTTTTTTCCTGAACCCGTAAAGTACAGGCTCGCTCTAAACTAGAACTAAAGGCAAAACATTTTTTTTTTTTTCGGATAGAGTAAGGAAGTGTTATAACCCCTGTCATTTTTTAATATATTTTTTTTTTGCCATCTGCGTGCCCATAGGGGAGATTTGTTTTTACTTCCTTTCCCATAGACAAAGCAGGAAGTGAGAGGAAATCCATCCAATGTAAGGGAATTCCTGGTTGTCACTAGGATCACCATAACTACACTTCTTATTGATAAATTTCCCCTCTATTCCTGCTCTGTGACAGCCCAAAATTAGGGATTAACTTTCACCTCCACTCCCAGTGATAACAGTAAGCAGGACAAACAAAGGAGGTTAATGTCTCCAAAGAAAGCCTTCTAATCGTGAGCAAAACGTCTTTGAATACATGAGTTTAAGCTTTCAGATACCCCTTTTTTACCCTAAACCTAAAGCTCAACTCCATACAAATACAAAAAACATAAATGATTGCAGTATCATATAAATATGTTGTTCTAAATTCAAGTACCTGAATTTGGATAGTTGGTAGAAGACTCTTGCATTCCCCCTACAGTAGGCCTCAGAATGGGAGAAGGAAAAACAAGCACAAGACGCTAATTATTTGGACTGCAGTGGAAGAAGCATGATGATAGGAGGAGATAGCAGAATGACTGGGAGATATGCTCGTAAGTGTGTTGCTTAAAATATCCCCATCGTAAATGTTCCTGCACATGAAATGGAGTAAGAGGGTGCTGCAGCACTAAGTTACCAGTAGGTTGACTGGCATTAGCACATAAATCAGAACATGTGTTGCCAGCACACCATAGATGGCCATGGCCATGGCTGGCTGCCCAATATGTGTTTGTCACATGTAGCTGGGCCAACAGCTGATTGGACTAAAAAAGATTGCAACTTTGATATGCAGATAGAGGTGAGTTCAGGGGAGGCCCAAACTCATCTTCCTTCCTGTCATACTGTCAGCGACTAGTAACATCAAATCATATCTGTGTCTAACTTCTTAACAATGCCTGTTACAAGTGCAAAATGACAGAACTGCCTTGACAGCACCATGGGCCTGGGTGACATTCCCATGAATGCAAGACTACTGATCATTACTTTCCTGATGGTAAAACACACAATAAACACATGGAGATCCTTGTTTAACTGGTTTCCCCTGAGCACCATAACAGCTAATATGCTAATTACCATAATTAAAACAACATAATGTAACCCTAATTGACATCTGTTTTATTGCTACCCACATAACAATCAACAGGCAGCTGGCAAACCACCAGAGAGAAATATAAAAAATTACAAATTTGGTCACCAGTGCCAACTCCTTCCAAAACACCTGTTTTTATAGTTTTGAATGAGTGAGGAAGTAGGAATCTCTCCCAAGTTTTTAGCGATTCCTGTGTTCCATTGGTAAGATTTACCCTTGCTTCCTGTCTAGTTGATTTGGTGTCTCTGGGGCAGGAAACAATAATATACAAAAACAAAACACCTTCTGGTAGAATCTGCCAGTGTTGCCAACTGTCCGTATTTTTACGGACAGTTCGTAAAAACGGGCACTTTTTTCCTCCGTTTGTAAATGTCCGTGGTTATGGGAATGTGCCAGTAAAAATAGCCGAGATCGGTTTGGCTTGGAACTGCGCATGGAGATTGGAGGCAGGGGGTGATTGGAGGCAGGGGGTGATGGTGGCTGCGGTGGCACCGCAGAAAGGGATGGAGGCAGGGGGCAATTGGAGGCAGGGGGTGTTAGTGGCAGGGGGTTATTGGAGGCAGGGGGTGATGGTGGCACTGCAGAGGGGGGTGGTGGCACTGCAGAGGGTGGGGGATGGAGACAGGGGATGTTGGTGGCACCACAGAGGGGGATGGAGGCAGGGGACGATGGAGGCAGGGGGTGATTGGAGGCAGGGGGCCTGGGGGAGATTGGAGGCAGGGGGAGATTGGAGGCAGAGGCAGATTGGAGGCAGGGGGAGATTGTGGCACTGCAGAGAGGGGTGAAGGCAGGGGGTGTTCGAAAATAACAAAAATATGTTTTTTTACCTTAATATCTACCTTAAATCACATTTCTATTTGCCTAGTGTACTTGTTTGTAGCCTAAATACTGAAATTTGCACCTAAAAATGTAATTTAGTAACTTTTGTGAAATGCCAGTAAAAACGTGGCTGCGCCAGTAAATTTCAGGTGTCGTGCCAGTAAATTTTAATCGGGTAGATTGGCAACACTGGAATCTGCAAAGATTGCAAGTTAAGAGAATTGCGCTCCCCTATTTTTTCCTTTAGTTATCACCACAATAGGGGAGCGCAATTCTCTTATCACGCATACTTCTAAAGTACCAGACACCAAATGGTGACTTGGTACTTTTGTTTACTCAATTGCAGCAAACCCACTATAACAATATAACACATTTTCACTTGCGCCAGCAACATCTTTACGGTTTACAAAGATTGCAAGTTGCTCTGTTTCTGTTTCTTTTACAAAAGACTTTATTGTCTTTAAAACATACACAACAGAGCCGATAGAATGACAACTGCATAACACACAATCTGTACACATGTATGGATCGGAATTGCAAATATAACATTGACGTGGATTCAAACACCAAAGAAAGTAAGTAAACAGAACTTTACGTCATAATAAGCAAAAGTACACTCCATCTGGATAGAGTGATGATTTTAAGGTTAGTTGAAATATCAAGACAATAGAAATTGCAAATCCACAATTAGAACATAGAATAAAGAATCGAAGATTGGAAAACACTTACGGGGAAATTATGACTTAGCTCTACTAATCCTAGCAGACAGATGGAAACCACAGTTGTATACCTTTTCTCTACCTATTAGAGCCACTTTATTGGCGTGGAGAACACTACTCTCCCAACCCCTACGAAATCACCAGATACGTATTCCTATCAAAACCATGGAACTCCTTATCCCTTACTTAAATCTTGATAAATGGGTGGATAGAGGCTTACTATGGGTAGACAAGCTCTTGAATGGCACTGTATTGAAAACTATAGAGATAGTAAAACTAACACATAGTTTTACTAATGCAGATGAATTTCCAATTATCCGCAAAGGGAAATTTCTATCTATAAACCCTCTCCCCACGGGTTTATTTGACTCATCAATCCTTTCTATCCTTAACCCACACAAACACCTTTTTACTACATCAAAAGTTGTTTTTTGAGAAAACAATTCCAATGCGCACACAGGTTACTGGACAGACTAGACCGCGGCGCGTGTATGTGCGCGCGCGTGCTAAGCGCTGCTTGTCGCCAATGGGCCTTTAAAAAGACAGCAGCTGCACATGTGCAGTGCTGTTTGATCTGCAGCTCCTGTGCCTTGTTAACCTGTATCTGCAATCTGATCACCTGTACCGACCCGGCTCTTTTGACCTACCTGCTATCTCCAATCCTGACCTCGGCTTGCCTTTGACCCTGCTTATACCCTTGCTTGATATCCTGTTGCCAACCACTGCCTGCTTATCTGACCCTGCTCCAGTCTACTGCATTACTCTGCCTGACCACCTGATCTGACCCGGCTCGTCTGACCCTGCTCCTGCCTGCTGCCTTGCTCTGTGTTTGCTGTGCTGACTCGGCTTGTCTTTTCCTTGCTACTGATCCTGCTACCACCAGCTCACCGGGTCGCTAACCTGCATCTGTCTCTGCCGTCACCTGCAGTTCCAGTCATACCTAGAGGATCATTGTCCAACCTTAGTGCCAACTACCACAGACTCCACAGGCACTCCTACCCCACTGTGTTCCAGAGACCACTGTTCCCACTCCAGTAGCTCCTGAACCAAAGCTATAAGAGAGGTCTCCTCCTACAAGTCAGGCTCTACCACAAAGGTACGTGGTAGAGCCTGAGCAAAGCACGGTGACGTACAACACGTACGACTGCACTATAAAGGGGAAGTTCCATTCAGATGGCGCCACCCTTTGGGCTGCTTTTGCTGATTTTGTGTTAGTAAAAGTTTGGTGAGAGACGATTCGTGCTTTTCAGTCTTCGTGCTTTTCAGTCTGTTACAGCGTGACGAATGTGCTATCTCCATTACAAACGCTAGTTTTACCAGAACGAGTGCTCCCGTCTCATAACTTGCTTCTGAGCATGCACGTTTTTTTCACGTCGTTAAAGCCTACACACAACCGTTTTTCAAGAAATGAAAAATGACGAGAACATTTTGAGCATGTTCAAAATTTTTAATGCCCATTTTTCACGTTGACAAAAATGCTCTGGAGCCTACACACGATCATTTTTAATGACCATTTAAAAAATTGCATTTTTCACATCATGAAAAACGGTCGTGTGTACGCAGCATAAGGACCCTTAAATCGGGGGTTCACCCTTACATAAGACTTTTTCCCCTTAGATGGATGCTCGTTTTGTCTAGGGGAATCGGCTAGTTGTTTTAAAATATGAGCTGTACTTACCGTTTACGAGATGCATCTTCTCCGCCGCTTCCGGGTATGGGCTGCGGGACTGGGCGTTCCTATTTTGATTGACAGTCTTCCGAGAGGCTTCCGACGGTCGCATCCATCGCGTCACGATTTTCCGAAAGAAGCCGAACGTCGGTGCGCAGGCGCAGTATAGAGCCGCACCGACGGTCGGCTTCTTTCGGCTACTAGTGACGCGATGGATGCGACCATCGGAAGCCTCTCGGAAGACTGTCAATCAAGAAGGAACGCCGGCTCCCGAAGACCCATACCTGGAAGCGACGGAGAAGATGCATCTCGAAAACGGTAAGTACGGCTCATATTTTAAAACAACTAGCCAATTCCCCTAGACAAAACGAGCATCCATCTAAGGGGAAAAGAGAAAAAAAAACTTCATTGGGTGAACTCCCGCTTTAATAACCTCCCTACATACACATACTAGGGCTAATTTAAAAAGGAACCAATTAACGTACCAGCGTGTCTGTGGAGTGTATAAGGAAACCAGAGTACCCAGGTGAAACTCATGCAGGCATGATGTTACATACAATCCCAATAAAATACATTTAAGTTTTTGGTTGTAACATGACAAAATGTGGAAAATTTCAAGGGGTATGAATACTTTTTCAAGGCACTGTAAGAAGCCCCATTTATTTTCTCTAAACACTATAATTTCTCAGGTTCTCTTTAAGAGAAAACAGCATTGTAGGTGCATGATATGATTTCCGCAACGACACCTTTTTTAAATTACTCAAGAATGCACTCATTAATAAGACAACTGAACTCCAAGCATATGTTATAAGTAGGTGATCTAGTGGCTTGTTGAAACAATGACACAGTTTTATACAATTATAGTGTATCCTTGCTACTTGTAAACTCACTCACGTGCATTTGGCATACATTTGAGACTATCTTCCAGGCTTAGCACAATAGCATTGCATGTACATATGTGGCAACGCCCATCATTAGAGTGATCTATCCATGCACTCCAATGACTCATCAGGAATATGTAAGGAATATGTAAGGAATTTCTATCCTGCATTTAGCATATTGAGATCACGAGTAGGGCACCGTGATTGCTGTTATGTCTACTAACCCCTGAGAGATTTCCAGGTATCTATGTCATAAACCAATGTTTGAATCTAAACACCTGAAGGATCAAAGCATTTAAAAGAAACGTGTTGCCCTATGGCACACAATCAATGTTTACTTTTCTTTCATTTAAAGCGGTGTTCCACCCTAAAAATGAACTTTCTATGAACAGCTTGCTTTTAATGTAAAAAAAATGAAAACATTATTTTTTACTCACTTCTATCTGGCTGTTACTAGGCAGATTTCGTAATTCCTCCGATGGAATTCCTCTGGAATATCTGATGGAAAAACTCAGATCGGCATACACACGGTCGGAATTTCCGATGGAAAATGTCCATCTGACGTTTTCCATCGGAAATTCTGATCGTGTGTACAGGGCATATTACACTGCTCTGATGCAACCTATTATTGGTATTAGTGTAAGGAATATGGTTGGTTTCAGTGAGAGGAATAGTGCCACATCATTGGTGTCAATAGAAGAGTGGCCCATGGTTGGTATTGGTGCAAGGAACAGTGTTCCATTGTTTATATCAGTCGGAGGAATAGTGCCTCGATGTTTATGTCAGTAGAGGGAATAGTACCCCATCATTGATGTCAGTGGAAGGAATAGTGACTCATTCTTGGTGTCAGTGGGAGGAATTATGCCCCCTTGTTGGTGTCGGTGAAAGGAATAATGCTCCATCATTGGTCTCAGTAGAAGGAATAGTGTATTGTATCAGTGAGAAGATTAGGGCCCTATGGGCAGTGGCGTATCTAGGGTATGACAGCCATGGCAAGTGCCATGGGCGCCATATGAAGGGGGCGCTGTTGAGTGGCTGGGCAGCAAGGCACTTACCAGGGTTTGAGGGTCTCTTCTTCCCTGCTGCGTTCAGTCACAGCCCTCCCCTGTTCTCCTAGGCTCTCCCATTCCATCTGGTCGCGCACAAAGAAGAAGGAGGAACATCAGTTTCTCGCTCTCCTCTGTGAAAACTGAGGCCTTAAGTGATGAAGATTTGATCACTTCCAGTATTGGTTCTGTATTTACCTGGCCTTGGAGGGCAGAGGAGGGATCAGGGGTCTAATAAACCCCAGATTTCTCCATAGAGCGGATATGTCACTACCCAAGGTATCACAAGGGATGATAAATATCACTAGTTTTGTTAGCTGTTTTTTTTTTGTTAAGGTTATCTGAAAGATGGGTTTCAAATGTTTCAACAGGGGCGCAGTTTCAGTGCTTGCCATAGGTGCTATTTTCACTAGATACGCCTCTGCCTATAGGGCCAGGTAAAGACTAGCAAAGGACCACTTATGGCCTGCAATCTGCAGTTTGGAGACCACTGTTTAAGGAAATTTCTATGCCTCATTGGTAGAAATGTTTTAATACTGTCCGGCTTTCTATGTGGATTGTACCTTTAAGATATCTGTAAAAACACCAGTGCAGAAAACCCATACTGAGGTTTATCTGTCTTTAGTGAAAGCTTTATCTTGGGACAGGTATTTTCCTTCTCACTCTGTACTATGCTTTTCTATGAAACCACCTTCCCTAATCCCTTGTCAATGTAATCGCTGCCTCAGAATGGTGCTATGTCAGTATAAAAGGAGAAGCTGAATCATCCTGTTGAAAAGGTGACTTTCCTGCCATTTCCAGCACTAAGAAGTTTGATCAGAGGTGAGTTATGACAAGGATGGGTGTTGGGTGCGGCAGAATAATGCTTGCAACATGTTACAGCCTTTTTCAAAGATCCAGTTTCTTGATTTAATTGTACCAAATTTCATATAATGTCATGGCACACCAAAGACAATAATAATCAATGCTAATGCTCTCAGCTGACCTGGTATATTGTCTTCCTCCCTAAGTTTTGGTCATACTGTATAGCGTTAAATCCATTTTACCCTTTACCTTTGTTGGCACGGCATATTTCTATATCTGGTTTTTGTCCTACCCTGCTTCCAATAATCCTTCCTGAACTGTTCACTTTTTTCTTTCTGCTCTTTCCTTCCTAGTGTGCTTTATTATTACCTCCTTTATTATTATTTCTTATTTGTGTGCTTTATTTCTACCTTTATTGTTATTATTACCATATTTATCGGCATATAACACGCACCCCAATTTAAGTGGGAAGTTTCAGGAATTTTTTTTATTTTTTTTTAATAAACCACTTTGAAGCAAAATAATGGTATCTGAGCATCAATGCAGCCTGATCTGTGCCCATCTGCAGCCTCAATGCAGCCTTATCTGTGCCCATCTGCAGCCTCAATGCAGCCAGATCTGTGTCCATCTGCAGCTTCAGTGCAGCCTGATCTGTGCCCATCTGCAGGATTGCTCCTCACTGCAGCCTGATTAGTGCCCATCTGCAGCCTATAAATTTACCAAAATGCCCCGCGTGGCTGCATAGTAAATTCTCCTTCCCCCTGATTGGCTCGGGTCTGCTGCTGCCAGGAGGAGGGAGGGCAGGTACAAGCAGGGGATCACACACAGAGCCGCGCTGATGCTGCCAGGAGGGAAGTAAGGGGAAAGAGGAACAGAGCCTGATCTTCCAGCTGCTCTGCACACAGCAGCCCAGTGGGGGGAAGAGAGAAAGAGAAGCGGGCAAGATCTCACACAGCCCACTCTGTAGTATGACAGTCGACTAGGGGGTAAAGGAGGAGAGCAGTCACAAGAAAACACAGCCTGCTCTTCACACACAGCTGGCAGGAGCACCTGGCTACACGTATTTTCTCCCTTTTGGTCTGTTAAATATACATTTTCAAGTGTTTTATTATATCTGTTCCACAGATGCAAAAAAAAAAATAGCATCTAGACAGCAATCTTGTGAGCTAAAAACTCCTTGTACCCTCTGCTTCTGAACTGTTATCAGTTAGCTTTATTTCCTGCTATCTATGTGGGCTACAAATCACCTGCCCTGTAATGGAGAAGAGAGGGAGTGTTACTGACTGTACAGTATGTAATCCTAATTCAGTGGCATGTAGTCCCAACACACTCCCTTTCCTAAGGTTACAATGCTGTTCAGTATGGTTGTCACCCTAAGACAGGAAATGAGTTAATGGCAGGAATACCAGCCTAAAATAAAAAAAGTATAAATATAAAACTAAAGCAGCTACCATGTATGAGGACCAGTAAGTAAGCTGCAGTACTAAATACTTTTTTTTACCATTTGATTGAGTGGAGACAGATTAGAACACTTAAAAAATGTTATTGCTGTCTGTGCCCCCATTAGGGAGATTCAGCTTCTCTATTTGTCCTGTTTACTATTATGATCAAAGGTGGAAGTAAAAGAAAATGCCACATTTTGGTTTGTCCCCAGAACAGTAATAGAGGGTACACCCAAACAATAAAAAGTGAGCTATCCTTGTGCTAGGTATAAGTTAATGAATCATATAAGAGACACAATAAACAGTGCATTAAACATACTGTATGATGAACGCATCCTAAATTGACATGGCTGTGCAAACACTGTGCAAAAAATATATACAGTATATCTATATATATATATATATATATAGATATATATATCTAGATCTATAGATATATAGATATATATACTGCAATAGTCCCTCTTTCATCGGGACCCTTCAGGGTAAGGCTGCGCTATATTAAGATACCTCTCAACGCAACTCAACTCAACTCTTTCTTTGCCGTGAAGGAATAATGATAACGTGGACCACCAAAGAAAGAGTGCTCCCAAAAGGAATCACCACCAGCGATTAAATGAGCTCCTTACCAGCTGCTCTGATCCCACAAGCAGACCATCAGACGCCTTGCTGTATAGCAACCATATAAACATATAATAATTTTATATTGAATAAAAAGCAGAGACAACGTGCTGTTATTGTGATCCATGCCAACCAGTTGACTTTACTGTAGTCTTATAACGTAAAGACTAAGTAGTGTGTGTTTTTAGAGAGATATGAGGCTCACATGCCCATACGATCATGCATGTAAAGGTTCCACGATCTCCTAGGTCAAGATAGACTCCATCAAGGAAGTTAAAGGGGTTGTAAAAGTTCATGTTTTTTCACCTTAATGCATCGGGACCGAGTCATACACTCGGTGGCTATGTACGCCGAGTGCATAACACGGGAGCGCGCCCGCAAGGTAACCCCCTCGGAAGAGAGCTTCCTAGAGGGGGTTAGCTATTGCAGAGAGGAGCCTAGAGAGCCGCCGAGGGACCCCAGAAGAGGACGATCAGGGTCACTCTGTGCAAAATGACCTGCACAGTGGAGGTAAGTATGACATGTTTGTTATTTTTTTTTTTAAACTGAACTTTTACAATCACTTACAAGTACAGAGGAAAATCTCACCAAAATTTTAATAAAATGATAAAATCGCTCTTTTTTTTTTAAAGGAGTTACACAGCATGTGAAAAAGAGAAGGATGAGACAGGGGTCTCAAATAATGTCTTTGAGGGAGAATCAGCAACAGGGTCAAATGGAATGGTAACAAAAACTTTATTGATGAATACACATACAGTTTAATAAATAAAGATCCAACTGGGGTGGTGCAGAGACCTCCCGAGTGGGACCCGTTCCTCCAATGTACAGTTATCTATAAAATTGCAAAAAATGACAACGTTGTATAATAATAAAAGTTTGCTAAAAGACTGACCAACCACTACTGACTGGGGAGATAAACACAATCCTCCAAAATGCAAACTGATAGCTGGCAAAAAATATATATGTGAATATATGTGTGGCTGACCCCACTGATCTGGGTCAAAGAAAAGGGGGAAGCGGATGCAGATTCAGGCCGACTTGTGGAAAAATGTCACATGTGAGGCCCCTCCCAACGCGTGTGTTTCTCTGTAACCAGCGTCGTATGGGCATGTGAGCCTCATATCTCTCTAAAAACACACACTACTTAGTCTTTACGTTATAAGACTACAGCAAAGTCAACCGGTTGGCATGGATCACAATAAGAGCACGTTGTCTCTGCTTTTTATTCAATATTAAATTATTATATGGATCCATTAAATAATGCTTCCAGGGCATTTCTTCATTTTAGGCATAAATTCTCTATCATGGAATGTTTTATTGGCCCTAATCACCCTTATGACGTTGAATTAAACATATCAAAAGAGAACATATAATTGCTTTGAATGGTAATGACAATAATTATCTGTTACAGGAAGCACATAATTAGGTCTGAGTTGGTTTCATTTGGTGTGATGTCTTCAATTAAACATTTTTAAACCTGCCAATCACATGTTCTTTAAACTTAATTTGCCTCAAAATGTTATAAGTGTTTAATGTGTGGCCAATTAAAGACTGGAAAACATAAGCAACACACTAAAAAACAGGACCATCGTCATTGGGCCCCATACAGCCTACCTGACAGGACCCCTTAAAAAACTTTCATTGGCTGAACTTTGACAGTGATGCTGATCTCCACTCATTCGCCCCCATCACCAGCTCCTCCCACCTGTCAGTGTGCAGTGACTCTGCAGCAGTTGCTACATTAGATTGATGCACTCCTCCCCTGGAACCATGCCCAGCTACCCTACTTGCGTGAACTCTCTCCGGCTCCAACCTTGGCAAGTAGGGGTACACAAATCGATCCATGGATGCTGCACTGGGGCCACCCAAAGGCCAACATTTCCCTGCTGAACTGATGAGGCCCAGAACAGCAGAATTGCCTCTATCCCACTATTGTTGGCTCTGACTGTAAGGTTACACTTTAACACTTACAAACATAAGCCCTGGAAGGATTAATGTGTAAAGAGCTAGTGTTCTGACATATGGTGTTACCTGAGTGACAGTTGACTGTCAGGTGGTAAAGTGGAGCTGCAGAGGCAGAAACTGCAGGACTGCTTAAAGTAGAACTATAGGGAAAACTTTTTTATTTTGGATAGAGCAAGGGAGGGTTGTAGCCTAACAGGAAGCCAAATAGGAAGTGAGAGGAAATTCCAAGAAATTAAGGGAATTATTTGGGAACCTGCAGGTCTCCAAAACTAGTGTCTCCATTGGAAGATTTCCCCTCTATTACGTTTCTTGGGACAAATTTTATTTTTCTTTTACTTTCACTTTCAATGATAATGGTAAACAGGACAAATAATGAGGTTGAATCTCCCTAATGGTGGCACAGACAGCTATACAAACTGCCAGGTGTTCTAATCACTCTCTACTCTATCCAAAACTAAAAAGAAATGTTTTGCCTTTAACCACTTGGTATCCCGGCCATTTTACATTGACGGCCACAAGGTGGCTCTACAATGCGGGGAGGACGTCTATTTGGAGATATTTGTTACTATTTTTACTTAGTTTTATTGCCTTCACATAGGAGGCTAATTGAGTAGATAACCCCACAGGAGCCTTCCTTCAGAAGCACTAAAAGAGTTAAGCTGATAAATACCATATTGAACTTGACAGATGGTACTATCAGTCACTACTGAGAAAGGGGTCCTTGGTGGCCCCTAATGTCGCACATTGCACTTTAGTGGTTATTAATAAATGTCCTATTTTGTACCTTGTTTTTCATTGTATTTGTAACAAAAGACTGTCTGTATGAATCTACTGGAACACAAATCCTGACTTTACAGCATTCAAGCTGGACTACCATTTGCTTGACACAAAGAAACAGCGTGTAGCAATGATATGAGACTTTGCTTTGTCAAAATGGAATAAAGTTCCTAATTTACTTTAAAGATGTACAAATGCCTTACAAGTGTAATCAGAATAAATTGCATCTACTGTATATAGACTGATGGGGCAGAGGACAATAAAAGTTTGCTTAAAAAATGCCTAGAAACACTTACATTTCGTTGTGTCAACACACTTTGGCTTTCACATTGAGACTGCAGGGCAGGAGTTTTTCAGGCGCTATTTAGGTGCTATTTTTAAACTCCTCAGTGTGAAAGGGGTCTGAAGGACCCTGTGTACATGTACTGATACGATAACACAGGGGAGAGTTCAGGAGCAGTTGAAAAAAATGCCCAACTGCTCCTAAACGTCCGTTTACCAGCAGCAGTGTACATGAAGCCTAAATGGCTCTAAGATTGAATAGTATGTATTTGTCATATAAAGTACCGGTATATATAAGTATATAGAGTATATATAAAAAAGGTGGAATTTGTAATGGAGTAAATAACCTGCCATGGAAGTAATCTATATGTAATTGACACCTATACTTATTTTTCCCTCTTTATTAGCAGTAGTAGAAATGTACAAGTTTTAAAATTCTTGAGAAATCAAACCCCCTTTTTCAATTATTGATGTGTATTGTCTTGTCTTGCAGAACAGAAGCAATGAAATCTGTGTGGTTTCTCTGGTGGAGTTGTCTATCTTTGTCTGCACACAGCAGTCCTGGTGTAGTAATGAGAGTCACTCAGAAATGGCTGGATCACAGTAAGTCAATTTACAAGTTTGGTAGTTTTTTTTTGTATTTGCAAGATCTTTTCTTGGATATTAATACAATCTTGTTTCCCCAGTACGCTCTGAAGGAATAGACGTGTTTCGTCACATTCTCCTCTATGATCATCTTCCAGATATAAATGGTTCTACACGTGCGTTTGGTCAAGTTGATTATGCAATTTCCAAGTAAGCAGTGCTTCAAAATTAAAATGTATGTAAACCCTAAGAGCCGGTTCACACAGGGGCCGAACGACTTGCCGAGCGACTCAGCAAGGCGATCTGCCCACGACTTTAGAGGCGACTTGCAAAATGACTTCTGTATTGAAGTCAATGCAAGTCGCCCTGAAGTCATCCTAAAGTAGTACAGGAACCCTTTTCTAAGTCAAAGCGACTTGAGTCGCTCCTATTAGAACGGTTCCATAGTACAGAACGGAGCGTGACTTGTCAGGCGGCTAAGTTGCCTGACGAGTCGCCCCTGTGTGAACCGACTATAACCCTCTTATGCCGTGTACACATGATCGGTTAAACCGATCAGAATGGTCTGATGGACCGTTTTCATCGATCAAAACCGATCGTGTGTGGGCGCCATCTGTTAGTTAAACATTGGTTAAAAAAAAGGCAACTTGTTTTAAAATTAACCCGATGGATTCCTAACCGATAGGAAAAAAACGATCGTTAGTAGGTACGACCATCGGTTAAAAATCCACGCATGCTCAGAATCAAGTCGACGCATGCTCGAAGCATTGAACTTCGTTTTTTTCAGCACGTCGTTGTGTTTTACGTCACCGCGTTCTGACACAATCGTTTTTTTTAACCGATGGTGTGTAGGCGCGACGGACCATCAGTCAGCTTCATCGGTTAACTGATGAAAACGGTCCATCGGTCCGTTCTCATCGGATGGACTGATCGTGTGTATGCGGCATTACTTGAAAATGTAGCACCGCCCTGACCCCTAGAAGTGTGCAAGGAGGCTCCCAGCGGCATTCAGAGCTAGCATTTCACCTCAAGACCATGGCTAAAAATGGGGGATGGAGAAACATTGGATGCCAGTCACTTTAAGTGTCTTTTAAGAGATGTTTTTACTCAACACACAAGAAAAGAGGGATAAGAGCTACAGTTACCCTGAGCAACACTTACAGACTCCAGATCTGCATCCCTATTGTAAAGTGTAATGGAACATTAAGCCAACACCAGCAAAACTGCAGACAGCACCTCCAGCTGGTTAGTAGATTTCTCTGTTCTTGTTCCCATGCCTCTGTACATCCTCTTAGGCTTCCATGCATCATCTGAAAACAGTCACAGGGTGCCTGCAAGAAAACCAGCCTCTTCCAGGCTCCATCCCCCAGCAGAATTATGTTTCTTAATCCTGGTTCAACTTCCAAGGACCACTTCTTGCCTAACTCCAGCTCCCAGCACAGAGAGCATGCTATTCCCCACACAGGCTATGGGTCTAACAGAACAATTCAACAGCGCCTCCCCAGACTACAGCTTGGGGATAGAGAGAGCTCACAAGGACCATCTTAAATATGTATGCTCTCCCCAGCATCCACCAGGGGCAATAAACTGTCTGCTGATTGGTCAGGGGAAACATAAATATTAATAATTCAGTATTACTGCAGCATCTCATACTATTGCTAAAGGCAGCAATGACACCTTCTGGCAGCTCAGAGAAACAACAATATCACTGTTGAAAGCTAAATGAACAAATAAACTGTAAATCAACTTGGGCTGACTATCAACCAACTAACAAGATCAAATTAAAATACTTCCCCCCTGTTGTGACTACACAAGCATTTTGTTATAACTGTTCAGTGAGTGCAAAAAAAATGCTTGTCAATTCTGCAAGAAATCTGGTGTGCTCCTAAATTTCAGTAGTGAGATGGCAATGGCACACTGGAATCTCAAACCATATAATCAACCCAACCCTAAATGATCTCAGAACCACAGAACACCTCCAGCTACCATTTGGAGATGGGGGGGGGGTCTGTAGTCATAACACCTCCCTTTCTGCCCTAGGTTGACAATACTGCTCCTTCATAGATACAGAACAGTGAGTGATTGCCCCCCGCCTCCTTTCCTGACCTGCCAGTCTGGGATGCTCGGCATTGCCTTTAAAATCCATACCAGACCCAAAGGGCCTGGTATGGATTGGGGGGACCGTTTCTTTAACATTTTTGAATTGCTGACAATTTAAATAAAAATTTTCTGCAGTAGGTTCTATACATGGTACAGATACACCACTTTACAGACTAATGGGGATCCCCAGGCACTATATTTAAAGGAATTTTTCATTTTTATTGATTCACTTTAAGCATCATTAAAGTCACTGCTTCTTTAAAAACTATCTTTTAAAAATAAAATAAAATAAAAATTACATTGACACATGTCCCCCAGGGCAGTACCCGGGCCCCCATGCCCTTTTTATGGCCAATAACTTGCATATAAGCCTTCAAAACAGTTGGAAAACGTTTCTCAATGCTGGCCTTTTCCACTCGAGCCAATCAACTCAGTTTGATCAAAACTGATCAAAATGTATGAGTGCAAATTGATTGGAGGGTAAATTTTGCCTATTTGATTGGTTGTGGATTTGATCATTTTGATCAAATTGCACATCGATCGGGTATAAAAAACTGAAGTGCGTGTGGCCACCATATGGACTGTTAAGCTGCAATATATTACATTTTTCTTATTTTGCAATCTACTATCCTCATATCCAAAGGTATGTACAATACTTGTAATTATTGACTTGTCCTGCTCTTCTTTTTACAGAATAACTGTTGAAGAATTCAACATCCCCCATTGCACAGCTGTTCCAGTACCACTCACAGATGTTGATGTCACTGTTAAAGATGCCATGACCAAAGTGCATGGTGAATGGAAAGTACGGCACTGGTTGATGTAGGTTTTCTTCACAGCTTTTCCTGCTGGTACTGGTATCTGTTAGGGATCATTTGATCGTTTTTTCGGGCGGTAAAAAGTCCACCGGGAGAACCTGCTCAGTCGATTTTTCCCCCTACACACAGAAAACTGCCATGTGAGCTTTGGTCGGGAAGCCCGGCTGTGTGTAGGCTCCACCGCAGGTTTTCTCAATAGGTAAACTGCCGGCTTAAAAACCACCGGGAATCCCGGCGGGAAAAAAAAGAACATGTTCTCATTTTTCCCGGCGGTTTTCCTGCCAGTAGAACTGCGATGGAGCATACACGTAGCCGGTTTTCCCGGCCAAAAGCTGTCATGGCAGTTTTCCCAATGGGAAAACCGGTCGTGTGTATGAGTCATAAGGGAAAGTGGGAAAGTTGGTCTCATAGGTAAGCTTGAACGCAGGCTGTAATGGTGCTTGTTTTATCAAACATTTGGTGGCATAGCCAGTAGTAAAGCCACCAAAGGTTAAAGTGGAACTTTAGTTAGAAAATGTTGTCCTGCCAGATCACTTCAGGCTGGTCCATTTTGCATGTATAGCTATGTAAAACAATAAAAATAAGTGTTTATACTGTATAAAATTTAGAAATACATTGTCTCACCCTGCTCTGCACATGCTCAGTTGGTCTCCATTTTTGGCACTGTGCCAAAAATCCTGACAGTGAGGAAGGGTTTGACACTCTATTTGTGCTGGTGACCGATGTCCCCAAAATGTAAAGGGCAATGCAAAATTAGTGTTGTCACCAACAAGAGGTAAAGGATAATCTTCCAAAGGGGGCACCTGTTCTGGAGGCAACTGTGTAAAAATGAAACTCCCCGACTTCCCCAAGACCAAAAAAAAATGGCTACACATGCAAATGATCTCCAAATTTTAATGGATACATTTTTGTCCAACAGACATGACCAAGGGACATTTGACCTTACACTTTCAGAAGTATCTTTAGCGGCAAATCTAGCAACTCTCAAAGACTCGTCTGGACGCCCATCTGTGTCTCTTTCTGCTTGTCATTCAGAAATCACAAAGGCCAAGCTACACCTGTCTGGTGGGGCAAGGTATGTGAGCATAATCTAGATAATTGTACTGTTACTTCCCCTTCTCAATGTCACGAACATCTAGGTATCACCTTTCAGATAAGATAAAATTAGGATTTAATACATCTGAGTCTCACCCGGTGGATACAATGAGACCTGTCATGACATGAAGACAATGTTTTATTCAAAAAAACCTGTCTAGCAAGGATGAGTTATTCAACTCATAAATCTCTCGTTATATTGATTAAATGTTTACCCCTGAGGTTACTAAACCTGTGTTTGATTTTGCAGTTGGTTCTACAATCTCTTCACTTTTTTGCTAGAAAAGCCCATCAGGGATAAAATCAACCAGAAGGTAATATTAGATGGCTGGACTGGATGTAGCTAAAGCAATACATTACTGCTTACATTTTCTAGATATAAATCCTGCTTGCATGTATAAAATATCTAAAGATTGTACAGATTGTATAATGATTTTTCCCTTCAATAGGCAAAATTGTATCTGATCAGCACACCTCCAAGTCCATGAGAAATCTGATCTGGCTTGTTACACTTCAATGTTCGTCAAAGCCCTACTGAATCTACAGTTTTAATCATCTAAATACAGTACATTGCTGATTCACCCAAACAAAAGACGTTTAACGTCTTTCCATTTACAGTGGAGTCTCGGATTACGAGCATAATCCATTCCAGGAGAATGTTCGTAATCCAAAGTACTCGCTTATCAAAGGGAGTTTCCCCATTGAAGTCAATGGAAACGAAAATCATTAGTTCTGCATTGACTTCAAAGGCATGCAATACTGCATGTGGCCAGAGGTAGGGGGTGTTGGAGAGACTCGAAAACAGCCGGAAAGGCTCAGCTGACCTCGGCAAAACTTGGAAAGGCTCGGGAACGGAGCATCCCCCCCTTTGTTTTGTGTTTTTTTCGTCAGCATCCAAAGCCCCCCCCCCCTGACCTCTAAGGGGCCTGGTGGTCCCCAGATGGCATCCCCCTTTTTTTTTCCGTCAGCACCCAAAAGCCCCCCCGACCTCTAAGGGGCCCAGAAAGCCCCCAACCTTAATTCGCGGCGGCAGCACCCCTGTTCCTCAACTTGCGCTACTCCCCCCCTTCTCAACTTGCGTCACCCCACCGCTTCTCAACCTGCGACACCCCCCCCGCTCCATAATTTGCGGCGGCAGCACCACCCTGGTTCTCTGCGCCAGGGGGCCCATGCCTGAAGCTGTGTAAGGGGCCCCAAATTTCCTGATGGCGGCCCTGGTCCCAGTACATGATTTTAATATACACATATATCCAAGCTCAACTTGGTCTTAAAGCTGAACGCTAGATATGATCTGTATTGCATTCTTACATCGGTCCAACTTGTACCAATTTAAATATGCATATTTCATACATGAGGGACTGGTGAGGAAGCTGATAATCACGGCAATAGTTGGGCTTACTACAGTAATTGCTGCTATCATCCAGTTACTGTGCCGATTTCATTCCCCTATACACACTGACCAGAGGGGGTCACTTGCATGGCCACCATTAATTTTTTCAAATAAATGCAAGGCATTCTCTGACTGGATGAGGTGGAGAGGAGAGGCATTAGTAGTTTCTTGTATATAATTTCAGATTTGTAATTATTCTTATTCTATCTTAGCTCTGCCCACGAGTGAATGAAGTCATCGCAATCCTGCAGAAGGAGTTGACAACATTTCAAGGTAATACTAACCGTTTTACTACATATATTTGTAGCACTACCCTCATAGGAGCCCGCTAATCAGGATGGGTCTTCGATTTGATATAGGTGAAATCTAGGTTTGGAATAAGTGTGGTATATGGTGTGGTATGGGTATGGATTGGGTGCACGTGGTGTCCTGCTCTTACATACCTCCCAAAATTTTGAGATGGGAATGAGGGACACCTACTAGCAAATGTATGTAGGCATAGGACACGCCCCCTGTCACACCCCCTTAAAGGAGAATTAACCCCCAAAAAAAGGTTCATTAAATCCACAAGGGCTTTTTTTACCACTACAATTCCTAAATATTGGCTTTTCAAATTTACAAACACAGCAATTTAGAATTTGGATGAAAGGTTTAGCTTTGAGAAACACTTTTTGAAAGATAAAAAGTGCATTTTATATACAACTATATAGATCAGACCAAATTAAGGACAAATGAGGGGGAAAGAGGGACATTGCTCCAAATCAGGGACAGTCCCTTGAAATCAGGGACAGTTGGGAGCTATGCTCTTAGTGGCTCAGTCCCTAATAACAGTATCAGCAATGGGCGATTAATTACTCTTAGAACAGTTTTATAGATAAAGACTACAGATCCCATCTGTGAACAAGCTGACCATCCACCTTCCAACCTCATACGTCCCAACTTTCTGAGATGGGAAAGAGGGACACGTTTGAGCACAAAGTATGTAGACAAAAGACACACCTTTGCCACATCCCAAATTATGTACAGTTTTATGAATTTATAGGTAAAAATATAATAAATCCACAACTAGTTTTGGTATTTACTGGCTTTTTAAATAGACATTACAATTATTTTGAGGTTGAATAATATGTTTAGTGCAGACTAAGCAGTTTTGAATGCTATATATATATATATATATATATATATATATATATATATATATATATATATATTTTTTAATAGAGATCTGTACATCAGACCAAAAAGAGGGACAGTTGAGGAGAAGAGGGATAGAGAGATTTTGTTCAAAAAGAGGGACAAAGAGAGCTAAATGATCGTATTGTACACTCTCCTTTAGACTAACCAACTATTATACATACTGAGTCTGATTGGATAAAAAATAGACATGTGCACTGACGGAAAAAAAAATCATTTTCGTTTCTTGTTTTTTTTTTTTTTTTTATTCGTCAATTCGAAAACTTGGAATTCGTAAATTCAAGAATTCGTAAATTCAAAAAATAGTAAATTCTGAATTCAGAAATTCAGAAATTCGGAATTCAGAAATTCGAGAACTCGGAAATGTAGAAATTAGAAGATTTGGAAATTCAAAAATTTGAAGATCCAAAGATTCGAAAATAAGAAAGGAAAGTCCAAAAATTAGAAAGAACGAAAATTCTAAAATTCTAAATAATAACTAACTAACTAAAAATAACTAACTATTAAATTATTGATATTGGAATTTCCTTTCAAGTTTGGCTGTTAGTAAATGTAACCAATACAAATTTATCTGAAGTTACGAGTTATTCGAAATTAAGAATGCCGCATCTAAACAAATGGAACGGAACTAAATAATAATAAATAATAATTTGTTTTTATTATTATTATTATTGTTATGTATTATTATTAATTTGTTACGTTCCATCCGTTTAGATACAGCATTCGTTATTACAGATAAGTTGTAACTTAGGATAAATTTGTATTCGTTACATTCACTAACAGCCGAATTTGAAAGGAAATTCCAATATCTATAATTTAATAGTTAGTAATAGTTAAGTTATTAGTTAGTTATTATTTTAGATTTTCGGGTTTTTGAATTTTTGAACTTTGAATTTCCGAATTTTTGACATTTTGAATTTGTGAGTTTCCCAATTTTGAATTTCCGAATATTCGGAAAAGTCCAGAAATGCGAAAATTAGAAAATTATATTTCCAAATTAAGTAATTTGTCTAAATTCATTCAAAAAAATAATTTAGAACTAAATGAATTGCACATGTCTAAGAATATTTGGAGGCCCTTGAGATATATCAAGCAGGGCCGGTACAAGGGGGGGGCAGAAGGGTCGGGTGCCCTGGGCGCTACTATTTACTGGAGGAAGGGGGGCGCATGTGAAGTGCTAGCTGTGTGCTTAAAAACTGTCTGCACACACCAGCCCCTAATACCTACACCTGCAATGATGTGCCGAGTGCGCGCCTGCACCCGGCAGAAACGTAGAACAGACCAGCACTTCACTTATTGATTTCCCTGTCAGTGGAGAAACCCCCCCCCCCCCCCCCCCGCAGTGGCTTGGTATTCCCTACCCAGCGTCACACACTGAGAGGCTGGCCGGAGGCGGGATGGGAACAGTGCGAGGAGGGGTGGTGGACGGCACCCAGGTGACACCATAAAGAAAGCTGGCAGTTGTAGTGGGTGCTGTCAAGCCCCCCTCCCTCCACCCCCATCATTGAAGCTGTGATAGCGGCAGTGTGAGCGGGGGAGAGGCGAGCTACAGGATATCAGAATGTTTCGCCCCCCCTTTCTCCTGTCAGCAGTGCGGGAGGAGAGACAGCGGCTCTCTCATTACTTTCGCCGCGTTATTAATCTTCTGGAACTACATGTCCCATGATGCTCCAGACTACTGGAGCATCATGGGACATGTAGTTCCAGAAGATCAACAACGCGGGGGAGTCAATAAGTGAAGCGCGGTGAAAGTAATGAGAGAGCCGCTGTCTCTCCTCCCGCACTGCTGACAGGAGAAAGGGGGGGCGAAACATTCTGAGATCCCGTAGCTCGCCTCTCCCCCGCTCACACTGCCTCTATCACAGCTTCAATGATGGGGTTGGAGGGAGGGGGGCTTGACAGCACCCACTACAACTGCCAGCTTTCTTTATGGTGTCACCTGGGTGCTGTCCACCACCCCTCCTCGCACTGTTCCCATCCCGCCTCCGGCCAGCCTCTCAGGAAAGAGACTACAGCTCCCAGCATGCACTCTGCTGGGGGAAAAAAATAGAGAGAAAGAGATCCCATAACCCAGAAACAAGCCGGGGGAATGAATGATATACTTAACTGCTCCAAAAGACAGAAAGAGAGGAGTGTACCGGGGAAGCCAAAGAGGGAGCCATGCTGCTGCTGCTAACCAGCACCACCAGAGAGAGCCACGCTGCTAACCAGAACCACCAGAGAAAGCCACGCTGCTAACCAGAACCACCAGAGAGAGCCACGCTGCTAACCAGAACCACCAGAGAGAGCCACGCTGCTAACCAGAACCACCAGAGAAAGCCACGCTGCTAACCAGAACCACCAGAGAGAGCCACGCTGCTAACCAGAACCACCAGAGAAAGCCACGCTGCTAACCAGAACCACCAGAGAGAGCCACGCTGCTAACCAGAACCACCAGAGAGAGCCACGCTGCTAACCAGAACCACCAGAGAAAGCCACGCTGCTAACCAGAACCACCAGAGAGAGCCACGCTGCTAACCAGAACCACCAGAGAGAGCCACGCTGCTAACCAGAACCACCAGAGAGAGCCACGCTGCTAACCAGAACCACCAGAAAAAGCCACGCTGCTAACCAGAACCACCAGAGAGAGCCACGCTGCTAACCAGAACCACCAGAGAGAGCCACGCTGCTAACCAGAACCACCAGAGAGAGCCACGCTGCTAACCAGAACCACCAGAGAGCCACGCTGCTAACCAGCACCACCAGAGAGAGCCACGCTGCTAACCAGAACCACCAGAGAGAGCCACGCTGCTAACCAAAACCACCAGAGAAAGCCACGCTGCTAACCAGAACCACCAGAGAGAGCCACGCTGCTAACCAGAACCACCAGAGAGAGCCACGCTGCTAACCAGAACCACCAGAGAGAGCCACGCTGCTAACCAGAACCACCAGAGAGAGCCACGCTGCTAACCAGAACCACCAGAGAGAGCCACGCTGCTAACCAGAACCACCAGAGAGAGCCACGCTGCTAACCAGAACCACCAGAGAGAGCCACGCTGCTAACCAGAACCACCAGAGAGAGCCACGCTGCTAACCAGAACCACCAGAGAGAGCCACGCTGCTAACCAGCACCACCAGAGAGAGCCACGCTGCTAACCAGAACCACCAGAGAGAGCCACACTGCTAACCAGCACCACCAGAGAGAGCCACGCTGCTAACCAGCACCACCAGAGAGAGCCACGCTGCTAACCAGCACCACCAGAGAGAGCCGCGCTGCTAACCAGCACCACCAGAGAGAGCCACGCTGCTAACCAGCACCACCAGAGAGAGCCACGCTGCTAACCAGCACCACCAGAGAGAGCCACGCTGCTAACCAGCACCACCAGAGAGAGCCACGCTGCTAACCAGCACCACCAGAGAGAGCCGCGCTGCTAACCAGCACCACCAGAGAGAGCCACGCTGCTAACCAGCACCACCAGAGAGAGCCACGCTGCTAACCAGCACCACCAGAGAGAGCCACGCTGCTAACCAGCACCACCAGAGAGAGCCACGCTGCTAACCAGCACCACCAGAGAGCCACGCTGCTAACCAGCACCACCAGAGAGAGCCACGCTGCTAACCAGCACCACCAGAGAGAGCCGCGCTGCTAACCAGCACCACCAGAGAGAGCCACGCTGCTAACCAGCACCACCAGAGAGAGCCACGCTGCTAACCAGCACCACCAGAGAGAGCCACGCTGCTAACCAGCACCACCAGAGAGAGCCACGCTGCTAACCAGCACCACCAGAGAGAGCCGTGCTGCTAACCAGCACCACCAGAGAGAGCCGCGCTGCTAACCAGCACCACCAGAGAGAGCCACGCTGCTAACCAGAACCACCAGAGAGAGCCGCGCTGCTAACCAGCACCACCAGAGAGAGCCACGCTGCTAACCAGCACCACCAGAGAGAGCCACGCTGCTAACCAGCACCACCAGAGAGAGCCACGCTGCTAACCAGCACCACCAGAGAGAGCCACGCTGCTAACCAGCACCACCAGAGAGAGCCACGCTGCTAACCAGCACCACCAGAGAGAGCCACGCTGCTAACCAGCACCACCAGAGAGAGCCACGCTGCTAACCAGCACCACCAGAGAGAGCCACGCTGCTAACCAGCACCACCAGAGAGAGCCACGCTGCTAACCAGCACCACCAGAGAGAGCCGCGCTGCTAACCAGAACCACCAGAGAGAGCCGCGCTGAGCCACTACCAGGGTACAGACATGCTACACTACTGCAGAAGTTTCGCTGGGTCTGGTAAGAGGGCCTGTAGGCAATTTTCCTTTACTGATCCTAGGGACTGAGCCATTAGGAACTGCCTAAGCTGCTATCCTCTAGACCTAATACAGCCTCTGCAGGCTAGAGGATAGCAGGTTAAGCAATTGTTGACTGCCACAATGAGCTCCAATGCTGTGCTGATGGCCCGAAAATATTGTGTGTGGGGGGGGCGCAGTTTGCCATGTTCGCCCTGGGCACCAAATTACCTTGTCCCGGCACTGATATCAAGTACCAAAGCTCCCAACTGTTCCTGATTTGGAGGAATAGTCCCTTATTTGCAACCAAAACCCTTCATCCCTAGTTTCTCCTCATTGGTCCCTCCTTTTGGCCCAGTGTATAAATCTCTATAAAGAAATATGCAATTTAGAGGCGTTATACTACAGTAAACCACATATCCAACCATTACATAATTGCATTTGTCACTTTTTTTAACCATAATTCTTACTGGAAAGTTATAGTCAGTATAATACAGATATAACAAAGAAATCAATAGCAGTTTGTAAAGAGAATATACAAAAATGTGCACATTGCAGTAGGTACAAATATCATATACTGAAAATATCAAGGAAAGTATATTGTGTATAGAAAATTTTGAAAGGCCCCCCTAAACAGGACCCCCACCTGCCACCCAATAAGGAATCTGACTGTGGACAGGCGTATGCTAGGTAAAGAAATCCAAAATAGAAAAGAAGAACCAGACTCGAGTTAGCTCAGTATTAAAAACATCAACATATAGAGAGACCAACCATCAACCTGGTTCGGGAAATATGTAATCCAGTTTACCAAGGGTAGAGCATCACTAAGAGTCGGTTCACACTCCAGCGGCACGACTTCGGGGGCGACTCTGCAAGTCGTCCTGAGGACGACTTCAGAGGCGATTCGCAAAACGACTTCTGTATAGAAGTCAATGCAGGTCGCCCCGAGCCGCCCCCGAAATACTACAGTAACCTTTTTTCTAAGTCGGAGCGACTTGCGTCGCTCCTATTAGAACGGTTCCATAGCATTGAATGGGACGTGACATGTCAGGCGGCTGAGCTGCCTGTCGTGTCGCCCCAGTGTGAACCGGGTCTAAAGAGCAATATGACATCTTCACAAATTTGCAAAACTACAGAAGCTGAGGATGAAAAAGAATAAATGTGAAGTGCTATCTTCTTATAGAAATTATTAATTTACTATACAATATGAACATATAATAATAATAATAATAATAATAATAAAAAATATTATATATATATATATATATATATATATATATATATATATATATGTGTGTATATATACAGTACAGACCAAAAGTTTGGACACACCTTCTCATTCAAAGAGTTTTCTTTATTTTCATGACTATGAAAATTGTAGATTCACACTGAAGGCATCAAAACTATGAATGAACACATGTGGAATTATACATAACAAAAAAGTGTGAAACAACTGAAAATAGATTTCATATTCTAGGCTCTTCCACCTTTTGCAGCAGACACATCTCTAGAACTGGTAAGAGGAGACTGTGTGAATCAGGCCTTCATGGTAGAATATCTGCTAGGAAACCACTGCTAAAGAAAGGCAACAAGCAGAAGAGACTTGTTTGGGCTAAAGAACACAAGGAATGGACATTAGACCAGTGGAAATCTGTGCTTTGGTCTGATGAGTCCAAACTTGAGATCTTTGGTTCCAACCCCCGTGTCTTTGTGCGACACAGAAAAGGTGAACGGATGGACTCTACATGCCTGGTTCCCACCGTGAAGCATGGAGGAGGAGGTGTGATGGTGTGGGGGTGCTTTGCTGGTGACACTGTTGGGGATTTATTCAAAATTGAAGGCATACTGAACCAGCATGGCTACCACAGCATCTTGCAGCGGCATGCTATTCCATCCGGTTTGCGTTTAGTTGGACCATCATTTATTTTTCAACTGGACAATGACCCCAAACACACCTCCAGGCTGTGTAAGGGCTATTTGACCAAGAAGGAGAGTGATGGGGTGCTGCGCCAAGTGACTACCTCTTGAAGCTCATCAAGAGAATGCCAAGAGTGTGCCAAGCAGTAATCAAAGCAAAAGGTGGCTACTTTGAAGAACCTAGAATATGAAATATATTTTCAGTTGTTTTACACTTTTTTGTTATGTATAATTCCACATGTGATTGAAGGAGAAGAGGACTGGGTTTGGGACTTTAAATGAAGCACACTGCTGAATAATTCCACATGTGTTAATTCATAGTTTTGATGCCTTCAGTGTGAATCTACAATTTTCATAGTCATGAAAATAAAGAAAACGCTTAAACTTTTGGTCTGTACTGTATATATATATATATATATATATATATATATATATATACACATATATATATATACATATATATATATATATATATATATATATATATATATATATATATATATATATATATATATATATATAGTGCCCCTAGTGGGAGTGTTGAATATGGCACCTAATAATATTACAAACGACACAAAAAATATAGTGTGTGTAATCAGTGACCTCTAGTGGTCAAAAGAATTATAACACATAATATGTGTCAAAGAAAGGTCCATACTGTATATCCAGTGATATCTTCTTTAAACAAATTGCTATCCACATACAATCCATCAGTGAATACTAGCAAATGAGTGACTAGACACCAAGTGGACCCTCCATTAGTCACACTATGCGTTCACCTCCCAAATTAAAGGGGTTGTAAAGGATCGTTTTTTATTTTCTAAATAGGTTTCTTTAAGCTAGTGAGTGCATTGTTGGTTCACTTACCTTTTCCTTCCATTTCTCTTCTAAATGTTTTTTTTCTTTGTCTGAATTTCTCACTTCCTGTTCCTCCTCAGTAAGCTGTTCTGGCTGACTAACCCCCATGGATGATGGGGGCAAGTTTACTGAGGAGGAACAGGAAGTGAGAAATTCAGATAAAGAAAGAAAACCCTTTAGAAGGGAACTCGAAGGAAAAGGTAAGTGAACCAACAATGCACTAACTTAAAGGAAAATAAAAAATGAACCTTTACAACCCCTTTAATGATCCACCTAACTGCAACATCACAGGAATGTGCCCTTTGCCTACATACTTTAACCTAAAAGTTGCTCTTCTTTCTCCTCTCAGAAAGTTGGGAGGTACAGTACGTATTATTTCTCTAGAGATGAGAGCCGTCTGCTCTGATACACTACCTAAAAACTACAAGCTGCCAGCATTACAATGAATATACCATCTAAAAAAAATTAAAGGGGTTGTAAATGTACAATTTTTTCCCCTCAATATCTTCCTTTACCTTAGTGCAGTCCTCCTTCACTTACCTCATCCTTCCATTTTGCTTTTAAATGTCCTTATTTCTTCTGAGAAATCCTCACTTCCTGTTCTTCTGTCTGTAACTCCACACAGTAATGCAAGGCTTTCTCCCTGGTGTGGAGTGTTGTGCTCGCCTCCTCCCTTGGACTACAGGAGAGTCAGGGCGCTCTCTATGTTGTAGAGAACGGAGCTGTGTGTTAGTGGGCGTCCTGACTCTCCTGTAGTCCAAGGGAGGGGGCGAGCACGACACTCCACACCAGGGAGAAAGCCTCGCATTACTGTGTGGAGTTACAGACAGAAGAACAGGAAGTGAGGATTTCTCAGAAGAAATAAGGACATTTAAAAGCAAAATGGAAGGATGAGGTAAGTGAAGGAGGACTGCACTAAGGTAAAGGAAGCTATTTAGGGGAAAAAAATATTGTACCTTTACAACCCCTTTAACATTAAAAAGTACTGCGTTTTGTCATGTTAATTAGACCGCTGAGATAAGGTAGATCTAAAAAAGATCGCACAGAGATTAGTACAGATTTTTGCATTTGAACATTAAAGTTACACAACATCTTGTTCTATGGGATTATTTCAGTTATCACCTGTGTTCAATGAAAAATGTATTAGGCGATGCGATGCCAAGCCATAAAGACTGCCAGCTTTGTTTGTTTAACCAGTTAACCACCAGCCGCCGTCATATAACGGCGGCAAGGTGGTTGCTTAACTGGGGGTCGCCGTTATTTAACGGCGCCCATCAGAAGCAGTAATGCGCGCCGCCTCAGGCGCGCACACAGAAAATTCTGTGCGCGCCGGGTCTATGAGACCCGGCGCTACACAGATCACGGTAACTGACCGACAACAGCGGTCTTTTACCATGTGATCGCGCCGTCCAATGACGGCGCGATCACAGGTAAACAAACCGGCGTCATTTGATGATGCCGGTTCCTCCCTCCTCTCGCTGTACCGATCGGTACAGTGTGAGAGGAGAGCGCGGATGGCAGCAGCAGTGTGGGATGGATCTGTGACTATTGCAGTCACAGATCCATCCATCCCTGCTCAGCCATCCCTGCATTAACCCCTGCAATACTCTGCCTTCCCTGCGCAATACTCTGCAATGCTCTGCCTTCCCTGCGCAATTACTCTGCAATACCCCCTGCGCAATACTCTGCAATACCCCATGCGCAATACTCTGCAATACCCCCGCGCAATACTCTGCAATACCCCCGCGCAATACTCTGCAAAACCCCCGCGCAATACTCTGCAAAACCCCTGCGCAATACTCTGCAATACCCCCGCGCAATACTCTGCAATACCCCCGCGCAATACTCTGCAATACCCCCGCGCAATACTCTGCAATACCCCCGCTCAATACTCTGCAATACCCCCGCTCAATACTCTGCAATACCCCCGCTCAATACTCTGCAATACCCCCCACACAATACACTGCAATACCCCCGCACCAATACTCTGCAATACCCCCGTGCAATACTCTGCAATACCCCCGCGCAATACTCTGCAGTACCCCTTGCGCGATACTCTGCAATACCCCCGCGCAATACTCTGCAATACCCCCGCGCAATACCCCCGCGCAATACTCTGCAATACCCCCCACACAATACTCTGCAATACCCCCCACACAATACTCTGCAATACCCCCCACACAATACTCTGCAATACCCCCGCACCAATACTCTGCAATACCCCCGCACCATACTCTGCAATACCCCCGCACCAATACTCTGCAATACCCCCGCACCAATACTCTGCAATACCCCCGCACCAATACTTTGCAATACCCCGGCCAATACTTTGCAATACCCCGGCCAATACTCTGCAATACCCAGAAAATACTCTGGGGAAAAAAATGTGTTTTAACCACTTCCCGCCCACGTCATATGAGGTCCTTGACTTTGTGCAGGGATATCTAAATGATGCCTGCAGCTACAGGCATCATTCAGATATCATTTTTTTCAGCCGGCGATTCTCTACACCATAAGAACGATCATGGCGGCTGTTCCGCCTCTTGATCGTTCTTACGGGAGGCAAAAAGGGACGTCCCCACTCCCTTCGCCCTCCGGTGCTTCTTCTGACTCACCGCTGCGATCGAAGCCAGGATCGTTTTTTTTCTTGTTTTTTTTCAGGCTTCCCAGCCTAGAGGTGAGATGTGGGGTCTTATTGACCCCATATCTCACTGTAAAGAGGACCTGTCATGCTATATTCCTATTACAAGGGATGTTTCCATTCCTTGTAATTGGAATAAACGTGATCAAAACATTTATTTTTGGGGAAAAACGTGTCAAACTAAAATAAATAAAGTAAAATTAACAATAAAAATAAAAAATAAATATTTAAAGCGCCCCTGTTCCCGCGTGCTCGTATACAGAAGCGAATGTGTACGTAAGTCCCGCCCACATATGAAAACGGTGTTCAAACCACACATGTGGGGTATCGCTGCGAACGTTAGAGCGAGAGCAATCATTTTGGCCCCAGACCTCCTCTGTAACTAAAAACATGTAACCAGTAAAAACATTTAAAACGTCACCTATGGGGATTTTTAAGTAGCGAAGTTTGGCGCCATTCCACAAGCGTGTGCAATATTGAAGGGTGACATGTTGGGTATCTATTTACTCGGCGTAACTTCATCTTTCATATTATGCAAAAACATTGGGCTAACTTTAATGTTTTTTTTTTTTTAAAAAGCACAAAACTGTTTTATTTCCCAAAAAAATGCGTTCGAAAAATTGCTGTGCAAATACCATGCGCGATAAAAAGTTGCAACGACCGCCATTGTATTCTCTAGGGTCTTTGCTAAAAAAGCATATATAATGTTTGGGGGTTCTGTGTAATTTTCTAGCAAATAAATTATGATTTTTCCATGTAGGAGAGGAATGTCAGAATTGGCCTGGGTGTTCCAGAACGCCTGATGGTGCTCCCTGCATGTCGGGCCTCTGTATGTGGCCACGCTGTGTAAAAGTCTCACACATGTGGTATCGCCATACTCGGGAGGAATAGCAGAATGTGTTTTGGGGTGTAATTTGTGGTATGCATATGCTGTGTGTGAGAAATAACCTGCTAATATGAAACTTTTGTGGAAAAAAAATAAAAATAAAAAAAACCTTGATTTTGCAAAGAATTGTGGGAAAAAATTACAACTTCAAAAAACTCACCATGCCTCTTTCTAAATACCTTGGAATGTCTTCTTTCCAAAAAGGGGTCATTTAGGGGGTATTTGTACTTTTCTGGCATGTTAGGGTCTCAAGAAATGAGAGAGGCCGTCAGTACTTCAGATGTGATCAAATTGATACATTTTCAGTAATTGGTACCATAGCTTGTAGACCTTATAACTTTCACCCAGACTAAATAATATCCAATTTTTTTTTTTTAACCAAAGATATGTAGCAGTATACATTTTAGGCCAAATTTATGAAGAAAAATTCATTTTTTGCTAAATTTTATAATAGAAATGAAGAAAAATTCATTTTTTTACAAAATTTTCGTTCTTTTTTCATTTATAGCGAAAAAAATAAAAACCGCAGAGGTGATCAAATACCACCAAAAGAAAGCTCTATTTGTGGGGAAAAAAGGACAAAAATTTCATTTGGTTACAGTGTTGTATGACTGAGTTATTGTCATTCAAAATGTGAGAGCACCGAAAGCTGAAAATTGGTCTGGTTATTAAGTGGGTTTAAGTGCCCAGTTGTCAAGTGGTTAACAATTGAGCTCTGGAAGTGAAAACGGAAACTTGGCAAATGCTAAGAAACTAAACTATGTAATGTTTTATTATACAGCAAATTAAATGAATCCACTGCTTCTGTGTGGGAACTGCTTATCTCCCCATACAAGTCAATGAGAATGCAAAACCAGCTCCCTGATGTCTAAAGGGTAGAAAATACATCTCACCACAGCCTGTAGATTTTTGTAGCGGCTTAATTTCATTTTGAAAGGCACAGCACCATCTAGTGGTAAAGATTGGCATCAGTTAGACCCCTTTCACACTGAGGCAGAGAACTGGCGTATTAGGGCTAGAAATAACGCATGTAAAGCGCCTGAAAACTGCCTCCCATGCCACCCAAATGTGAAAGCCCAAGTGCTTTTACACTAAGGTGGTGTGCTTGCGGGACGTTAAAAAAAGTCCCGCAAGCAGCATCTTTATATATACTGTATACAGCGCTCCGAAACACCCCTGCCTATTGCAATGAATGCGCTTTGGAAGTGCCACAATACGGCATTTTTAACTCCTTTGGCCGTTAGCGAGGGTTAAAAGCACCCCACTAGCAGGCGAAAGGCGCCGCTCAAACAGCAGTAAAGTGGTGCTAAGACAAGCGGGACTTTACCGCTAACGCATGGGCGACCCCAGTGTGACAAGGGTCTAAGGGTTCATTCTCACATGTTGCCTCCTCACCACCTGTTTAATCCTGCAGGGCAGTAACAGTGCATTCCTTTTACAGTGGAACCTTGGATTACAAGCATAATCCGTTCCAGGAGAAAGCTCAAAATCCAAAGTACTCACATATCAAAGCGAGTTTCCCCATTGAAGTCAATGAAAACAAAAATAATTTGTTCCGCATTGACTTCAGTGGCATGCAATACCGCATATGGCCAGAGGTGGGGGGGGGCGCCAGAGAGCCTCGGAAACATCCGAAAAGGCCTGAGGACAACCTCGGAAAGACTCAGTTCACAAGCCTTTTCGAGGTATGCCGAACTGTCCTCAGGCCTTCGCGACTGTTTCCGAACGGTGCCGTTCGCATTCCGGCGCCCCCCGACCTCAGGCCAAACGCAGTACTGCACACCGATTTGGCCTGAATCCTGCTCGTTTTGTGAGACAACACTCGCAAACTGAGTTAGGATTTTAGGAAATACAGTGCTTGTAATGCGAAACGCTCATTAATCGCGTTACTCGCAATCCGAGGTTCCACTTTACACCCAAATGGGTTAATGGGTGGTGCCGCCAGCTGTATGTGACATGTGGTTTAATTTTTACCCATGTAGTGAAGCAAAGCTTCAAGATCGTTACATGCATACAGCCCCGAGCAACTGCATGCCCTTCTTCAGGTGGGTGGTCGGGGGCCGGTAATACTGTGGCTTAACCACTTGCTTTTTCTGCCCCCTGGCCACCCATGTGAGCAAGCCCTTAGAGACCAGTCATTCACACTTTTGTGTACATTGCAAACATTTTTAGCATGCATTTTTCTGTATTTTTTGTACTCTACTATTCGCTCTTTTGGTGTAGTAAGTTGCAGAGGTGTTTTTTTCACACTTGGCTTTTTTATGCCCAACTGATTTTTTAGTGTAGCAAATGCTTCAACACAAAAGGTGTGCAAAATCTAACAGTTTGTTTTCTTTAGAAAGGAGCCACAGTCTTGGTAGAAAAGCCTGTCCACTGTAGAGAAGGACCTTTGGTCTCTGTGTGGAAGCAGTGGTCTCTCTGCAGAAATCTGCCATGCCCCCTGCTGAGTCACATCTCTGTAATCAGAAAAACCTATGCCTCCTGATGGATGTTTGGAGAGATCTAGCTTTGACTCAGCTTTAGACATGTGATCTGGTTTCATTGTTTTTTTTTCGGGTTATTTTTGTGATAGATATTCGTTATTTTGAATAAATTTGTAACTTCGGATAAATTCAAATATGTTACGTTCCAATCGTTTATATGCGGTATTCGCTATGACGTCCACCCTGGATGGGAGATCCCATCTTCGGATGTCATATGACAATGGGCGGGTAGGGAAGTGCTTAAATAAAAGGAAGCTCTATTTTTATTATAGGCTGACAAATGTGCAAAAATAGTGTTTTAAAAAACAAAATGTTTTCTATTTTTTAATTCATTTAATATTTTCAACGATGTAACTGCATCTTACAGTTACACTATTAAGTCTATGATGCTGAAGATGAACACTTCCGCCTGAAGGTGGCAGTGTTCATCTGAAGGATGAAAGCTCTCATTTTAGTCAATGGATCTTCCAGCTTTCATGTGATTACTATGCCAGAGATTACATGTTGATCATTATTGAGAACCAATTGGATTGTTTGCCAATCGTCAGTAAGGACTTTGGCTGTCGTTGGCAGCTGGAGTTGAGAGCTAGGAGCTGCACAAAGAAGCTTCTACTGAAAATGGCCACCTGTCTAACTATCATGCCAACCCTTTATCTTCATTAGTTTCTGAGACCCTGACCCAAAGCAATTGTGCAGATTGGGGAAATTCAGATAAACTCAGAACTCCTTATCTGCATACTTGTTCTAAGTTGGAGCCCCGTACAGCCTACCTGACGCCCCCACACACACAAACCTGATGGTATTTTATACAATATTTTTACAAAAAAATACATGAAAATCATTATTAATTGACACAAATCCCACCCCAATTCCCCCCTCCTAGTACAAATCTCCCTCACCCCAAAAATTCCCCAGCCTAGCACACATCAAACTTTCTAACCTAGCACAAATCTTTTCCTGCCAAATCCCCCCTGCCAGCACAAATCACCCCCCCCCAATCCCTATTAGCCCCGAATTTCCCCACCGGCCCCTGGTACACAATCACCCCCATCTCCCCTCCCAGCACAAATCTTCTTTCTTCAATCCCTCTCCGAAGACAAATTCACACAACCCCTCTAAGTTGCTCTTCCCAGCACAAATTATTCCTACCTACTGAAATCCCCCTCAGCACAAGCATCCCCCTTTCCTGGTTCAACCCTCCCCCCATTCCAAACCCTCCTCCAAAAACATATTCCCCATCCCTAAATCCCCAATACTTTTCCCAGCAAAGCTACCCACCCATCCACCTCCCCCAACCTACAGGGAGAAGCCACTACAAAGCCAGCAGGGGGTGTGCTGTGTTCTGTTCTGCCCTGTCAGAAGATCGTTCATCTACAGCAGTGGTCTCCAAACTGTGGCCCCGGGGCCAGATGTGGCCCTTTGCTCACTTTTAACTGGCCCTTGTGCCACTATTCCTTACACTCATACAATACACTAATATGCCATCTGACACCAACAATGGGGCACCATTTCTTCCACTGACACCAACAATGAGGGATAATTTCTCCCACTGGCATCAACATGGGACACTATTCGTCCCTACTATACCAACAATAGGGCATTATTACTCCCCTTAATTCCAAATGTTTTGATGTTTACTCCCACTGGCCACATTCCGGCCCTCCTAAAGTCTGAAAGACAATAAACCGACCCTTTGTTTAGAATGTTTTTTTTTTCACAAGAAATTTGTTTAGAATGTTTGGAGACCCTGATCTACAGTATACAGCACATGAGACCGGATCTGACTGTACATCGCATTGCACTGTATACACACACCACCCCCCATCTCCTCCAAGGGTTGCTCGCGGCAGCAGGACATGTGGACAGGGGGAGCTTTGTGTATACAGTGCAATGCGATATACAGTACTAACAATCCGGTCTCATGTGCTGTATGTGGAAAGCTCTTCTGACAGGAAGGAGAGAGCACAACACAGCGCACCTCCTCCTGGATGTCTCCTCTCTGCTCCAACCTTGGGTCTCCTTTTACCAGCTGTATGCGAGCGGGGCGGGGGAAGGAGCTCAGCAGCGGTAGGCCAGGTTCATTATCCCTCCATGTCTCTCACCCAGCAGCTAAAAGCCGGCGGGAGGGAGAGAGAGAGAAACCTGTGTGAGAGACACAGAGAGCATTGTTCTCCACTGATCCTCCTGCTGTCCGGGACCCTCTGTGTGCTGTGGGCCCACTACAGGAGGGCTGGTGGTCCCCCCCTATCAGCGGCCCTAGTCAGAAGGATAGCAAGGCAACAAACATTTGTACACTGTTAGTTGTCCTATTTGTAGGGTAGGGACATGAATGTGCCTGTTGTAGTTCTCCTTTCTAGTCACAAGATGGCCCCAGAGTCAATAGAATAGAATAGGTCCAAGATCGCTTAATAGGCAATGTAGGTGCCTTAGGAGCCACTAGAGGTCCCCACATGTAGGGGGTCAGTAATAGGCAGGGGGCACTTAGAACTAATGCCAGTAGTGGGATACCCTAGATAGGAGGTTAGATATACAGTGCCTTGAAAAAGTATTCATACCCCTTGACATTTTTCACATTTTGTCATGTTACAACAAAAAACGTAAATGTATTTTATTGGGATTTTATGTGATAGACCAACACAAAGTGGCACATAATTGTGACGTGGAAGGAAATGTTTCACAAATAAATATGTGTGTATGTGTAAATATTATTATAGGCTTCCTTATTTGTAAAAATGTCTTGGGGGGGGGGGGTTACAACCACTTTAAAACACATGAATCTAGAAGATTCACATGAAGTGAATGTCGGATTCACTGCTTTATAAATATGCCCCTAAGAAATGTGTAGTTACACATATTTTCCTGAATTTGCTTTCTCGTGTCTTTCAGTCACCGCAAATCTTGAAGAAAATAGTATAATTGACTACTCTCTTCTAACCCCTCCACATGTGCAGAAAACCTGTATTGATTTAAATTTGAAGGTAACTCTTCTGTTTAAAGCAAATCTTTTTTTAAATGTGTAAGTTTTGTATTAATTAGGTTTAGTACAAGAATTGTGTTATTTCAGTGCACATTTATGATATTAAAAAACAAAATGATTGAAAGTGAAGAACAGTCCTTAGTTGCCTCAACTTAACACCTAATTCTAATGCTTGACCTCAACTCAACACCTAATTCTAATGCTTGACCTCAACTCAACACCTAATTCTAATGCTTGACCTCAACCCAACACCTAATTCTAATGCTTGACCTCAACTCAACACCTAATTCTAATGCTTGACCTCAACCCAACACCTAATTCTAATGCTTGACCTCAACCCAACACCTAATTCTAATGCTTGACCTCAACTCAACACCTAATTCTAATGCTTGACCTCAACCCAACACCTAATTCTAATGCTTGACCTCAACTCAACACCTAATTCTAATGCTTGACCTCAACCCAACACCTAATTATAATGCTTGACCTCAACTTAACACCTAATTCTAATGCTTGACCTCAACTCAACACCTAATTCTAATGCTTGACCTCAACCCAACACCTAATTCTAATGCTTGACCTCAACTCAACACCTAATTCTAATGCTTGACCTCAACCCAACACCTAATTCTAATGCTTGACCTCAACCCAACACCTAATTCTAATGCTTGACCTCAACTCAACACCTAATTCTAATGCTTGACCTCAACCTAACTGTCTTCTTCAAACCACAGCTGGCCTGACAAACCAAATCTCTAGTGATCCACCGGATATGCCCTCAGTGAGATGCTAAAACTCTACTGCAATCTAAACAGTGGTAGCTGGTGTTTTTTTTGGGGGGAAGGGAGCGGAAAACACCCCCCCCCCCCATCTAGGCAGGTAATGGGTGGCGGGCAGCGGCTCTGTGTCCTCTTCTCCATCGGAAGCTTCCAGCATGTGGCTCCTTCCCTCCTCTTAGGCATCCAATAAGATTGCCTGCCCTTTCAGCCAATCGGGTAATGGGTGTCAAAACCCGTTTCATGATTGGCCAGGAGGAGGATCAGTGTTACAATAGCAAATATTTATTCACTGTTGTAACACACCTGGGTTGGCTGTGAGCGCATTATCTGTGCCCTACCCCTATTTTGAAGCCTATTAGAGCCTCTGGCTCTAATCAGTGCTTCACAAAAACACCCACCCCACATTGGAATCCATGCATTCGGCGTCTTCAAAGGGGCTGGACGCATGGATAGGGGAAGGCGTGATGGATGGGGGGGGGCAGCGGCCTTGCGCCCTTAATGAACCCCTGAATCTAAATCTTAGCACAGTAAAGTACAAAATATCCGAAGATGGCATGAGTACAGATGTCTAACTAATAAATGTCTGGATAAGTAATGAATTTAAAGGGTTCTGATAAAAACAAAGTAGAAACAGTGTTTTGTTTAACCGTTTCCCGCTCACCGGCCTTCAAATGACGGCTGGGCGGTGCGGCTCTCGTTCTGATATGTCCGCCGCAATATCGCAGATTGCCGCCATTACTAGTAAAAAAGTTAAATAATAAAAATGCTATAAATCTATCCCCTATGTTGTAGACACTATGGGCCAGATTCACAGAAGAAATACGCCGGAGTACTGATACTCCGGCGTATTTTCAAATTTGCCGCGTCGTATCTTAATTTGTGATTCACAAACAAGATACGACGGCATTTGGCTAAGATCCGACAGGCTTACGGCTTTGTACGCCTTCGGATCTTAGGATGCAATACTTCGGCCGCCGCTGGGTGGAGTTTGCGTCGTTTTCCAGCGTTTGGTATGCAAATTAGCTTTTACGGCGATCCACGAAGGTACGCGCGTTCATTACGTCGTCGCTCGTCGTTTTTTCCCGTCGCAAAGTTAAGCCTGCTTTTTCATTGCTTAACTTTAGACGAGCCATGTTAAAGTATGGCCGTCGTTCCCGCGTCGAATTCGATTTTTTTTATTTTGCGTAAGTACGTTACGCACGTCGCCATTCACAAACACGTCGGGGCGCCGTAATTTCGCGCAAAGCACGGCGGGAAATTTCCCAATGGAGCATGCGCAGAGCGTTCGGCGCGGGAACGCGCCTAATTTAAATGGTACACGCCCCATTTGAATTAGGCGGGCTTGCGCCGGACGGCTTTACTCTATGCCGCCGAAAGTTTACACGAAAGTGCTTGGTGAATCAGGCACTTGCACTGAAAACTTGCGGCGGTGTAACGTAAAGACGATACGTTACGCCGCTGCATTTGTACCTGAATCTGGCCCTATAACTTTTGTGCAAACCAATCAATATACGCTTATTGCGATTTTTTTTTTTACCAAAAATATGTAGAAGAATACATATCGGCCTAAACTAAGGAATTTTTTTTTTTTTTAATTGGGTTATAATTATAGCACAAAGTAAAACATTTTTTTTTTTTTTGTCACTCTTCTTTTGTTTATAGCACAAGAAAAAATGCAGAGGTGATCAAATACCACCAAAAGAAAACTCTATTTGTGGGAAAAAAATTATAAAAATTTCATTTGGGTACAGTGTTGCATGACAGCGCAATTGTCATTCAAAGTGTGACAGCGCTGAAAGCTAAAAAATGGCCTGGGCAGGAAGGGTGCCCAGTATTGAGGTGGTTAAAGGGATTTTTTTTTGGATGGCTATTTGCTGCTCAACATTATCAAGCATAGAGATAGAATACACATTTTCCATTATTTTACAGGAGAAACATGACCTTTCATAATACTTTACATGCAATGAGCATTACCATTTTAGAGTACTTTTGCTAATGATATAATAATTAATTAGATGGTTAAGGTAGCAATGTTTGTTATTTACCTATAAACTATTTTCTTGTATACAGGGAACCATCCAACACTCTGGGGCTTTGGTAGAACAAGTTCCCAACACAGCACCTATACAATTACCTGATACAAGTTCGGCTATGGTTCTGGTTGGACTGTCTGAATATTTTTTTAATAATTTAGGAAAGTCTTACTTCATGTCTGATACTCTCAAACTGACACTCAACCAACAGCAGGTAAGTACAGGAGAACCTTATCATAATCAGTATTTAAATAGCTCTAAGCTAGTTTTTAGAGCCAGTGGTGTATTTAAATTTTGTGCTGCCCTAGACCTGACTAAACTCATGCAACCCCTAATTTAAATATGACCCACCCCTTCCTGTCAAGGTCACACCCCTTCCTGTTTAAGACCTGCCCTGAAATTTTACAGTGGGGACACTAGTTCTGAGAGCCTTGGGGGGAGGGGGATTCCCTTAATCTGCAGGGATTTCCTTTCACTTCCTGTTTGGCTATGGGGCAGAAAATAAAGAGAAATTAACGAATGGCAAAAAAAAATAAAAAATTTACGGGGCTATAACCATCCCTTACTCTATCCAAAATTGAAAAAAAAAGTGTTGCCTATAGTTCTACTTTAAGCACAAATTTCTGCCAAATTTATGGAGGACTAAAGCCTCGTACACACGATGGGTTAATCAGAGGACAAAGGTCTGAAGGACCGTTGTCATAGGTTAACCGATGTAGCTGATTGAAGGTCCGTCACGCCTACACACCATTGGTTAAATAACCGATCGTGTCAGAACACGGTGACGTAAAACACAACGACGTGCTTTAATTTTCCAAATAGGTTTCTTTAAGCTAGTGCATTGTTGGTGCACCTACCTTTTCCTTCGAATTCCCTCCTAAATGTTTTTTTTTGTCTGAATTTCTCACTTCCTGTTTCTCCTCAGTAAGCTTGCCCCCATCATCCGAGCCGTTCTGGCTGGGGGTTAGTCAGCCAGAACAGCTTACTGAGGGGGAACAGGAAGTGAGAAATTCAGACAAAGGAAAAAAACATTTAGAAGGAAAATCGAAGGAAAAGGTTAGTGAACCTATTTAGAAAATTAAAATCAAACCTTTACAACCCCTTTAAGCAAATTGGCTCTGTAAAGTCAAACATTTTTTAACACACAATTATTTTACTCAAATGCTAAACCAAGTCCCCTAAAATTAAACCAGTCCCCTATGTAGAGCCATCACCCAACAGGCACTAAGATAGCCTGGCCAATAGTGTGGTGCCGTAAATGGGTTTTTTTTTTCTCCCATTGTATCAGTATTTAAAAAATTGACATTAATTGCTGCATTGCCATGCCACCCTCTCTTAACAGGCCTGATTTTTGTTATTGTATTTTTTATTTTATAGTTTCTAGATTCTTACTGGCTTAAAACTGGTGACTACGGGTCCATTATTCCTAAGGTAGGTGAGAATTGTCTTCTATGTTTCTACACTAAACATCCATAACTGCTGTTCATTTAGTAATTAACGTTTTACTGGCTATTGATATTATTATAAAGTAAAGTGCTTCATCACCAGGCTCTGAGAGTTGGGATACAGTAAAACCTTGGTTTGAGAGTAACTTAGTTTGAGAGCATTTTGCAAGACAAGCAACATTTTTTAATACATTTTGACTTGATATACAGATGTCTTGATATAAGAGTAGCGTCATATCAAAACTGATAAATGGTTTTCACATTTTTTCACAAATAAATATGAGAAAAGTGTGGGGGGTACATTTGTATTCAGCCCCCCCCCGGAGTCAATACTTTGTAGAACCCCCTTTCACTGCAATTACAGCTGCAAGTCTTTTTGGGATGTCTCTACCAGCTTTGCACATCTAGAGAGGGACATTTTTGCCCATTCTTCTTTGCAAAATAGCTCTGTCAGATTGGATGGAGAGTGTCTGTGAGCAGCAATTTTCAAGTCTTGCTACAGATTCTCAATTGGATTTAGGTCTGGACTGTGACTGGGCCATTCTAACACAATAATATGCTTTGATCTAAACCAGGGGTCTCAAACTGACTGTCCTCCAGCGGTTTCAAAACTACAAGTCCCATGAGGCATCGCACGGCTGACCGTTACAAGCATGACTCCCACAGGCAGAGGCATGATGGGACTTATAGTTTTGCAACAGCTGGGGGGCCGGCAGTTTGAGACCCCTGATCTAAACAATTCCATTGTAGCTCTGGCTGTATGTTAAGGATCGTTGTCCTGCTGGAAGGTGAACCTCTGCCACAGTCTCTTCGCCCTGCGCCCACCCTTTTTTGAAGCCAATTAGAGCCTTAGGCTCTAATCATGTGCTTCTAAAAAAACAAAACCCCATTGGAATCCATACTCCTGGTGCCCTGCATGTAGATTAGGGGTCGGGCGCATTGATTGGGGTGGCGCCCCTGTGCCCCATGTGGATGGGCGCCACTGCCTAATCTCCCCCCCTGTAACCTTCACATTAATATTATCTGGAACACTAACCCTTACACTAAAACTTCCTGTAACTTCAAATCTATCACTTTCTTTACCTAATGTAAACTTAACCTCTTGTTTCAATACTCTGCTCTTCTAAGCCAAGCTCCTCTGCATTAATAACCAGTCTTTCTGCACCGAAAAATACCAGTATGTGGCTGCTGGTGCCACTGAATTTCACTGTCCCGATAATTAAGCACTTTTAATTTCATGAAAGATATCTATACTTTTTTTTTTTTTTACAGATAAAAGACTATTACCCTGTCTCAGAGGCTATGATGATTACCATAAGAGCCACAAAGCCTCCAGTCATACACCTGACATCCCAGCTGTCTATGGAAATGGAAGGACATATCGAAGGCTTAGTTGTCCTTCCTTATTCTATCACAAGGAAAATCTATTCTACCAATGTGGTAAGTCCTCTCTGTTACAAAAGATGAAGCCGCTTCTAAGAATTCTTCAAAGCTCAGCTCCAGCTCGCAGGTGCTCACTACTCCGGATCTATTCCTTCCACATATAAGTCACCAAAGACCTGGAGCCACACACATCTTCCAAAGAGTAAAGTCAACTTTATTATTCCGAAAAAGCACAGACAATCCTTCCAGGATCCTCCCACTAACATGTTTGCCCTCTACTGGGGCCTAATCATAGAGCAATAATACGTCTTTATTTGGGGGCGAAACATGAATCTTGGGTGGAGTGTCTGTGCTTGTGCTAAACAATAAAGTTCATTTTACCCTTTGGGAGTGGTATCCACAGGACAGTAATCGAAGGGAAGCTTCCCTAATGAGACATAGGTGGTGATGAATATAAACAAATAATGTGTTTTTAACCCTTTGCCTTTGGATATATTTTAGTAGGATGAGCACTTGCTCCTGTGTGTATTATGGGCATCTGTGCTTTCTTTGAATCCATTGCAGTCAGTGTCCCCTGTGGTTTGGTTGATTGACTATTTAGCAACTGAATCTGATGCCGCGTACACACGACCTTTAATCATGTCATGAAAAAAAAAAGGTTGTTATTCTCAACGTGATTTGTCTTGATTCCTCTCAAGCCTGTCTTGCATACACACGTTCGTGAAAAAAAATGCTCGAGCAAAGTGTGGTGACGTACAACACGTACGACGGCACTATAAAGGGGAAGTTCCATTCGAATGGCGCCACCCTTTGGGCTGCTTTTGATAATTTCCCCGTCTTATAACTTGCTTCTGAGCATGCACGTTTCCCCCCCCCTCGTTAAAGCGTACACACGACCGTGCCCCATCACTGTTGTTAGTGGGAGGAATGGTGCCACAACTCTGCTGTCACTGGGAGAAATAGTGCCTTGTCTTTGGTGTCAGTGGAAGGATAAAGGCAAGCAAAGGGCCATTTTTGGCCCACGGGCTGCAGTTTGGAGACCCCTGGCCTAGAGTGTTCACATAGCTGGCTGTTTTTTTCTGGATGGTGTGATGATGTCAAGCGCTGCTACGCGTTACGCCCACCAGGTGGTGGGGCTTCATCAGAGGTTGGGAAACCTTTAATGAAGTCCCGACTTGTGGGTGCACCTGTATGATCCCTTTATTTAGAGCAGGTATGGGCCGGTATTGAATTGCACAGGTCTTTTTTTCTCTGAGAATAGGTGCAGGAACTCCTCCCTTCCAAGCCATGCATGACTCCGCCCCTACCCTCCTCCGAGCAACAATTGAGCCCCCTGCAACAATAGATTCCCTCAAGCAACAATAGATTCTTCAGTAGCCAGCATCAATAGACCATCCAGAAGCCAGCAACAAAGACCCCTCCCTCAACAGTACATACCTCCTAGAAACGACTGACCCCCCCCCCAGCAACTATAGATCCCACACAAGCACCAGAAGAACTCCTCAGCAACAATAAACACCCTTCCTTTGCAAAAATAGATCCCCTCCAGCAACAATATATTCCCCAGCAGCTAGCATCAATAGACTCTCCAGCACACCCCAGCACCTCTTTCCATTACATACATTCAGTTTGGGAGGTGCCGGAACTGCGTTCCTTCACATTCCTTCTGAAAAAAAGCCCTGGAATTTCACATTAGAATGAAATATATGTTTAAATAATGACAGCATTAATGATCATTTGGTATCAGTTAATGTTTCTAGATAAAGGTGTATGGGTATTGGCTTTGTTATTCTTTGAGAAAGCGATGTGCCTAGCACAAAACATCAAGTTTGGGTGGGAGACCGATGGAGGTTGGCAAAACATGTCAAAACAGGACTTGCTCCTGCTGGCTGTTTTAATAAAATAATATTATTCTGCATCTCAGTGTGCATTGATGGTGCAATCGATAAGCAAGGGTCTAGATAGGACTGAACTAATTAGCACTAAACAAGACACGGGGGGGGGGACACCCCCATTTAAATAAGAGTGATAGGTTTTAAAAGGTTTTTGACGAGAGGATATTTTCAAACCTATTGCATACTCTATATGGTTTTTATGTATCATATTGTATTTTTTGTAATAAATATATATTTTTTTTCTAAAATCCCTTGTTCCCGTCTTGCCTTTAAAGTCCGCCCTATCACTGCCCCCCAGCAGTAATTTTCTCTCTAGGTTTTAAAATACCTTTTAACTCAATTACTAAATTGACAAAAATCTTGTATTAGATTCGGCATGTTAGTGTAATGTTAATTGTCTTTTTTATCAACTTGTAATCTGCAGCTTTCCTAAAAATATCTGGTGGCATTGTCATGACAATTTAGGCACGTCCTGTTATTCAGTGAAATGTAAAAATATTTTTTTTTAAAAGTCCTGTTTGAGTATTTAAAGTCAGGGGGAATGATCAAAAAATTATAATTTCTCCAAACTAGACAGTTTTTTTGCACTTTTATGTTAACAGTTTTCTAACAAAAGGGTGCAACTGACACAAAGCCTTGTACAACCTGCTGACACTTATTTTTTCTTGCAGAAAGCAACGCTCATTGCAACCTCGCTGCAAGTCGTTGACCTAAAACTGGTGGTTTCTTTCGCTTTGGATAGGTAAAAATAAATGATTCCTTATAAATTGAAGTCAATCTTACAGCCAAATGGTTGTGGAAGGATGGAATGCCCAGGGGAGGACTGACCATTCGGGCACTCAAGCACTACCCATGCCACTAGGGGGCCCCCATCAGGGTTGCCAGCCTGAGTAAAACCAGGAACAGTATGTAAAAATCTGTGTTTTTTAAAAAAAATCTCAAGATTATAGCTGCCCCGCCTCTCCAGTACCTTTTTAGTGTGTGTATTCTGTGTGTATGTATACTGTTTGTGTATACTGTGTGTCTGTGTGTATACTGTGTATGCATACTGTATGTGTGTGTGTGTATACTGTGTGGCCCCACAATGTATTGCCTGGGGGCCCCATAATCTCCTATTGTCCGGGGGCCCTATAATCTCCTATTGCCCGGGGGCCCCATAATCTCCTATTGCCCGGAAGCCCCATGAGTTGTCAGTCCGCCCCTGGGAATGCCGCACTCGTAGTGGGCCCTATGACTAATCCCAGTGGGTGGGGCGAAAAGTGTTGAGGTGTGTCCTGGAAAGAGTTGGGCTGAAGCCACTTTCATCTTTTCTTACCTGGGCTTTTTACTTCAGAGTGTGGTATTTCATCTTTCCTTCTCTATGTGTGTATATATAGAGCTGGGACTGGTGAGTTACCAGAGAATTACAGAATGACTGCTTGAAGTGGCACCCGAAACATATATGGTCTTTAGCCAAATGGTTGTGGTTTAATAGTGATGGCCGGATGTGGTTTAAAGGGACATGGTTCCGTTTTCTAAAGTCTACGTGTGGTTGCACCACTTAAAGTGGAAGTAAACCCTCCTATTGTTTTCAGCCAAGGAAGCTGCCATCTTGGCCTCTGTTTAATCTGCAACTGCCACGATGCTGCACATGTGATCAGTTATGAAACCAGCCATTGGATGGTTTGACAGTTTGGTTGAGGGCACAAGCAAATGTGACATCTAGCATTTCCGGCATGCCGGGAATGTTAACTGTTTTTTTTAAACTATCAAATAGAGGGGTTTACTTCCGCTTTAAGGAACCAGACTTTTTCTGACATTTGTTGTTTACAAGTAAAAATCTGTATTTTTTGCTAGATAATTACTTAGAACCCTCAAATATTACATATTTTTTTTTTGCAGAAACCCTAGAGAATAAAATGGCGGTTGTTGCAATTCTTTATGTCTCACGGTTTTTGGGCAGCGGTTTTTCAAACACAATTTTTTGGGAAAAAATACACTTTAATGAATTTAAAATACATATATACCTACGTTTTTTGTATAATATGAAAGATAATGTTATGCCGAGTAAATAGACACCTAACATGTCTTGCTTTAAAATTGTGCATGCCAAACAACGATATTTAAAAAAAACATAGGCCTACGCTTTAAAATTTAGAGTTACAAAGGAAGTCTATTGCTAGAATAATTGTTCTTGCTGAGACGTTCAATGTAAACATCCCTTATAATAACAAATCTCTCCTTTACCCTTAAAAGTAAAAAAAATCTTTTGCTTTAAGAAAAAAAAAAAAGGTTTACATGATCCAAGAACCGGAAGTGACATATTGACATCACTCCGGTCCTCCAAGGGCACAGAGATGAGTGGTGGTCATCTTGTCATCTCTATGGGAAATTACTGCCGACGCCGATGATCTCCGATGATTTCCAAGTAAAGCGGAAGTGATGTCATGTCATCGCTTCTAGTTTACTGTTACAAACAGCCGGCGGACACTGGACAATAGGAGAGCCCAGGAGAGCAACGGAAAGCATCAGGAGGGGGTGGGACATCCCCTCCCGATTCTTGTTCTAGCAATCTAGTGGCTAGTAAGCCGCTCTTATTGCCATTACAAGAGAGCCAACCACCGGCTCCAACAGATTATACCACGGTGATGCATTATCCTTGTACAGACGCCGCCCCAGGCAAACGGCTTGTTTCCCTCTACAATAGGTACATAGATCCAGAGCTTTTTTTTCTCAGAAAACAGGTGCAGGAACTCAACCACAACCCCGTTCAGATTTCACAAACAGTAGAAGGGTCTTAAAGGGGCATTAAATACCAGGATTGCATTACATACAGAATGCAGAGTTCAGGTGGCTACACACAGAGTGCAGAGCTGTCACTTGTAAACACAGAAACCAGACTTCTGTGTTTACATGTGATTGTGGTGAGCAGACACCAAAGGTTCTGAGCCAGAGGTGGTGGAACTGAGTTCCCCCTGAAAAAAAGCCCTGCATAGATCTGTCACTTGTACTGACATTTGTCATTTGGAGGCATGCAGGGTGGGGACAGGGAAGGGCAATCCGCAGAGCAAATGTTGATTGGTTCCTCTGTGGCTAGTTTTCCTATCCTCGCAACCAGAGCTGTGAACTACTGATCCTTCTATAAAATAAAATCGAAAGATAAAATCGTTCAGAAATCACTATTTAAAGTAATGTAATGTTTTCTTTTTTATCTTACTAAGTGCAACAATGGCTAGTAAGATAAATAGTTTGCTAGCAAAGTTGTGATATAGTACATTGTGAAGGCATAGCTGTAAAACACTTCAAATACAATGGATGGTGTCTCTATGGCAAGGTTATAAGCACAAGTATACAAGTATCCACTCAGACCTTTCGCAGCCTTTCTGGGTGACCCAGCCCTTCACCCAGGCTTTACGAATTTCTACATATTTTCCTAGTGGATGGCTTCAGATGTAATTTCTCTACATAAATTGGTAGAAAACCCCTTCCAATCTCTGCAGGTCAAATATCACATTCCAAATGGAGAAATTTTCCATTATCTGCAGATAAGTACTATTTATCTTAATTTAAGGTTGAAACTATATCAAACCCTACTCCATATGAACAAATCTGTATGCAAAATCCCATGTGTTTAGTTTTCTCTTGCCCCAACTCATTGCCTATTTTTTTCTCCCATTGTAGAGGCTACCACTCCGCAATCAGTGTGGTCATCCATTGGGTAGTTGCTACGCTTTGGAGAACACCCTAATGCCACGTACACGCGACCGTTGTTAACGTCATGGAAAAAAACAACATTTTTCTCGACGTCATTCTTGTCAAGCCTGCCTTGCATACACACGATCGTGAAAAGAAAATGCTTTAGCAAAGCGCGGTGACGTACAACACGTACAACGGCACTATAAAGGGAAAGTTCCATTCAAGTGGCGCCACCCTTTGGGCTGCTTTTGCTGATTTTGTGCTAGTAAAAGTTTGGTGAGAGACAATTCGCGCTTTTCAGTCTGTTACAGCACTACGAATGTGCCATCTCCATTACCAACGCTAGTTTTACCAGAACGAGTGCTCCTGTCTCATAACTTGCTTCTTAGCATGCACATTTTTTCCCCTTCCTCAAAGCCTACACGCGACCGCTTTTCACGATGTGAAAAACAACGAGAAAAATTAGAGCATGTTCTAAATTTTTAATGCCCATTCTTCACTTCGAGAAAAATGCTCTGGAGCCTACACACGATCGTTTTTAATGACCAATTTAAAAAATAGAATTTTTCTCGTCATGAAAAACGATCGTGTGTACGCGGCATAAGTCCCACTCTCCCAAGTTAAACTCAGAGTTGATTCCATTAATAGAGTAGAAAAACTTTATCACACCTTATGCCTTATTACAATCATAAATTCACTCCTTGGTTTGATAATTACAATATTTTCGAATCTAGTCTTGATGATGATTAGCACAATACGTGTCTCACTATATTAAAGGGGTTGTAAAGGTTTGTTTTTTATTTTCTAAATAGGTTCCTTTAAGCTAGTGCATTGTTGGTTCCCTTACCTTTTCCTTCAAATTCCCTTCTAAATGTTTTTTTTCTTTGTCTGAATTTCTCACTTCTTGTTCCTCCTCAGTAAGGTGTTCAGTAAGCTGTTCTAAATGACTTTCCACCGCTCAGATGATGGGGGCAAGCTTACTGAGGAGAAACAGGAAGTGAGAAATTCAAACAAAGAAAAAAAACATTAAGAAGGGAAATTGAAGGAAAAGGTTGGTGAACCAACAATGCACTAGCTTAAAGGAACCTATTTAGAAAATAAGAAAAAGAGAGATACCCCCCCAGATGGGACTTTAAAGGCCAAACCACAGTATAGGTATAAAAAATATATGTTTTATTCGGACAAAGTGAACCTGTTGACATTGGCTCAGAACGCACATAGAGCACCTAAGTACATAAAAACATAAAAAGCATATTCCATATCCATATGGAATCACCAAAAAATATATTAAAGCGTGTGCCGATCGGCAAAGAGAAAAAAAACATAACACAATACAATACACAACAAAGAACTGTAACATCAAATACACTCTCCAAATGGTAGATAATGCCCAACGTATTTCTGGTTCTTATCAAACCATCATCAGGGGCTTCAGGAGTGGGTATTATGCAAGATTTGGCATTCGCTGATAAGGTAGGTGTAGGTCTCCCCAATGTTGTTCATGTGCATGGATTGAATGCACGAGAAGGTAAATAGTGGTAGCTTCACATGGAACACTCCCAGAAGAATATATGGAGCTAGGGTAAGGTCCAACAGACAGGTGGTTATCCAGATGTCCATGGAAATCCTAGGACACAATTTCTGTGTTGGTCAAAGTAGACCTGGAAGGTTGTGAGGATCGCTCAAGGCGCTATCCCCAATGTGTGGCACGCCTTGAGCGATCCTCACAACCTCCCAGGTCTACTTTGACCAACACAGAAATTGTGTCCTAGGATTTAATCCATGCACATGAACAACATTGGGGAGACCTACACCTACCTTATCAGCGAATGCCAAATCTTGCATAATACCCACTCCTGAAGCCCCTGATGATGGTTTGATAAGAACCAGAAACGCGTCGGGCATTATCTACCATTTGGAGAGTGTATTTGATGTTACAGTTCTTTGTTGTGTATTGTATTGTGTTATGTTTTTTCTCTTTGCCACTCGGCACACGCTTTAATATATTTTTTGGTGATTCCATATGGATATGGAATATGCTTTTTATGTACTTAGGTGCTCTATGTGCGTTCTGAGCCAATGTCAACAGGTTCACTTTGTCCGAATAAAACATATATTTTTTATACCTATACTGTGGTTTGGCCTTTAAAGTCCCATCTGGGGGGTATCTCTCCTTTTTCCTATACACCAGGGATGTGGCCAACACCACTACTAATGGATCCAACAGCACCTCCTCCTATAGAAATTTAGAAAATAAAAGACGAACCTTTACAACCCCTTTAATGTTGATGTCTTTTCATCCTCTCAAGAAGTAATTGTATTATCAGCACTATTTTCTGCTATCATGTCTTACTAATTGCACATTTTTATAGATTGTGCCACGTTTGTCGTAATTTTGTACTATTTGTTATTTCCTTTACAAATGTGCTTTGATGTGATTTTCAAATGCCACTATCTCTGTACCGCTTTTTGAAACTCTCCACTAAAAGTTTGTAAACAAAAAAATAAATGGATGGTGCTTAGTGCTCCAGAGTTTTTACTCCATGTTAAACATTTAATTTCACTTTTAGATCACGACAGTAATTTCTACTTCTTCTTCTTATTAAGGTTTCAGTTCTCAGAGTTCAAAAGTGAAGTTGGTTATGTTAATGTAAGTATACAGTAATTTGTCTATAAACCATTGTACCACTATTAACCTCTGGTTCAGAAAAGAATAACATTCAGGCAGCCCTGAATATCTTAATTGGGTTCTCAGGGATGCCAAAGGCTTTAAAGGGGTTGTAAAGGTACAATCCCCCCCCCCCTAAATAGCTTCCTTTACCTTAGTGCAGTCCTCCCTCACTTACCTCATCCTTCCATTTTGCTTTTAAATGTCCTTATTTCTTCTGAGAAATCCTCACTTCCTGTTCTTCTGTCTGTAACTCCACACAGTAATGCAAGGCTTTCTCCCTGGTGTGGAGTGTGGTGCTCGCCCCCTCCCTTGGACTACAGGAGAGTCACGCTCTCTGCTGCCGTCACCAGGATCAATCCAGGCACCGCGTCATCCTGACTTTCGTAATATGAGAAAAAAAGTGAGGGGAAGGGGGAGGACACACTCACAATGCCACATCTGTAAATTGAAAGCAGAACATAAAGGATTACTTGTTACAGTAACCAATGGTCAGACTTTAAAGGCAATGGAACAATGGAGAAACAATTAAAAATATAGTTTAATGAAAAAAGTACATAATATAATTACAGTATTCAAGAATAAAAAGCATATGACATGATACAGTTTGTACAGTGAGCCCTTGTGCGTCTACGCGTTTTGCCATGAGGCTTCTTCAGGACACGATTAAGGTTTCAGAAAGATAAGAAAAGAGAACGAGTCTCACTGTCTGAAATGAGAGATATTTCAGATGAAAATCAGGCAAGAAACATACATATATATATATATATATATATATTACATTCTAATGATTAAAACGCATATGCTTACTGTCATATGGGTAATCGGTGAGGAAGGGGACACAAAACAAGGGGGTACCCTAAAATGGACTGAGCCTCATGTACAGATACCAGAGAATTGGAAAGGTTCCAAAATGTGGTAAACCTCCAACTAACTGCACGGGATGTTAGCCACGCGCAGTTAGTTCTGGTGAGTAGAACACAGGGTAAATATGATTTCGGAAGTCGAAATCTGCCCAGTGCCTGGACTGATGGCAGTCTCAACCTCTCGGCAAGCTGCTGAGAGGCGGAGACTGCCGCTCCCTGCCCCTCCACAGCTCAACGCTCTAATGAGCATTGAGGAGCAGAGCAGGAGAGATGCTGACTGACAGGCAGCAACACTCCGCTTGGGGAGGTGAGAGAACCGAGCCATCGGTGGTGTTCGGTGGCTCGGTTCTCAGTGAAGAGGCTCGATGCTGCATCCACCAAGGTAATTATGAATATGGGCTAAAAAAAATTCATTTTCTAGCATATCATTGCTGTAATTGACAGGTGACAATATAATTAAGGACCCATGTCAACAGGCTTTGTTCTACTGCATGTGATGTGTGTATAGTCAGTATTGTGTGGTCAAAATCAATTCTTCAAGACCTATACTGAAATTCCCCACAAGAAGTATTGCGCTTTATACATTGCCCAGTCATCAGGACCAAGGAACCCTGCCAGGTTTAAAATATATTATGAGAAGTGTGAAGGAGCTCTATGCATTGTGCAGTTAATAAATGGCTTCTTCAGGACAGAGGAACCCTGCCATTGCTGAAAACCCCCATGAAAGACGCATGGGGAGGACGGAGCTCTACATGTTCACTTTTCTCAAACTAAGAAGGCCACTTATTATTACCATGGGTGTGATTGGGTGTTCTTCTACCTCTATGCTGTCTTATTTATTTATTTATTTTTACTTCTTTTCCCCCAACATTTATTTTCTTATGAGTGTGATTTGGTGTTTTCTAACAGTCTTCCACCTCTACACTGCAATCTATTTTTGTCTGTTCTTTTTTCCCAATATTTATGCTCTTTAGGTACAGTTATTGTTATACAGTATTTGGAGAAAAAATGAGTAATGACTCATTCTTTTTTTAAGTTAAATTTAATTTATTTTCTATGCCTTTATTATAAGACAGCCAACTACAACTGCCTGGAAATATATAAACAAATCGCTGAATAAGTGAATAATGAAAGAAAACAGCAGGCAGATGCTATACACATATGTAAAAAAAAAAATTGTGTACAAACTTATTGTCATATATTCATAAATTACATTAAATATCAAACAATGCCAGTGAAATTTTTTTAAGAAATCAGTCAACATATATCCAGTCCACAATGAAAAATTCAAACACAAAAGAAAAGAGCGCAAAGCTGTCCTAGTGTAACTCGGCTTTAATATGTTAAAGATAAAAACACTACATTAGATAAAAACACTACGTTAGTCAAACTCACATTGTGTGAGGATAGATATAGCACCTTGCTGAAGCCCCCTTTTTTTGTGAATCACTTTTCACTGATTGAGCACAAATTATTGGACACATTTCCGTGTGTAGGCTTTTCCGAGGGGAAAAAAAACGCGCATGCTCAGAATCAAGTATGAGACAGGAGCATTCTTTCTGGTAAAACTAGCGTTCGTAATGGAGATAGCACATTAGTCGCGCTGTAACGGGCTAAAAAACACGAAGTCTGAAAACCGCGAATCGTTTCTCACCAATCTTTTACTGACACGAGGATCAGCAAAAGCAGCCTAAAGGGTGGCGCCATCAGAAAGGAACTTCCCCTTTATAGTGCCATTGTACATGTTGTACGTCACCACGCTTTGGACGGGCAGTATTTGGCCTGAACGTGGCAGGCTTGAGAGGAATCCCGTTGTTTTTTTTCCTGCCGAGAAAAATGGTCATGTGTACGAGGCATTATAGCATAGTCCCTTTAATAATGTACAGGTAAGCTATATGCTTATTTAACCCCACTTTTATTTATCTATTTTTCAAAGTGTACCTAACGTTTGAGTTTGGGCGTGCTTGTTATAAATCTCTATCAAATTCCTATGATAGATGAATTATGGTTTTCTGGTCTTTTAACCACTTACCCCCCGGACCATATTGCTGCCCAAAGACCAGAGTACTTTTTGCGATTCGGGACTGCGTCGCTTTAACAGACAATTGCGCGGTCGTGCGACGTGGCTCCCAAACAAAATTGGCGTCCTTTTTTTCCCACAAATAGAGCTTTCTTTTGGTGGTATTTGATCACCTCTGCGGTTTTTATTTTTTGCGCTATAAACAAAAATAGAACGACAATTTTGAAAAAAATGAATATTTTTTACTTTTTGCTGTAATAAATATCCCCCAAAAATATATAAAAAAACATTTTTTTTCCTCAGTTTAGGCCGATACGTATTCTTCTACATATTTTTCGTAAAAAAAAATCGCAATAAGCGTTTATTGATTGGTTTGCGCAAAAGTTATAGCGTTTACAAAATAGGGGGTATTTTTATGGCATTTTTATTAATATTTTTTTTACTAGTAATGGCGGCGATCAGCGATTTTTTTTTTTGGTATTGCGACATTATGGCGGACACTTCGGACATTTTTGACACATTTTTGGGACCATTGGCATTTTTATAGCGATCAGTGCTATAAAAATGCATTAGATTACTATAAAAATGCCACTGGCAGTGAAGGGGTTAACACTAGGGGGCGGGGAAGGGGTTAAGTATGCCTGGGTGTGTTCTTACTGTGGGGGGGGGGGGGTGGCCTCACTAGGGGAAACACTGATCCTCGGTTCATACAGTGTATGAACCGAAGAAAAGCATTTCCCCTGCTGACAGGAACGAGAGCTGTGTGTTTACACACACAGCTCCCGTTCCCCGCTCTGTACCGAGCGATCGCGTGTGCCCGGCGGCGATCGCGCCCGCCGGGCACACGCACGGGAGTCGGGGGCGAGCGGGGGGCGCGTGCGCGCGCCTCCGGCGGCGCGCGTGCGCCCCTAGTGGCGGCTAAAGGGTAGGACGTCATAATACGTGATCTCGCCTAGGAGAGCCACCTTGTGGACGTATTATGACGGTGCGGCGACGGCAAGTAGTTAAAGCATTTCATTTTATTGTGCAGGTTTCGGAACTGGAAGAGTTATTGGGAAACAGTTTAAGAGAATCTGCACTTCTAGCAATAAACAGTAAGACATCCATATTGTTCTTATTTCTCTATTCCATCTAAATACTTTTGTCCTAAATCCAATAAAGTCTATATATCTAATATTCCATTTTTCACACACAGATGGATTACATGGAGGCATTCCTATGCCAGCACTGGCTAACATAACTCTGCAGGATTACACACTACAAATCACCCCTGTAAGGCTGTTTATTTGATTATTATTTATAAAAATACTTGTCCTACTTATGCCGCGTACACACGACCGGTTTTCACGACGAGAAAAATACGATTTTTAAAAAACGGTCGTGTGTATGCTCCAGAGCATTTTTCTCGACGAGAATAATGCCCGTTAAAAATTTAGAACCGGCTTTATTTTTTCTCGTCGTTTTTCACGTCGTTCGTTTTTCTTGTCGTGAAAAACAGTCATGTGTACGCTTTAACGACAGGGAAAAAAACACTCATGCACAGAAGCAAGTTATGAGTTATAATTAGCATAATCAGCCCAAAGGGTGGCGCCATTCGAATGGAACTTCCCCTTTATAGTGCCGTCGTACGTGTTGTACATCACCACGCTTTGCTCGAGCATTTTTTTTTCACGATTGTGTGTATGCAAGGCGGGCATGAGAGGAATCACGTCGAGAAAAACTTTGGTTTTTTCCATTACATGAAAAATGGTCGTGTGTACGCGGCTTTAGTTCTTTGTTCTTTTGTCAGGACTGTCATCAGTACTGAATGGACCAAGAAGAGAAACCTTCTAATAGTAGACAGCGCTGACACCTTTTGACCTAGAACTATACTTTTTTTACTTTTGGTTCATACCCTTATAAAGCTGCATGTTCCACCTAAATCCAGAAATGTATCTTTTTAATTGATGGATACAGCAGAGAAGAACCTCTGTTTTTTTTTTTTTGATAGCTTGATATGAAAATAGGGCCATGGAGCACAGAAATCTCCAGTGTAGGTCATTGCCCTTTCTCCAAATGGGTATGTCATGGGTAGCCCCAAGCAGACATTAAAGGGGTTGTAAAGGTAAAAGTTTTTTCACCTTCACGCATTCTATGCATTAAGGTGAAAAAAGATCTGTGGATTAGCGCTCCCCCGAGCCCACCAAAGGGGAAAGCAGAGAACCTGCTCGGTCAGTCTTTCACCCTACACACGGCCGGGTTTCCCGACAGGAAAACTGCCATGAGAGCTTTGGTTGGGAAACCCGGCCGTGTGTATGCTCCATCACAGTCTTTTCCCATAGGAAAACTGTCGGCTTAAAAACCGCCAGGAATCCTGGAGGGAAAAAAAAAGAGCTGGTTCTTTTTTTTTTTTTCGGCAGTTTTCCTGTCGGCAAAACTGCGATGGAGCATACACACGGCCGGGATTTCTAGCCAAAAGCTCTCATGGCAGTTTTTCCGACGGGAAACCCATACGTGTGTACGAGGCTTTAAGCATAAAGATAGACATGCCTACATGACAGATTATGGAATCTCAGTAAAGATTTTCTAGCCAAATGTGTTGGAATCCACTCATGGATGGATGGTCTCACACTGCAGATGAATGCATAGCATTTTGTATAGGCGATTGTTAGCTATAGAAATAAACTTACAATAAATGTGACTTCATTTTCAGGGATGTTTATTGGCATCAATGGACATGTACTACATACCATGGAGAAAACTATTAGACATTCTACCCAAGCACCAGTCTCCAGACCATCACATGCTGTGAAGATTTATGAACAATAACAAGATGGTTGTCCAACAGGCTACATGGCTGTTAATGGTTTAGATGTGTCACAACGCCAGATCATTTTAATAAAGTTTTGTTTCACCAATGCTGTTTTTATCCTTTGTATAACAGCAGATAATAATAATACTGTTAGCCTCCAATGAAAGAAGCAAGTTTAGAGTGAATGCACTGGCAAAGGAAATATTAGTTAGGGTAGAACTCCAACAACTGCAGACAAACAGAAAAAACATACAATTGAAATAGATATATACAAATAGCAAGAGGTTCAATCAGCGCAAAAATACAATAAATGTGTTAATTAATAAATCCCCCTCCCTAAATAAATGCAAGCTGAACACTTAAGGAAGTTCACAAAATCCAAAAAGATATGTATTATAAAAAATTAGTGCAGCGCATAAAAAATACAATTGATGGAACAGAAATGTGAAATGCTGTACCGCAACAACATATTTCCACCTATCGGCGTGTCACGCTCTGGTTTGTGCGGATACGTTCGGTTTGCTGTCGGTTTCCGTGACAACGGCTTTTCATCTATAGGTAGGCAGACAACGTTTTAGCTCCGCCCTGCTGAGGAAGTTTGTGGAAACGTAATGCGTACAGGGGAGGAGCATACAGAAACGAACCTGTCGTTTGTTTGTTTTATATGCTGCCGATCGTTCGGATTTTTGTGAGTAGTTTATGCTTACCCAATACATTTTAGTATTTTGAAACGGAGAGCATTTGAATCTGTTTTTCTTCCATATATGCATTATCTGCTGCGGATTGCTGAGGGACCGGACATGACAATTTGTCATCTGGTGTATCTGCATTTATGATATCTGCTTTCATGACTACCTGGTAACACAGGAGTCCATGCCTTAAGGTGAGAGTGGCCAATCCTGTAGTGGTGGAGGGATCACTTATTGCTCTGAGCTCACGTCACCGGTGTATCTTATGTGGATTTTGGAATTTGTCCGTCACACAATTCTTTGGACTTTAATTCACGTTTAGTTGGACATTTTTTTATTTAGCTTTTGCTGTATTTTTTCACTTTTTTCTGTTCGATTGTATTTTTTATCCGCTGCACTCATTTTTTATAATATGAAATAGATATATGATTACAGATTTACCTGCCAAAAGGATTTGTAATTCTGTACAGCTAGACTTGTTTTTTAATGTTTAATGCCAGGCAGTGGAATAACCATTTTCCTGGTTCAAGAATCCAGTTCTCCTTTCCAACTCTTCTGTTGCTAATTCCATGTTCGAAAAATTGATTACCTTATGCATGTACTGCACCCCAGCATAAAGTTAAGATGATGTAGGCATTATACCTTACAAGACACATGTACTAACTATTCTTGACGAATCAGAATTGATAAAAACAAGTTTTATTAAAGGGTATGTTAGTATTATTTTTTTTAAAAGGTTAAAACCCCTATAATATAATTTTTATCTGCTCCCACTAGGGAGACTTCCTCTCACGTCCTGTCCTGGAGACACAACCGGAATTGAGATGAAATCTCACCAAAATGAAGGGTTTTCACCGGAACATTTAGCCCCACTGGATGATTTCTCTAATCCCTTGGTCTTGTGACCACTCAAAATGTGTGCATTAAATCTAGAAAAAAAGAGAAAGGGTGAATCTCTCTAGCAGGGACACAGACAACTATAAAAACCTGACAACGAATCTAATCATTCCCTACTCTATCCAAAACTAAAATAAAGCCTAAAGCAATCAAAGTTGGTAACAACCCATATGTGTGACATATACATCATGATCAGTGCATGAAAAAGTTTATCAAGAATACTTCTGCACATGAGTGAAAAAAACAGATAGTGACTGTACCGCCATTGTAGATATGGATAATTCATTTGAAGCCTTGCTACCCTGTTGTCCTCAAAGCACTGAAAAAAAAAATGATAAATGAAAGAGGGTGTACTGGCCTAGTGCATTATCTCATCCCATTATCCCACAAAGATTTATTACAAATTAATAAACAAACAATAACTTCTCACAAACAAAGGTGATAAAAATGCTCATCAAGCCACACCCTGTGGCTAAACTCTCCTAGACTGGCTGGAACCTCTAGCATAGGTGGGACGTGACTTGGGTCCCTGCTGGCTGATGCGATTCAAAGGAAAGTCCTTCGTCTTCAGACATGGCTCTGAAGAAGGACTTTCCTTCGAAACGTATCAGCCAGCAGGGACCCAAGTCGGGCCCCCCCCCTACGCATGCAAAAGTTTACATTATACGTGTGCCCTTTGTTTGGTCAAGCCATTATAGGCTTTAACAGCATTCCCCCTAATTTCCAGACGATGGATAAATATTGCAAGATAGCATTAAAGGGTTAGTTCACCTATTCAGAAAACATGAAAAGGTGAATGAAAACTGTACACCCATCTAAATTCCCCTTCTACTCACCTAAATCCATGGTTGTGTATCGTCCCAGGCTCAAGTAATCTCTATTCTTCTGTGTAGAGGTGGCCGGACCTTCTTCAGGAGTCCATGTTACCCTCTGTAAATTTTTGCCTATTTTTATCAAACTATTATATAGGAATATAATATAATGTAATTTAATTTAAGAATATTTTTAAGTATTTGTGACATGATAGCACCTCAGCTAATTAGGAGTCTTGTAATTAGTGATCAAATGCTCATCATCTGGTATTAGGAGTATGGCAGGAATGCATAATCATACCCTGTCCTAATGAATTGGGTAATGGATTCTTTCATTCATATATCATTAATTGTACAGTATTAAGTTTCTTTGGAAAAGTAATTATCCCAGATGTTATGGTCATCCATGCAAATAGCTTTCATTTTATAAACTGCAAGTATTTTAATTAAGTGGTAATGGCACCTATGGCATAGAACCTCCTGGAATCTAAGAGGTCACAGGTACAACTAGTCCATTACATCTAAACATGCCTAAGAAGTGTGACTGGGTTAAGCCTGAACCTGTAAAATGCATGGATTGAAGGGAATATCCAATTGGAGCGTTTTCTTATCTTTAGGCTCCTACACCTTTCTGGATGACATGAACTTTCTTCTTCTATCCTATTGTTGACACTTAAGTTGTCACATATTCAGTGTTACTACCTGGTTTATTTATGTTGTGCACATGGGTGTTCCAACAGCTTAAAGTGATATTAAAGGCAATTAAAAAGCAAACATGCTATACTTACCTGCTTTGTGCAATGGTTCCACTTTCTGAGCGCCCCCAGAGCAAGCAGCTTGCTATGGGGGCACCCAAGAAGTCCCGCTCCTGAGCCACTGCTCTGCATGTCTATTAACTCAAAGTTCCTGCTCAGTTCCACCCTCTCTCTCATCATTGGCTCACTGGCTCTTATTGACAGCAGTGGGAGCCAATGGAGAGTCATCAGAGAGCCGAGGCTCTAGTGCACAATTCTGGATTGCTATGGAGCTCAGGTAATTATTGGGGAGGCTGTTGCACACAGAAGCATTTACTTTGATGCATAGAATGCATGAAGGTACGAAACCTTGAGCCTTTACAACCACTTTAAAATGTATGTGGTCCCTAAAAACGTATTTAAAATGTATGTAATCCCTATATCTATTATTTTTTGTTTGGCAACATGCTTAACTCATTTGCCCATTGGGTTGTTTATCAGGTCTTCATAAGGCATGCTCAGACCCGACAGGCAATGCTCAACTGAACAAACAAAACTGCCAAGCTGACAGCACACTGCTGATTTTAAAGCAGTCGCTTAGCCTTGTAAGCTTGCAAAAGCTAGAAATTTTCTAGTAGAATCTTCAGGTCAGAAATCAGAAATCTTCAGGTCAGAATCTTCATGTCTCTCTATGTCAAATCTTTTCTCTCTATGTCAAATCTTTTCTCTCTATGTCGACTCGTCTTCATGTCTCTATAATGTCGAATCTTTTCTCTCTATGTCGAATCTTTTATCTTTATGTAGAATAATATTGGACTAATAGAGTTAAGGTTAGGCACATTCGACCGCAATGAAAACGAAAATAAAGCATTTGTTTATGTCGGATCTTTCGGTTTTCGTTTTCTGTGCTATCGTTATCGTTGGTTAAAACGAAAACGAAAATACCTGAAATTCTGACTAAAATGCATTCGGACGAAAACTAATGCACATGTCTACCAATCATCAGTATACCATCATGTGAACACAGGACCCCTCTTGGGGATTCACTTACCACAAGGATAAGTCTAATTAGCCTTCAAAAGCCAGCAAATATTCTTCTCTCCTCAATAGAATCTCCTCACACTGTATATAGAGATGGGATCCCCTCGGGTTCATGTAAACAATAACAGAATGCACTCCATAGCGTGATACTGTTTAAAATTGCTTAAAACTTTTATTGTTTCCCCCAGCATCCCCTTCTCAGTATATACGTACATCAACACAATTTAATAACAGCAGGAGTGTGAATGCATAGATGCTCTGTTCACAAGAGGAGTAGTTACCGGTACCATCAGCCGTCTGTAGATGCCGAACACTTTCGGGTATGCCTCAGTGGAGCACAGACGTCACAACCTGGTAAAGCAATGAGACCACTGTCCAGCATGCATTAGAATTTTGCGCATCAGAATTACTACAGACGATCAGATTTTCCGATAGGAATTTTTTCCATTGGAAAATTTGAGAACCAGCTCTCAATTTTTTGTTGGTGGAAATTCCGACAGCAAAAGTGAGATGGAGCATACACATGGTCTTAATTTCCGTTCAAAAGCTCACATCAGACTTTTGCTGTCGGAATTTATGTACGGGACATTAGAAGACCAGCAACTCTTGAACCAACAGATTGAACTTAATGTTCCATTATTGGAATTTTCTTTTTCATTAAAAAGATATTTAAAAATTGTTACGCAGGGTTCTTAATTTCCAGTGTTTTAACAAAAAAGTTAGAACGCTGCCCTACTAACGCAAGGTAAAATCTATTACATTCCTGTCTGGGCATGACACCAAGGGGTTGATTTACTGGAACTGGGGAGTACAAAATCTGATGCAGCTCTGCATAAAAGCCAATCAACTTCCATTTTTTTTTGTCAACGGTTAACTGAACAAGCTGAAGTTAGAAGTCAGTTGGCTACCATGCACAACTGCACCAGATTTTGTTCTCTCCAGTTGTAGTAAATCAACCCCTAAGTGATACAGACATTTTTAAAGGTCCGGCAGCGGTGATACTTAATGGATAGAAACAACAGCGGAGATGGTGAATGGTACATGTTTCCATTAAAACTGGTTTGTGGCGGCTACTGTGTGCATGTAAACCTGCATTCACACCTGAGCAGAGTGTATTTCTGTCAATTATGAAGCTTTTATTCTGTGCTCTTTCATGCCGAAATTGGTGTTTTGCAGTTCACAAATTTGTGCAGGCAATTTTGCAGTTGTATCAAGCTTCGGGTGTTTGTTTTGCTGGGTTGAGAAAGGATAAGTGAGCAGTTTTTTAAGTGCAAAAATGAATGAAAAAAACGTGTTGCGCCTCTACAGGCACTTTCATTTTTGTCTATTGGGTCACAAAAGCCTAATTACGCAAAAAAAAATTAATGTACGCACTTCTTTGAGCGTGAGACATTGAGCTACAAGCAACTGAACATTAAAATAGGAACAGTCATAATTACAAACAATGGTTTGGGTGTAGTCAGGCGAAGGGAAACGCACTGCAGTACACATCACTCAGGTGTGGGTGGGGGCTAAAGGGTTAACCCCAGTGATGGCCAATCTTAGTCTGCTGGCACTTACGTTATTATTCTGGGGGCTGGAACATTTCTGTTTAGGATGAGGCTGACTGAGAGTGTGTAATCATCACATTAATGTCTTAACTCCTTTTCCACATGTCAAGCAATTAAAAAAAAAAATCATATCAGGTATATAAATTAAATATATATGTAATAATCCTCTGGAAATCTGTCTTAGCAAAAAAATATATATTATAGCAGTGTTAGAAGCTAGATCAATATACTATATACAAGGTACAGTTGGGATTTCTATGATCTGTGGAACATGTAAAGTATGGCATGAACAACCAATAGCATACACCAATTCATCACTGCCTTACATGATGTGGTCACTTACAATTGGTTGTCCAGAGGTGGTGATCTTTTGGAGGTGACATCAGGGGACCGTTTGGACCGGTAGGATCGATCTGCAGCGCTCGATTACTAGTCCGCCACGCTCAGAATGGGCATCAGCTAAGAACCTGGATGATGGATTTGGTGAGTATGACTTGGTTTACAAGGTTAGAAAAAAAAAGCACACGTGAATGGGTTAGAGGGGGCGGAAGCGGCTTAACCACTTTAGCTGAATGATGGCTACAGGGCAGCTGACTAGTTCTAAACAAGCGTCATATGATGGCGCGCCATGGTCGCGGGCGCAGCGCTCTGTGATCAGTGTCCAGAGGACAATGCTGATCACAGATTGAGGTAAAGAGACAATCCGCAGCTCTTTACCACGTGATCAGCTGTGTCCAGCTGACAGCATAAAGAGAGGAGAAGAGAGCGGATAACCGGCTTCTCTAAAAGGGAGATGTACACTGATAATCAGGGCACTGATTGGTGTCCTGATTATCAATGCAGTCCCACCAGTGCTGCAAATCAGTGCCTCCCCATCAGTGACACCTACCAGTGCTGCCTATCAGTGCAAGCTCATCAGTGCCTACCAGGGCCAACTCATCAGTGCCGATCAGTGTAGCCTATCATTGCCACTAAATGCTCATCAGTGCAACCTATCAGTGCCCATCACTGCAGCCTCATCAGCGCACATCAGTGAAGGAGAAAAATTACCTGTTTGCAAAATTTATAACAAACTATGGAAACATATTTTTTTTAATCTTTGGTCTTTGGTCTTTATTTGTTTATTTAACAAAAAATGTAAATCCAATGATTAAATACCACCAAAAGAAAGCTGTATTTGTATGAAAAAAATCATAAAAACTTTGTTTGGATACAGTGTTGTATGACCGTGCAATGGTCATTCAAAGTGCGACAGCGCTGAAAGCTGAAAATTGGCCTGGGCAGGAAGGGGGTATAAGTGCACGGTATTGAAGAGGTTAATAGAGTATTTCCACCAGTCAAATTTCAGAATATCCAGAATATCCACTACATGTTTGTTATGTGTTCCTATTCACACAGCATACCTAAAAATAATTTTTAAATAACTTACTATTGTAGTTGTTTTTTTTGGAGCAGGTTTACACATAGAACTCTATAGGCAACTTGTATTGTTCAGAATAGCTTGCAATGTGCAATTAGGGGATAGAGTTTATGAACATTCTGTATCCATTCCAAAGTTTATGGCATAAATACACCACCAGAGCCTTGAGATATTTAATCCTTTTTTAAGACAGACAAAGTGCACATAGTTTTCTAATAATAAAAGTCTTCCAGAACAGTATGAAAAAGGTTAATTATGGTAAACATATATCACCTAGACCCCTCCTTAACATTACATAGAACAGGGATCCTCAAACTACGGCCCTCCAGCCTACACATCCCATGAGGCATTGTAAAACTCTGACATTCCCAGACATGACTAGGCATGATGGGAATTGTAGTTCCTGAACAACTGGAGGGCCGTAGTTTGAAGACCCATGACATAGAAGGTAAAAGCTAGGTAGAATTTGTAAAATACAAATAAAAAGTTAAGTAGCTAAATGTTTTAGTTATGCTAAGTGAATGGACCACATCACATAGGCGTTTTCCTAATTTGGTTGTAAAACTGGAAATACACCTGAACCCAGCCTGTATTAAAAAATATATAAAAGTCATCAGCTACAAATACTGTGGTTGCTGACTTTTAGTCCAGGGAGCTCACGGTGACGGCACAAGAAGCTGATCCGTCCATCGACTTTGGGTGCAGGCGCAGGCATCTTTACTAAAGGAAACAGGAAGTGAACCCTTGCGGCTTCACAGCCTTTTTCCTACTGCGCATGCGCGAGTCCTGCTGCGCTTTCTGAATGGTCCCGCTGTCTTCTGGGACCTGCGTGTCTCCTAGAAGGCAGCGGGGGGTAGGAGGAGGGCTGTAAATTAATTAGGTTGGCCGCGGCAACCATACACAGAAGTGGGAGTGGGTTCCTGCTTTTCACAGGTATCCGCCCCCCCCGAAAGGTGGCAAATGTGGCACCAGGGGGGGAGGAAGAAGATTAGTGGAGTTTCCACTTTTGGGTGGAACTCTGCTTTGAGAATTCTTTAGGCAATTTTTTAAAGATATTGGGCCAAATCCACAGAAAAGCTGCCTAACTTAACTTTTCAGAGTTAAGTTACACGGCCGCAATTCTCCGAATTTAGGTAGCGATCCTCAAAGCACTTACCCGGAAAATTGCGGCAGTGCAACTTAACTCCGTGCATCCTAAGGCGTTCCTAATTAAAATGGGCGATTCCCATTTAAATTAGGCGCGCTCCCGCGCCGGACGTACTGCGCATGCGTGTGACGTCATTTTTCCCGACAGGCAGCACGCGAACGTAATTTACGCCGGGCTTTGTGGATTGCGACGGGACAATAAAGTTGCGACGCGTTAAAAAAAAAATACGCGCCGGGAAAAAAAAAAACAAAATAAAAAAAAAACGCGGCGATCGAAAAAAAGGTCTGGTTTTACATGGTGTACTAACTTTACACATTGTAAAACCAGCCCTAATTTTGCGCAAGCAAATCGTAACTTTCGCAGAAAACACAAAGCTTAAAAGCTTTGTGGATCTGCTTAAGTCCTCATTTGCATACGCTAGGCGGCATTTCGACTCAAAATGCCCCCAGCGGCGGATGCGGTACTGCATCTTAAGATCTGACAGTGTAAGTGTCTTACAGATGTCAGATCTTCCGCCTAACCTTGGAAAAATCATTTTGAGGATCGTTTCCAAAGTTAGGCACAGGGATACGCAGGCTGAACAGCAGTTCCGCCTGCGTATCTCCTTTGAAGATTTGGCCCATTGTTTATTGTAATTTCATATTTCAATATGAAGAAGATATAATTGCCAATTCAGTCTATTTTTAATGAAACGATATATAACTTATACTATTGAGTATTTGTGGCATGCTAGCACTGTAGTCAATTCCGAGTCTCATAATTAGTGATCAACTGCTTGTCAGTCTGGTATAAGGAGTATGGCAGGAATGCATAATGATATCCTCTACTAATGAATTGGGTAATGGATTCTTTAATGTATATCTCATTAAAGCGGGGTTCCAACCACAATTAGCATTTTTTAAATGTATGTCCTTTCATCATGCGTTTTTATAATATAAATCCAGTCACTTACTATTTTACAATCCGCCGCCGATCCACATAGATATTCAAAAAAGATAGTTTATGTCCACACCGTTGTCATTTTGCTTGTGGGCATTGTGACGCCCACAAGCACTTATTTCCTGGAAGTCTTGGATGGGGAGTGATAATTGGACAGCGCACTGCATCCTGGGAAATGATGACACACATTTCCCAGGAGCATTAGAGGGAGATGATGTCAGGATCCTAGGTGATTCCAAAGGCAGATTTTGTGGGACTGCATAGCAACAGGCATTTCCAGATGAGAAAAAATTGTTTTTTTTCTTTTTTAAGTCTAATGAGCACAATAATGAAAAACAAACTTTGGGATGGAAACCAGCATTCAAAGCTTCGAAAAACACATTTTCTCCCAGAGGTTATGATCACCAATGCCAATCGCTTTCATTGTATATATTGTGAGTATTTTTGAGGTGGTACTGCCACTAGTGACATAGATCCACAAAGAGGTCACAGCTGCAACCAGGCCCCTACATCTATATGGTGGACTGGAACTTCCTGTTGCTATCCTATTGCTATTGTGTTATGTGTTAGTAAACCTGTACATATCACCACAACTATTTTGTGCATTCAGGTGGATTATACCTTGTTTTTTTTTGTCAGGAAACATCGGGTAGTTAATAGTTATGGATATCTCCTGATTTTCTTTTTATTATCAGAGGAAAACTGGCCCAATATAGAAAAAAATAAATAAAAAAAAAATATTTAAATGTAGTTGTATATTTCCTGTTACTACTATACCTTACCACCAAAGAATAACCCAAAATAATTCTCCTGCTCCTGATAATCTCAATAATACATGTGTATGTTAGTTTTTATATGTACCCATAGAACAGCCTGGGAGCAACAGTGCGCATTAGGTCACATAATGTGACCTAATGTGTGTTTCTTACTGTAGGGGGCGGGGCTGGACCTGTGACATCACATATCAGGGAACAGACGATCACTGAAACTGCCACAGAGAAGAACGGGGAAGGTGTCGTGCGGCGGTCCTTAAGTGGTTAAAGTAATATTAAAGGTTCATAATTATTTATTGTTAAAAAAAACACATGTTATACTTACCTGTTGCTCTGTGAAATTATTTTGCTGCTTGCTATGGAGGGGGTTCATAAGACGGCCCTACCACCCACTCTCTCGTCACTGCCTCTAAATAACAGCAGCGGGAGCCAATGTGTCCTGTTGCTGTATCCAAACCAATACGTAGAGAGAGAGCCTCTTGTGCACATCACTGGATAAGGACTGCATTCAAGTATGTATTTAGGGGGGCTGGGAGGGGAGCTGAAAATAGCTGTACAAACAATATGTGTGACAAAAATTGATGACATAACCACATACAGTATATCATGCAAAATAAAACATTCAAGGCAACTTCAGGGAATTTCTGGGTAATCTTCCTGTAATGTCAGATCCAAATCACATCAATTAAGATAAGGATCCAACTTGGAGGCAACTTCCATTGAAATCAATGGGTACAAGTTGGCTAGAAGTCACCTTGAAGTAGTACAGGAATCTTTTCTGAAGTGTGACTTCAGTAGTGTACATTACGACGGCTCTCATTCACTTCAATGGAATTTCTCATGTCCAGCGACTCGGAGCGATTTGAGGTGAACCGACACTTACATGTCCGGCACGTGCTAGAAATGAAAGTGTTTTATGGGTTTACATGAAGATGTATAACATTTATTTCAACAATGCCTAGAAATGAGGACTAAGGGCTTTTTTTCTAAAGTGCTTTTACTGCTTTTTAAGAATATGTAAATCCTTTAAGTAATTTTAACTTTTTAGGTTTCTTTTTTTTTTACCTTTCAAATTAAGTATTTTTTTGCGGGGGGGGGTTTGTTAATTTTTGTTGTGTTGCATTAAAAAATAAAATAAAAATATAATAATAGTTTGTAAATAACTCTGCAATGCTTTGTACAAGACAAATGAAATTATACGGCTTGTTTTAAAGTGGACATGTGCACACTGAAATATTTTGTTTCGGAATTTTGTTTTTGTCTGAAAAATAAATGTATTTAGTTACTTCCGAAATTCGTTTTTATTTATTTTGTTTAGTTAAAAAATGCATTACTTCCAAAAATTAAAATTAATTAAGGTCGAATCTGTCAATTGAAGGCTTATGGTGTCTGTCGAATGTTCTAAAGTCCCATACACACTATGGCCCGGATTCACAAACATCGGTGCATTTTTATGCCGGCGTAGCGCATCTCATATGGCAAGCACCGAATTCTCAAAGCAAATGCTCCCAACGTTGCGCCGGCGTAACGTAAATTCATCGGCGTAAGCCCGCCTAATTCAAAGTAGGTGGAAGTGGGCGTGATCCATTTAAAGGAAGCGTGACCCCATGCAAATGATGGGCCGAACGAACGGCGCATGCGCCGTCCCGTGGATGCATCCCAGTGCGCATGCTCAGAATCACGTCGGAACTACTCCCTAAGATACGTCGAATCACTGCCTACGACGTGAACGTAACCTACACCCAGCCCTATTCACGTACTACGTAAACGACATAAAATCCGAAGGCTGTGTTCCCTGGTCCATACCTTTGCATGACTTACACCTGCTTTATGAAGCTTAACTTTACGGGGGACCGCTATTGTCAACGTAATGTCGAATCTTCTATCTGTATCGAACAGTTTTCGCAACGAAATGAAAATAAAGCATTTTTTATGTCGGATCTTTCGGATTTCAGATTCTACGTGTCCCTGAAATTGGGACGAAAAGGCATTCGTACGAAAATGAATGAACATGTCTATTTTAAAGTAGAGTTCCAGGCTAAAATGTAACTAGGTATTGAACAATAGAGCACCCCCCTTATTTTTGGATATCTTATTTTTTTGTCGTTTTGTACCCTTTTGTTCTTCTGCACCTTGACTTCCGTTCTACCTTGCCTCGGCGAGGTATTTAATTTCCGCGTTTGCATCTGCCCCTCCTCCTTTCCCACTGCTGCCTTCTGGGACCTGTGTGTGTCCCAGAAGATGACTCGCAGGCTTCACTGCCGGTTTCCCTTAATTGCAAAGCCGGCGCCTGCACCCAAAGCCAATGGACGAATCAGCTGGGGGGGGGGGGGACAGGGCGACATGGTGGGATCCCTAGACAGGTAAGTGCCCTTATTTTTTTTTAAGTTAGCAGCAACAGTATTTGTAGCTGCTGAGTTTTATTTATTTTTTAAGAGCCTGGAACTCCACTTTAAATGTTTAAGGTAAAGACTGACGAATCACTGGTCCACGTCAGTGGTTTAGGAACTGGCTTTACTCGTACAATAGATTTCTCACCTTTTCTAATTCCATCCAAACTTAATTCCAGCTACATAACAATTATGCTGCATAATGAATGCGACGTTGTCTAGACTAGCCCTATGTCAAAAGTTTGCGTTCTGTCTGATTCATGCCGGCATAACATCCCCACCTCCAAACCCTGAGCTATTTAACAAGGCTGTGTCACCATCATCGATATTGGCAGCGGCGTGTGAAAGGCGTTGTTCAACGCGGTAGTGCAGCACTTACTCAGCCATTACAGCAGACACACAATAATAAAATCAATACTCAGCCAAGAGTTCTTCCCAGCATGGAATTCTGACTGTGCATTTTTAACAAGCGATTTCATCAAAGCCATTCCAGCACATGATGTAGAAATGCTCTACACCCAAAACTACTTACGAAAAGAAACGCATTATAAGCTTGTTAATTTTTTAGCCTGATTGTGTAGAGAAGACATTCAGCTGATTCAGATGGGTGTTTTCTTTTGTGGAAGATCTCATAACTTTCCGTTTTATCTATTAAATGTCAGATTAATTGCAGCTCTACTCATATTACTAAGTCAATTACATAAATGACCATGTAAATGTTTCATCGCTGCATCAGCTGCTGAAAAGCCATAAGCCCTACACACACGATCAGTCCATCCGAGGAGAACGGTCTGATGGACCGTTTTCATCGGTTAACCAATGAAGCTGACTGATGGTCAGTCGTGCCTACACACCATCGGTTAAAAAAAACTGATCGTGTCTGAACGCGGTGACGTAAAACACGACGTGCTGAAAAAAACGAAGTTCAATGCTTCCAAGCATGCGTCGACTTGATTCTGAGCATGCGTGGATTTTTAACCGATGGACATGCCAACAAACAATCGTTTTTTTTTTCTATCGGTTAGGTATCCATCGGTTAAATTTAAAACAAGACTGCTTTTTTTTAACCTATGGATAAATAACCGATGGGGCCCACACACTATCGGTTTGGTCCGATGAAAACGGTCCATCAGACCGTTCTCATCGGTTTGACCGATCGTGTGTACGCGGCAATAGTTAGAAAATGGATAATGGAAAAAGTTAACGAGATATTCATAGTACAGTAAAACCTTGGATTGTGAGCAAAACTTTTTTCCGGAAACATGCTTGTAATCCAAAGCACTCTTATATCAAAGTGAATTTCCCCATAAGAAATAATGGAAACTCAGATGATTCGTTCCACAACCATTTATTTATAAGTCCTTCAGTTTATGGTCCATATAAAAATAATATAGCAATGTGATTGTGTAACCATAAAATATCCATCAACAAATAGTAGCCTTCACAAGGGGATTGGAAGCAAAATCCATCAGGAGCTACAGTGTATAAAAGAGAAGAGAGCCAGTGGCGGCTGGTGCTAAAAAAAATTGGGGGGTGCAGATAAACTGAAAAAAAAAAAACATCAATTGCAGCCACTGTGCCCACCAAACACAGCCAGTGTGCCCATCAAACGCCACCAGTCAATAAATAAATGATGCCAGTTTCCCCCTCAAATGCAGCCAGTTTGCCCCTAAAATGCACCCAGTTTGCCCCTCAAATGCAGCCAGTTTTCCCCTCAAATGCAGCCAGTTTGCCCCTCAAATGCAGCCAGTTTGTCCCTCAAATGCAGCCAGTTTCCCCCTCAAATGCAGCCAGTTTCCCCCTCAAATGCAGCCAGTTTGCCCCTCAAATACAGCCAGTTTGTCCCTCAAGTGCAGCCAGTTTGCCCCTCAAATGCACCCAGTTTGTCCCTCAAATGCAGCCAGTTTCCCCCTCAAATGCAGCCAGTTTCCCCCTCAAATGCAGTCAGTTTGTCCCTCAAATGCACCCAGTTTGTCCCTCAAATAATGCACCCAGTTTGCCCCTCAAATGCAGCCAGTTTGTCCCTCAAATGCAGCCAGTTTCAGTTTATCCCTCAAATGCAGCCAGTTTTCCCCTCAAATGCAGCCAGTTTTCCCCTCAAATGCAGCCAGTTTGCCCCTCAAATGCAGTCAGTTTGCCCCTCAAATGCAGCCAGTCCCCCCCCCCCCGCCCAGCACTTACCTTTCTCGGGTCAGCACCGTCCTCCTCAGAGTCCTCGATATATTCTCCCATCCTCAATGTCATCTCTGCCATGATTGGACACCTGATAGGCATCCAATCACAGCACCTATCGCTTCAGCCAATCAGATGACCAGTAACCAGATGACCGGTAACCAATCACCTGAGAGGCGGGTCAGTGTTAGGGAAGCGATTCCATAACACAGCATTGTTTAAACAGGGAACACACAGACTGTGCGCCCTCTGTTTAACCATTTGGAAGCCGATTAGAGCCTGCTTGCTTGCTTGCATTCTGCTCCAAGGACACATATGACACTAAAGAGGAGTGCTATTTTCTCGTTATATTTAGATGCAGACACAGAATCATTTGAATCCTTTCCCCACAACTCCCTCATTCACTAGACAGTAAGTGGAAGAGAAGATTCTTAGTTTCCCTCAGCAGCCCCACACCTGATGAATTGGAGGTTGCTGGGAAAGGGATCTGCAGCCAGGTGAGAGGCCCTCCACTGTCAGCACCTGCCTGGTGCGTGGAGTACCAACCCAATTGCCACCAGAGTACATTCATTCCAGTGGGGTGGGCCCTCTGTGTCCCTAGGCCCTTGGATCCCTCCAGCTGTTCACCTGTGTTACCAGAGACTTTCCTGTGGGAAACACTAGCTATTACAATAATCACAAGTAGATGTACCCTGTACTGTTTTACTGAAGTCTTACAGAGACCATGCTATGCAGCTACATGCTACTCTGATTGATTTAAATAGACATGTTTGTGAGGAAGAGAGCCAATAACAGGCTTGTGTTAAAGAGCATCGACACTGATAATCAGGGCACTGATGATCAGTGTCCTGATTACCAATGCAGTTCTAACACTGCCCACCAGTGCTGCAAATCAGTGCCCACCAGTGCTGCCCAAAAGTGCCCAACAGTGCCTCCTTATTAGTGTCACCTATCAATGCTGCCTATTAGTGCCCATTAGTGTCACATATCAGTGCCGCCTATCAGTGCCACCTATTAGTGTCAATTAGTGCTGCTTATCAGTGCCCTTCAGTGCAGCTTCATCAGTGCCCATCAGTGAAACCTCATCAGTGCTACCTATCAGGGCCCATCAGTGCTGATCATATCAGTGCCCATCACTGCAGCCTATCAGTGCCCATCTGTGCAGCCTCACCAGTGCACATCAGTGAAGGAGAAAAATTACCTGTTTGAAAAATTGTATAACAAACTATAAAAAAGTATTTGTTTTTTTCCCCCCAAATTTTCAGTCTTTTTTTATTTGTTTAGCAAAAAATAAAAAGACCCAGTAGTGAATAAATACCACCAAAAGAAAGCACTATCTGTGTGGAAAAAATGATAACAATTTCATATGGGTACAGTTTTGTATGACCACGCGATTGTCATTCAAAATGCGACATCGCTGAAAGCTGCAAATTGACCTGGGCAGAAATAGGGTAAATATGCCCATTAGACAAGCTGTTAAAGTAGAACTATAGGCATAACTTTTTTTTTATCATTTTGGATAGAAAAATGGAGGCTTATAATCCCTGTTAGTTTATTTTTTGCCATATGTGCTCCATTTGGGAGATTTACCTTCACATCCTGTCCTATAGCCAAAACAGGAAGTGAGAGGCAATCACTTCAAATTAAGGCAAACCCTTGGGGACACCAGGTCACCAAAACTAGTGTCTCTATTGGAAGATTTACCTTTAATTACTTTTCTGGGGACAACCCAAAATTTGGGATTTTCATTTACTTTGTCCTGATAATGGTAATCAGGACAAATAGAGAGGGTGGATCATCCTAATAAAGGCTAGAAACTGACAGGGGTTCTATTCCCTCTCCACTCTATCCAAAATTTGAAAAAAATTGCCTTTCGGTACCGTATTTTCCGGCGTATAAGACGACTCGGCGTATAAGACGACCCCCTAATTTTCCAGGAAAAAATTTGGTTTTGAGATATACTCGCCGTATAAGACTACCCCCTTCCTACTAGTCTTTCTGGAAGCTGAGCGGTAGCCAGAACAACCGCTGACAGAAACAGGCTTTTTTCAAGCCTCACTATGCCATTACATGCCCCCACTGTGCCATTACATGCCCCCACTGTGCCATTACATGCCCCCACAGTGCCATCACATTACATGACCCCACAGTGCCATCACATTACATGCCCCCACAGTGCCATCACATTAAATGCCCCCACAGTGCCATCACATTAGATGCCCCCACAGTGCCATCACATTACTTGCCCCCACAGTGCCATCACATTACTTGCCCCCACAGTGCCATCACATTACTTGCCCTCACAGTGCCATCACATTACTTGCCCCCACAGTGCCATCACATTACTTGCCCCCACAGTGCCATCTCTTGCCCCCACAGTGCCATCATTTGCCACCACTTTCCCCCCCACTGTGCCATCACTCACGTTTTGCAGGCCGGTGACAGTCTCCGTCTGCTGCGAGCGTCCATGATTTCAAAGCCGCGCTGTCTTCTCAGCGTGTCCTGTGATTGTCGGAACACAAATTTTCCCAGTAGCGCCTCTGTTCTGTGTTCCGCCAATCATGGATGCCTTCTCATCTCGTCCGAGGATGAGAAGGCATCCGTGATTGGCGGAACACAGAACAGAGGCGCTGCTGGGAAGATTTGTGTTCCGCCAATCACAGGACACGCTGAGAAGACGGCGCGGCTTTGAAATCATGAACGATCGCAGCTGCACGGAGACCGTACCCGGCGTATAAGACGACCCCCGACTTTGGATGCATTTTTTTGCATCCAAAAAGTCGTCTTATACGCCGGAAAATACGGTATATTTTAATATCTCAAAATATTTACTCCATAAAACAATTTGTTTATCTTTAATGGCTGTATATGGATATAAAGTTAATTTACAAGGTTGCTATAATTGAAACAGATTGGTAAACATTGCTTCAATTACTTATGTATTGTATCTATTAAAGCAAAAGCGTTGACAGATCTAATAAGCTGCTATTCAACACAGATATGTACTTAGTAAAAAAAATCTCTAATCACTTCATCTCTTACACCTGTTTATTCTGCAATACTGTTGTCACCTCTTAAGGCTGGGTTCTCACTAGTGCAACACGACACACTGGTCCTACTTTGGATCCGACTCTGCCCTGCGACTTGAAGCCGACATACGTCTAACTTTTAATGAACGGGGATCCGATTTGGATCCCTGCCAATACCAGGCACTGTTTGGTATGTATCTTGAGGGGGAACTCTATGCCAAATTTTAAATAAAAAAAACGGCATGGGTTCCCCCTCCAAGAGCATACCAGGCCCTTGGGTCTGGTATGGATTTAAAGGGGAACCCCCTACACTGAAAAAATGGCATTGGGGTCCCCCCAAAATCCATACCAAAAATGGCATTGCAGCCCACCCACCCCAAAGCACCTTGTCCCCATGTTGATGAGGACAAGGGCCTTTTCCCGACAACCCTGGCCTTTGGTTGTCAGGGTCTGCGGGCTTATCTAATTTAATAAGGGGGCCCCCAGATCCTGGCCCCCACCCTATGTGAATGAGTATGGGGTACTGTACATCGTACCCCTACTCATTCACCTGGGGGAAAGAAGTGTCAAGAAAAAAAACACACTACACAGGTTTTTAAGGTCATTTACTAGGCAGCTCCGGGGGTCTTCTTTCCGACTTTGGGGGTCCCTTCGTCCTCTTCTCCCGCTCTCCGGTTCCTTCTGCTGGTCTCCTCCGCTATCTTCTTTCAGCTCTTTTACTAGCATTGGCGCGGTATTCTGCGTCGTCTTCTTCCCTCTTCTCTTCTTCCGATGTTGACACAAGGCTCTCTCCCGCTGTAATGCTGTGTGCGCGGTGCACAACGATTTATATAGGCATGGGGCGTGGTCACCGGGTGACATCACAGTCCTATCACGCCCCGTTCGTCTGGTCAGTTACATACCTTCTGTATTAGAGTGCCCCCACTCTGGATAATGGAGCACAGGGGGCACCTTTCAGACAGCAGCATTGTCAGTCTGGGGGGAGGGGAGTGTTAGATGTGCTAGCAAGATTAGATACATCAAGAAATTGAAGCCAAACTCCAGCTCACACTTTATAAGCAGTTGCAGCAACAGTTTTTCCTGACAGACTTCCATGGCAACAAACGTTTGGGAAGCACTGCCCTCGCTCCTATCCCAAAGTACCCTACTTCCATAAATTTTCAGGCTGAGCCAGAGGCTGCGTTTTTTTTGTCCTTCTAACTCTAGAACCATTTCGTAAGTTTCCTACCTTTTGGAAGTCGTGGCTACTGGGGTCTCACACAGGACAACCGTGCAGATATTTGGAGCATCCTGTGGTGTCCAGAAGTTTCCAGGATGGCTTCAGTAGTCATAGAGTCCCCAGCTAACAGCCGGGAGGTGAATGGCGCAGAAGATTGACACCTGTAATAACAGAAGTTCTGTCAACGGTGAGCATTTGTGCCCGGTCAAATGCCCTGCTAACAGCGGGTGACCTCTAAAGTGTGCCCACATTCTGATAAAAAGTGATCACAAAAGAGAAGTAAATAAAAAGCAATATGAGGAGTAGGCATACCAAGCCCTACATGTTTCGTCCTAGGGGACTTCAACTGGGGCATCTTATTTCTGCAACAAGTTCTTGTGCTGCTGCAGCCTAATACCTCTATACCTTATCTGCTCTATGCAGGTTATAGCTGGAGGGAGGCAGTGCCTTCCTTACTGATACTATACCTGGATTGTCAGCTAGTGTATGGAAATCTGACTGATGGATAATTGCTATTAAAGTGGTGTCCCTGCTAAAAAAAAAAATATTAAAAGTCAGCAGCTACAAATACTGCAGCTGTTGACTTTTAATTATCGGACATTAACCTGTCCCAGGGTCCAGCGATGCGGAGGAACGAAGCCCCGCTTGTCTCCTCCTCCTCTCCGCGCTACCGGCCGTCAATATGGGCGCCCAGCTGTGGCTTCACAGCCAGGGACACACTGCGCATGCGCGAGCCGCGCACCGTGACTGGTAGAGCAATCATCTGGGACCTGTGACGTGTCCCAGATGATTGCAGAGAGAGAGGGGGAGAGGTGAGCTTACTTCCGTCGCTGCGTGGCACGGGAGGAAGTGGGTGCTGAAACCCTCTATAAAGAGGGTTTCCGCTCCCCCCCCAAAAAAAATGACATGCCAAATATCTCTAGGTACAGCAATTCCAATTCCAGCAGATCTGATTTTAAGAGTTCTTTTGTTGCTCAGAGGGATAACTATTTCCAGCTCCCAGAGCTGTCTTCTGACATACCACTGTTTCTACATAGGTCAAGATGTCATGTAGCATATATGTCTTCTGGTTGGGTTCTCGATCCACTCCTCCTCTAGACAGGAATTCCTGTCAAGTATACAGAGGGAGTTCTCAGAACCCTACAAGAGTTTGGTTGGCTAGTCTTTTAAAAATGTGACTCCTACGCAAATCCTTGTGTATCTGAGAGCTTAATCCATCACGGTTTAGGATAAATTGTTTTTGCCACTAGAGTATACTGGTGGTAGGATGCTGGGTAATCCTGGCTTTCCTCTCTTCACCTGTCAGCATCTGAATACCTGATGATCAGGACCATGGTCTCTCCCATCCCTATAATGAGGTGTGCTCAATAGATATGGCTTTCTGTCCTGAAAGTTTTTTTTCTCCAATGTTGATCATGCACCCAGCGATTTTTGTCTCGCAAACAGGCAGATAAAGCCATGGGTGCTGGCACAGTAATAAATCTTCTGTGCTACTGAGTTATTGCCAGAGGAACTCCCCTGTCGTGAAGTTGTTTTGCCAGTAGAACTCCCTGGTTGGGAAGTTATTTGTTATTTTGAACATTCCGGTTTTCTGGCCAGCTCTTTCATGCTCCCTTTGCCTTTTCTCACCTAACAGCAGGCTTTCTAGTCAACAGTGAGGCTGAACAACATCACAGTAGTGTCCTACATCAGGGGGCAGGTCAGAAACTGCAGGGTCAGTCCACTGAGAAAATGCAGAGAACACTGATCTGGGTGGAGTAGAATCTTCTTTATCTCTTTTGAGTCTACATAGAATTTCTGGGAAGAATCCATATTCTGTGACCCAATTGGGCAATAAGTGGTTCCTACATCCAGGTTCCTCAAAGTGGATTGTTTCTCTGGACAAGATTACCACATTTAGACTTGGTAGCATCTCCTTATTGTTACAAGCTGGAAAACGTTTCCCTAGGGGCCTGGGCCAAGTTCTGGGTGCGGATGCTGTGTCAAATCAGGAAAGGTCTCACAAGCCATATGCTTGCTTATGTCTTTGTATTAAGAATCAGGTGCATAGATACGACGGCGCATCTGTGCACTTACACGGCGTATCTACACATACGTCGGCGTAAGTGTTACCTGAATCCGGGCCACGCACTCTAAGGGCTATCTCATTAAACCAGGAAGTTTGCCAAGATCAAAGCTTTAGGCTAGAAAGCATCCTTTGGTGACATACAGCTCCAGGTGGGATCCCCTTCAGTCCAGTTGGAGGCCATGATTGAGCCATGATGTCAATCTTTATAGGGCTCAGCAGGAAGCTTGGCCAGAGTCATGGCCTTTAAAGCCCCTTGACAGCTTGCTGCTCCGGATGGAATCTCTTTCAGTCCAGTTTTGAGTAAAGTCTCAGTCATGAAGGCAGCCTTTCTATGGGTTCTTTTTCCTCATTCAGGATATCATCCAGTATTTTTCACTCGATGGGTCATTCTAGCTAGTTATTAGGCTTATAAAGCTTAGGGCTTGGTTCCTATGGAAGCAGTCACCACACACTCATCCAGGAGTGTGTAGGCTTCGTGAGCTCCCTGTGAAAGGGCACCAGGAATAGTTGTAGGAGAATGACATGTCTTCCATTGAAGTTGGTCAGGTTCATTGTGGGGTGTAGCTAATGTCCTTATGCTGTTAATATCTATACATAAGGTTTCTATTGGCTATGAAACCCTACTTTTCCGACATCCCAACCTTATTTTTTGGGCTAGTTAGTTCCCAAACGTATGCTGCCAGGAAAACAGAGAATTCACAATCCAACACCGTAATTTTACTTTTCTGATGGACTCCATGGCAGCAGGAGTTCCGTCCCAGAGTCATGAGTAGGCTAGTTACAGAGCGCAGCCTCTGGCTCAGCCTGAAAAATTATGGGAGTGAGGCCATATGGGGTAGGTACCCGGGACAACAGCAGGTGCACAGGGGGCGCGGTTCTGGGAGGACACCAATAGACGCCCTCCCAGAACTGGACGACCATGCTGTAGCCTTCATTTGCCTATCGTGTGGTTGGCAAGTGGTTAAATACATTTATCTCAGCCTCTCTTCATATTATTTAAATGTTAAAATACAATTTTGATACCCTTTTAAATCTGTGTTTTGGCACCTTTAAAATCCTGTTTCCCTGTTCCATTTATGCTCTCCTCAAATTAGCCTCTTGCAGTTTACCGCACAGCGGCATTTGGAGTGGGGCAGATACAGGCAGTACTATGTTGCACAGTTGCACACTACACAGAAGCTGGCTAATAGGGGGAGTGCTCAGTGTTCACTTTATCAGCAGGTTGCTGCTCCCTCATTATCCAATCACAATTTGAGGAAGTCTTTAACCTAGCTGTATTGCTTTAACGGCAGTAAAGAAAAGTGAGATCAAACAAATATTTCAGATGTACAATTAGCTGTTTGTCTTTACTTCAACCTTAAATTTTAAAACATTTGCAAAGTCATTGTTTCTAGCTTGGCAGAACACGAAGTCTATCTCATCTATTGACTTTGTAGGTGTAGTGTTCTGTATCTTTTAAATCTACAAGGAATGTACCACTGTGATCTGGCACAGACATTTATCCCTTGCTTATGCCCGAGTCATCACCATGGCAACCCACTACGCAATATTTTGCTTTGGGCTTTCTTTAAGTGATGGAATGCTGCCCAACCCTTTGCAGGAACTTGCAGAATGAATGCTTCACTGACCCCGACCTGGGAGATTTAAATGGGGATAGACTGAACTTCTTGGAAGGATTCCCTACAATGTCATTCAACCACACATTTACTAACCAAAGGTCTGACGTGTCGAAAGAAAGCTTCCAAATACCTATACATTCTTATATTATTCAAAAATGTTCACATATACCCAATGCTTGTCCTTTTATTCTATAAACAAATTTAAACATATTCCGTCTTGCTTCTAAGACCCTTCACCAAATCTAAAGTCACTAAAGAAAATTTAAACCGTCCTCATATGGCACTGCGTCGCTTTAACTGACAATTTCGCAAACGTGGGACGCTGCACCCAAACAAAATTGACGTCCTTTTTTTCCCCACAAATAGAGGTTTTTGGTTGTATTTGATCACCTCTTTGTTTCAATTTTTTGCACAATAAACAAAGAGCGACAATTTTGAAATAAAAACAAACTTTTTTTACTTTTTGCTATAATACATATCCCCAAAAATATTTAAAAAAAAATGAATTTATTCATCAGTTTAGGCCAATATATATTCTTCCAAATACTTTTAGTAATTGCAATAGGCGTATATTGATTAGTTTGTGTAAAAGTTATCGCGTCTACAAAATACGGGAAAAAGATTTAGGGACTTTTACTGTTTTTACTACTAATGGCAGCGATCTGCGAATTTTAGCAGGACGGCGACATTGGGGCGGACAAATCTGACCCCAAATGACACTTTTTAAGGACCAGTGATATTATTACAGTGATCAGTGCTAAAAAACTGCACTGATCAATGTAAAAATGACACTGGCAGGGAAGGGGTTAACACGCGCCTGCAACAGCGACTGCACGAGACACCGTACAGCTACTGCGATTCGTGCAGGAGAGCCAACCTGCCACCATATAACCACAGAGGCTGGTCAGCAAGTGGTTAAAGTGATTGTAAACGATCCCCTTGTAAAAAAAAAAAACTGTTCAGTTTAAAATAAAAATGAAAGGCAAACATCTGTGTATTGATATACATTTTTCCACTTTTTTATAAGTGATCACATTCTCTTTGCTGCATAAGAGCTAGAGGAGGAGAAACAACAGCCCACTGAGCTTCCCAGTGAATGGCTGTACAGGTGGGGCGTGTATGGGCAAGTATGTTCATTTGAAGAGAGCAGGCTGAGTTCCTGGCACAGTTAGAGAACTGACCATGGTTTGTTCTCCTGCTTAGTGTGGACAGTTTTTTTATTAGGAAAGCAGAGGGACATGCAGGAACACCAGGGACTTCACACAAACAAAGCAATACAAAGAGAACAGAATACATTTTCATACAAGCACATAATGGGCATATGAAATGCTGGGATAACAAAATGCTTTAAAACCGTATTAAACCCAAAAGCAAACATTATATTGCAGCTTACCAATTATTAAATGTGGCTGCATTAGTTTTCTTTTCATCTGGTGATCCAGCCAGTAAAACTGTTGTTTTTCAAAAGCACAAGCTTTCCAGCAGAATGATTAGTTTACATGGATGAGACAAACCACTTAACACTGGCTGGGGTGAGTAAAATGATCAGCTTTTATTTATTCATACAAAACCTTTATCCGAAAAGGAAAAACAAACTGTTTGCTGTAACTGATTATTAAGTGTGATCTGGAGTTTTTCTTCAATTTGTTTAGTGTATTTGAATCTGTTAATCCATTTAACGTGTTTGTAACCCTAAAAAAATCTAAGATCCTGTTCCTTTAAGGAATGAATAACAGCAGAGTGCTTGTGCTGTGCAATTATTCTCCTCCTATCTCATAATAAACCTGGTTGATCCTGCTTGTTCCTGTGTCCCCTTGCCTCTGCTGACCACGATAAATGGCTGCAGAGCCCTGATTACCGTGGTCAGATTACGTGCCTCGTCATCCGCAGCTCTTGTCTCTCCTCTGCCAGACTCTCCCCCCTCCCTCTCTGTCAGCATGAGAGTGTTTCCTCCCTGCCCCTTCACCCTTTGTTCCAGGGACATGCAGTCAGGGGAGGCAGATGAGGCAGAGCCTCACCTGCCATGAACATTAAAAAAAAACAAAAAAACAATCAAGCTTCGAGGGTTGTAGCTCGGTGACTTGGGGGTCACAAATTTGGGGGGGGGGGTAAGTAGTTGATGTCCTACCCCACCACTGGTCAAAATGTGAAATTCACTATTATTATAAGCAAAAATAGTGTGTAACTAAAAAAAAAACTGTGATCACATCCCCAAAGTAGTACAGTGTTACTATGGTATCACCGTGTTGCTCTGGTCACAGTATACAAAAAAAATAAACTTGGTAAAAAAAAAATAATGTAATAAAAATAAAAAAATATTAAAAATTAGATCTTGGTTTTTGTTTTCTACATAGTTCTTTGAGTCAGTGTCCCTGATCACTGCCACACCAGTTAGATGATGACCATGTCCTGCACTGGTGACAGTATGTAAAAAAAAAACTAAAAAAAAAAAACAATAAGAAAAATAATGTTCCAGAAAAATTGTGACAAAAAATTTCAACTTCAAAAAACTCACCATGCCTCTTACTGATTCCAAATATTTTATTGAAATTTTTGAATAAGAACAAAAATGAATATAACAAATTCACATTGTGTAACAAACGATAATGGATGCAATAAATACCATAGATAGCATTGAATAATCAGATTAATAACTTTGCTATATATAGTAAGTTGTACAGCAAAGGGGGGGAAAGAAAAGAAAGAGAAAAAAAAAGAGGGGGGGTCCATGCCTCTTACTAAATACCTTGGATTGTCTACTTTCCAAAAAGGGGTCAATTGGTGGATATTTATACTGTCCTGGCATTTTCAGGCCTCAATAAATAAGATGGGTGTCACTGCATCAGGATTTATCAATTTTCATATATATATATATATCATAGTTTTTCCTACAGACTAAAGAATATACACTTGAGTTAGTTTCAATAAAGAAATGTAGCAGTATACAGTACATGAATACTGTCCTGAATTTCTGAAGATTTATTTGCAAAATGTTGTAAAAAAAAAATTAAAAACCCAGTGGTGATTAAATACCACCGAAGGAAAGCTGTACTTGAATGATAAATGATAAAAATGTCACATGGGTACAGTGTGGCATGACTGCGCAATTGTCATTCAAAGTGTGACATCGCTGAAAGCTGAAAATTGGTCTGGGCAGAAAGGGGGTGAAAGTGCCCAGTATTGAAGCAGTTAAACACCCCAGCTATGAGAAACTGCATAGGCCAAGGGCAGACACACCACAACCCTACCATACCCAGACATTAACCCACACATGACAATCACAATACCAATTTTGGCACCCGCCTACATGTGTGTCAGAGTCTGCAAAGAGATCATTGTTTGCACAAAGAGAGCAAGGGTCATTCTTTGCAGCATGTTGGTAAGGGAGAGGCTTTTCTACTCAGGCTTTGGTTGCTTTAGAAAGAAAACAAACTGTAATGCCGCGTACACACGATCGGATTTTCCAATAAAAAAAGTCAGATGGACTTGTTTCATCGGAAATTCCGATCGTGTGTGGGCCCCATCTGACTTTTTTCCATTGGAGTAAAAAAATAAACATGTTGTAAATTCTTCCGATGGAAAAAAATCCGATGGGAAATTCCGATCGTCTGTGTGGAATTCCTTTTGGGAAAAATTCACGCATGCTCAGAATCAAGTCGACGCATGCTCGGAAGCATTGAACTTCATTTTTCTAGGCTCATCGTAGTGTTTTGGACGGGCGGAATTTAGTCTGACAGTGTGTATGCAAGACAGCTTGAACTGAATTCCGATGAAAAAATCCATCGGATTATAGGTATTGGAATTTCCTTTCAAATTTGTTAGTGAACGTAACGAATACGAATTTATCCAAAGTTACAAATAACATAACTAATTAATAATAATTTTATTATTATTATTTATTATTAATTTGTTCCATTCCATTTGTTTAGATACGGCGTTCGTTATTTCGGATAATTCGTAACTTCGGATAAATCTGTATTGGTTACGTTCACTAACAGCCAAATTTGAAAGGAAATTATAATGCCTACAGCTTAATAGTTATTTATTATTAGTTAGTTAGTTATTCTTTCGAATTTTAAGATTTTCGAATTTTCGAATTTAAGATTTTTAATCAACGAATGGCCCGAAAAACAGAAGAAAAAAAAATGGATGAAACAAAAACGGACGTATTTTTCGGCAGTACACATGTTTACTGGCCCTCCCTTGCTCTATCCAAAATAAAAAAAATAAAAAGTTTTGCCTATAGTTCTACTTTAACCACTTCCACTTCTGTCGTTTTACGTTGATACTTTGAAGAGGAATACCGTTGTTATGGCAGCAGCTAGCTACCATAACCCCGGTATCCTCTTCTTCAGCGGGCGGTCCGCTTCAACTTAAAAGTGGTCTCTTCGGCGGAATTGCTACAAAATCACTTTTATCGGGGGCGGGAGAGGGCATCTCCTTCTGCTGCTCTCAAGTGCCCTCCACCGCTTACCGGAGCTGTCGCAGCGGCAAAGGCGATCGTGTCTTGTCCCTGGCTTGGCATGGAGACGAGTGAGGGGGAAGATGGCCCCCACCCGTCTCCATATCATTGCATGGCGGAAGCAACGTCAAAATGTCACTTCCGCCCATAGCTCTTAATGGGACATTTTTTATTTTATTTTTTTCAAATGACATTACTTTTTTTATTTATATTTTATTGCATTTTAGTGTAAATATGAGATCTGAGGCCTTTTTGACCCCAGATCTCATATTTAAAAGGTCCTGTGATGCTTTTTTTCTATTACAAGAGATATTTCCTTGAAATAGGAATAAAAGTGACACTTTTTTTTAAAAAAAACAGCGTAACATTTTTAAATAAAAATGTAAAATAAATCAGAAAAAGGTAAAATAAACCAGAGAAGCAAGCGAATACGTGAGTAGCGCCCACATATGAAAACATGTGAGGTATCACCGCAATTGTTAGCGCGAGAACATTTATCCCCAGCCTAGATCTTCTCTGTAACTTAAAACATGCAATCTGTAGAATCTTTTAAACATCGCCTATGGTGATTTTTTAGAGTAAAAGTTTGTCGCCATTCCAGTAGTGGGCGCAAATTTGAAGCGTGACATGTTGGGTATCAATTTACTCGGCTTTAATTAGGCTAACTTTACTGTTGTCTTATTTTTTTATTAATTAAAAAATGTGCGCTTGTAAGACCGCTGCGCAAATAAGGTGTGACAAAAAGTATTGCAACGACCGCCATTTTATTCTCTATAATATATATAATGTTTGGGGGTTCTAAGTAATTTTCTAGCAAAAAAACATGTTTTAACTTGTAAACACCAAATCTCAGAAAGAGGCTCGGTCCTTAAGTGGTTAAACATGTGAATATTCACTGAAAATATCAGTTAATTTGTAAATTAAATACCGGTAAGTAAACAGGAATCTGCTTTTCATATGATTCTCAACTTATTTAGTAAATCAGCCTCAGCATATCATTAAACATTCAAAATTATTTGAATCTCAGTTGTGAAATCTGCGTTTAAGCAATGCAAATTCCTACACTATGCAATACAGCAATTATTTGTCAGGCACACGATATTCCATTCCAGCCAGACTCACATGTAAGCTTCCAATAACTTAGCAAATATCAGTTTAAAGGAAGTGTCCTGTACGGGAGGAGGAGGAAGAGGGAAGGAGGGTGAGGAATTCAACAATGCAATTTGATTCATCACATAAAGATGTTCTGCTGTGTCCATTATACACAGAGAAGGAACCTGCTCAGCAGTACAAGCTGACACCATGGCTTACTGTAAGTACTGAATATTTGCTTTATTTACCACTATCTGCATCATTCTTGAATTTGACTTTGCGCTATTTTATTGAGACAAACGGCTAGACTTAATATGGGAAGCAGGAAAATATAATTTTTTTTTTACTTATTTAACCACTTCAGCCCCGAAAGATTCGACTGCTCAATGACCAGGCTATTTTTTGCAATACGGCACTGCGTCACTTTAACTGACAATTGCGCGGTTGTGCAACACTGTACCCAAAATAAAATTATTTTTTCCAACAAATAGAGCTTTCTTTTGGTGGTGTTTGATCACCGCTACGGCTTTTATGTTTCGCGCTATAAACAAGAGAAGAGCGACAATTTTGGAAAAAAAAGCAATATTTTGTACTTTTTGCTATAATAAATATCCCCGATTTTTTTTAAAAAAGCAAAATTTTCTTAGTTTAGGCTGATATGTATTCTTCTACTTATTTACTTTGCACAACAAGTGCACTCCAAGTGAACTTGGAAGTGCATTCGCTGTAGATCTGAGGGGGACATGCAAGGAAAATAAAAAAACAGCATTTTTTCTTGCACATGATCAGATGATAAAATTAGCAGAGCTTCCCCTCATTTCAGATCTTCCTCTCAGATCTACAGCGACTGCACTTACAAGTGCACTTTCAAGTGTACTTGTAGTGCAGAGTGGATTTGTCTTTAGTAAATCAACCCCAACATCTATTACTTTCTGCTATAATAAATATCCCACATTTTTTTTCTTTTTAAAAAAAACATTTTTTTCCCTCAGTTTAAGCCGATATATATTCTTCTACATATTTTTGGTAAATAAAATCGCAATAATCGTATATTGATTGGTTTGTGCAAAAGTTATAGCGTCTACAAAATAGGGGATAGATTTATGGCATTTTTATTATAATTTTTTTTTATACTAGTAATGGCGACGATCAGTGATTTTTATCGGGAGTGCGATATTGCGGTGGACAGTTTTTTTTTTTTTTTTATATTATCTCTTTATTTAATTATTTTTCAGGTTTACATCTTATACAGTCGGTGTCTCCACCTTACGTTTCATTTTATATCAATCAAACACATACCTTCCCTCCCCTAACAAACAAGAAAAAAGAAAGAGGAAAAAAAAAGCGAAAAAATAATTTTTGGGACCATTGACAATTATACAGTGATTAGTGCTATAAAAATTCACAGATTACTGTATAAATGTCACTGGCAGGGAAGGGGTCAACACTAGGGAGCGATCGAGGGGTTGACTGTGTTCCCTCAGCGTGTTCTAACTGTAGGGGGGATGGGACTGACTAGGGCAGTGTTTCTCAATTCCAGTCCTCAGGCCCCCCCAACAGGTCAGGTTTTCAGGATTTCCCTCAGATGAAAAGGCTGTGGTGATTACTAAGGCAGTGAAACTGATCAAATCACCTGTGCAAAATAATGGAAATCCTGAAAACCTGACCTGTTGGGGGGGCCTGAGGACTGGAATTGAGAAACACTGGACTAGGGGAAGAGAGAGATCATGCTCATACAATGTATGAGCACACGATCAGCCTCCTCGGGTTCAGTTAAGTAAATGGGAGGGTCTGGGGGGGGCGGGAGGCTGCAGCACAACAGTTGTTTCACCTTAATGCATAGAATGTATTAAGGTGAAAAACCTTGAGACTTTATAACTCCTTTAAGCTTTTTCTGTTTTATTCTTGTTTGTTAAATGCTTTCAGTATCACATTAATAATTAAAAAAAAAAAATCTTCATTTTGTTTGTAAATACATTTGTAAGAGCCGGTGATCTGCCGATATGGTTCCGGCTAACATGAAAGGTTCTGCGCAGGCGCAATCTGATCTGCCTATATGGTTCCGGCTAACGAGAAAGTTCCTTTAAGGACTGCGCAGGCGCAAACTTGCCGACGGAAATCTCCGAACCTCGGCCGGCATCCAGGGCGACGTGGATTTTGAGGAAAGTGGCCAGTCGGCCTCACATCCTCGCTTCGCTCGGACGGCTCGCTCGGCCTCCTGGCTCTTTTTTTAACATCCTCCAATTCACGGGGATGTTAAAGAATGAGCCTGGATGCCGGGCGAGGTTTGGAGATTTTTGTCGGCAAGTTTGCGCCTGCGCAGTCCTTGAAGGATCTTTCTCGTTAGGGGAACCTTAAGGACAAGTCACTGGTTCACACAGGGGCGGCATGACTTTGGGGGTGACTCAGGAAGGCGATCTCAAGACAACTTGAGAGGCGACTTGCAAAATGACTTCTGTATTGAAGTCAATGCAAGTCGCCCCCAAAGTCGTACAAGAATCTTTTTCTAAGTCGGAGCGACTTGCATCGCTCCTATTACAACGGTTCTATTAAATAGAGCTGAGCGCGACTTGTCAGGTGGCTGAGTCGCCTGACGAGTCGCCCTTGTGTGAACCGGCTCTGATGCTTTAAACCAGAATTAATTTGTTAGTAGTATCATAATAAATGAGGAAATTAGGTGAGTCAGCCAAGGATAAGTGGAGCAAGACACCACATCCCAAATAATTAGAAAAAAATTGGAAATGGAACAGGGAACTTTAAAGGTGCCTGAAAAGATGAAAAACTATTTCATGTGTAATATAAACGGATACATTTTATTAAATACATTTGTTAAAAAAGATATAACAATCTTCTTGATAAAATAATCAGACCAAAACAATAGTATATCTACTGTACAAAAACATATTTCTCGACATGTTTCGCTAAAGTATATAGCTTCTTCAGGAGATTCGCAATTGTCTGTGTACAGCGCTTTCACTGCATCACATAAAGAAATGCTGTACATAAGAAGGGATACAATAATGAAAAATTATAAGGACAAAAAACGGCCATAATTCAATTATTTTAAAACAAGAACAAAATTGGGCAGGATCAACTGCTCTTACCCCGAAATGTATTTCAGGTCAGTATGGGAACACACCAGGGCCTCTTGACCGCCTATTACACACTGATAGCCTCAATATTTGGCGGTCCGGAGGCCCTGGTGTGTTCGCATACTGACCTGAAATTAATTTCGGGGTAAGAGCAGCTCCAGGTGCTCCTGCACAATTTTGTTCTTGTTTTAAAATGATTGAATTAAGAAGTTTTTGTCCTTATCATTTTCTATTATTGTATTCTGTATTATGTACATTATTTCTTTATGTATTGCAGTGAACACGCTGTACAGACAATTACAAATCTCCTGAAGAAGCTATATACCTTAGTGAAACGTGTTGAGAAATACGCTTTTGTGCAGTAGATATACTATTGTTTAGGTCTGATCACATTATTTAATCAAGAATATTGTTCTACATTTTTAACAAATGTATTTAATAAAATGTATTATTTTATGTTACACATGAAATAGTTTTTCATCTTTTCAGGCACCTTTGTTCCAATTCCAAGTTTTTTCACAATAAATTAGATCAAATATGCAATCATATTTGTGGTCCTATTTATTGCTATCCCTCTTAAGTAATAACGTTTTTGGCATGAAAATAGGGCCATAGCAAAAATGTAAAAATTGACCAGGTAAATGGAGGGTGTTAATGAAAATAAAAATGTACCGTATATACTCGAGTATAAGCCGACCCAAATAAAAGCTGAGGCATCTAATTTTACCACAAAAAAACTGTGAAAACGTATTGACTCGAGTATAAGCCTAGGGTGTCCATCTGCATGCCTCACTGTGCCCATGACTAGACTGACGTTTAACATGGGAGTCTATGAAAGGGGTGCCTGGCTTTGAAAAATCGGTGCTCCCCAGTCGTAGGTCCCCAAACAACAAACTTTGCACACTTGTAGAGGAGAAATGGGGCTACATGTGTGCCAAGCTCTGGGTCTAGGGGACCCTAGAACGGCCGGTACTGGGTCCTCAAAGTCACCAGAAAAATTACCGTTTAACATGGGAGTCTATAGAAGGGGTGAGAAAAACGATGCTCCCCGGCCGTAGTTCCCCCGAACAACAAACTTTTTGCACACTTGTAGAGGAAGAGTGGGGTAACATGTGTGCTGAGTTTGGGGTCCATGGGACCTAAGGCTGGCCAGTACCGGGTCCCCAAATCCGGGAGATCAGGCGCAAAAAGGTGACTCGAGTATAAGCCGAGGGGGGAATTTTCAGTACAAAAAACTGTGCTGAAAAACTCAGCTTATACTCGAGTATATACGGTAATAGTGAACCAGATTCAGCATACCGGTAGTGATATGTGTATGGAGTAGAAAAACACAATAGTAGATCTGACCTATTCGCCATTCAACAAATAAGCTTGATCCAGACTGGATTTGATTGATTGCACACAAATGAAGTCACAAGTTATTACAGCGTGCTGAAGAGCCCCGGGACATTCTAAAATGTATTAAACAAAATTCTGAGATTAAAAGTCAGAAATTCAGAAGCACTGCTCTGGTGACAGGATGTAAAAAAAAAAAAAAAATGTAAATACATTTTTTTTTTTTTTTTTTTAAAGTTTGGTGTCACCATTGTGACATTGTACCACTGTGGCAGTGATCATGTACACTGGCTGGCTGCTCTGATATCACTGCATGCCAGTAGCAATGATCTAGAGCAGTGGTTCTCAACCTTTCTAGTGCCTTGACCCCTTGATAAAAATTTCCAAAGTTGTGGGGACCCCAATAGTAGAATTTCCGTAGCGTGGGTTGTCAGCACCCAAGGCAAAACAAGTAAGTTGCGCCCCTAGTCCACGGACATTTAGAGCTCCCTAAGTCCCTTCCACTCGTACAGTATTAAAATCCCTTCCTGGTACATTTTAGGATGTACCACTCTCTCTATGTTCTCCTTTCTTTCACTTTTATCTCTCTATCTTAATTTCTTGTCCCCCCCCCCCATCCCTCTCTCTAGTCATCATTCCTATTCTTTCTCTCCCTTTTTTCTTGGTTCTTCCCCCTCTTTTCCTCTCTCTCCCATGTATTCTCTATTTTTATTCCTTCTCTTACTACTTGGGGGGGGGGGGGGGGGGGGCTGGCGGGAAGTTCTGATCAGCCAGCTTAGGTGCTCTTGATCCAAATTATCTGCTGGTCTGAGAACTGTAGTGGGGACTTTAAATGGCAACTCTAATCACAGGTAGTGTTACTCAATGTGTCTCCAGCTCGGTGGTGTCTCGCAGCAGTGACACCTATTCCGAAATCAGGAGATAGGGTCTCCTCCAGCCCCTCCCACTTCACATTTCTAACCAGTCAGCTGACCTCTAGTCTCAGCCCCACAGCTATGCCATGAACTTAATGGGCGGGAAGGGGCTCCAGGAACAGCCCAGCTGGGCGGCAACAGGCTCCAGAGACAGCCCTGCTGGATGGCTGCGAAAAGGCTGTGAGTGCTGCGGGCTTCAGGAAGAGCCCAGGATTTGGTGACCCCTGGCAAATTGTCATTTGACCCCTGAGGGGGTCCCGACCACCAGGTTGAGAACCACTGGTCTAGAGGCTTATTGCATATAGTTTAATTATTCTGCTCACCCAAGCAAATGGAATCAATACCAATAAAAATTTGAAAATTTGAAAAAAGTGAAAAAAACGATATATGGTTATAGATGCTGCTATCTCCAAAAATTAGATACTCAATTCATATTTCATAAACCTATATATACACAAAAAGAAGATTGCGCAAACCCAAAATACATTAATTAAAATTTATACAAACACAATAAACAATTCACCTGATATATAGTTTAATTTGTTTGCACTTCACTTAACATAATAATTAATCGGTTCACCCGATATATTGTGTTTGAATAAATTTTAATTGATGTATTATGGGTTTGCGCAATCTTCTTTTTGTGTATATCTAGAGGCTTATTGTGGACTTGTTTCAGCTATAAAAACATATAAACAATGCATAACATATACTGTACATACATATACTAGTATATGTATCACTAGCTATTCATCTGAGATCCAGCCATTAGACATGTACAATTCGTTTCTTTCCAAATCCGTTTTTTAATTAATTTTGACAAATTAGTTAATTCGGAAATATCCGAATTGACGAAAAGCAGATTCAACAAAATTCGAAATTTGAAAATGCAAAAACCTGAAAATTGGAAACTCTGAAATAATAACTAACTAATAATAATACATGTAGAGTAAAAGATTTCCTATCATCTGTGTCCAGTCTTGCCACAAAGAGTTAATCCAGCTCTGAGCAATCCTCTTTTCTTTTTTCAGTAAAATAAACAGACAAACAGGAGAAAACTTCTGTCCAGTCCTCCCCCTTGCTGTGAGTGACAGGTTATTTACATATCTCATGCACTAGCCTGAGACAGGCATTATTTTTTAATTCCCACCCCCACTCCTTTTCTGAAGTCATGTGGTTACTTTTGTGGATTTTGACTGGATGTTAGTGATCATAGCAGAATTTAGTATAAGGAATACACAGGACAAAATGCATGTTGACAAGGGGAGTGTAGAGGTGGGCGGGGAGTCTACTGACATCACGACTCCACCCACAGAGCTCCAGACAACAGATCCACCCACAGAATCTGCAGTTTTTCAGTTCTTATAACAGACAGAGGGGCATAGGTGTGCGCAGCCTTTGGCATTAGGGTGTGCACCGCAAAGCTCAAACACACTCTACAGATCTCTCACGATGTTCATTCAGAAATTGAAGGGGCTGGTAAATGGCATATTTACTGGCCCCTTCCTTCACACAACCTAAAACATTCAAAGCAACAACCAGCTGGAGAGGAGGGAAGTTGGCAGTGCTGTGGGGGGAAGGAAGGGGAGCCAGGTCAGTAGGGGGAATCTGTTCTGCACAGGGTGATTAGGGTGTGCCTGGGCACACCTGGCACACCCTGTGCGCACGCCTATGCAGAGGGGAGACATTTGACAGGTAAGGATACATGCAGGAGGCATCTATATCCTTATAGATCAGCACTATGGCAGTAGTTTAGTTTAACTATTACTAACTATTAAATTATAGATATTGGATTTTCCTTTCAAATTTAGCTGTTAGTTAAAGTAATTTATCCGAAGTTACGAATTGTCCGAAATAACGAATGCTGCATCTAAACGAACGGAACGTAACAAATTAATAATAATAAATAACAATAATAATAATAATACAAATATTATTATTTATTATTAATTTGTTCCGTTCCATTTGCTTAGATGTGGCATTCGTAATTTCAGATAATTTGTAACTTCGGATAAATTTGTATTCGTTACGCTCACTAACAGACAAATTTGAAAGGAATTTCCAATACCTGCAATTTATTAGTTGGTTATTGTTAGTTAGTTAGTTATTCTTTCCAATTTGTGGATTTTCTTTCTTATTTGTGGATTTTCGAATTTACGAATTTTCAAATTTATAAAAATGCGTTTATAACGAATGACCTGAAAAAAGAAAACAACAAATGAAACAAAAACTAAAATGAATGAATTTTTTTGGCAGTGCGCATGTCTACAAGCCAATTGCTCACTACTGAAAGAATCCCTAGCTATCTTGGAAGTCTGTTTGAGAAAGGCTGCTCCATGCGATGAGTTTCTTAATTGGGATTCCGAAATGTTTTTCAGTTGAAGTGGAAATAATGTCTCAATGCTTACTGTACTTTCCCTTCAACAGTCCGACGTCCCTCGCCAGCTCTGGCAGCTTCTACCTGGCTTCTTCCAGGTGCCAGCCTGCAGCCATCTTCATTGGCTAGTGTGGGCAGTGACGTAGCGGGGGGGCGGGCAGCCGGTGCCGTTGACCCGGACGCAACATTTGGAAGGGTGCAAACAGGGCCAGCGCCACCATAAGGCAGCCCTGGCAGAAGGCAAAATAAAACCTCCAGTTTACCTGCTGTCACCAAGAAAGCAGGGAGAACAGATCCATGCAGAAGAGGGCCGCTTAAAGCAACATGTAATTCCCATGTGATTTGGATTATTTCCTTGCAGTAAAATATTCCTTTCAAAATTTCTTGTGTGCTGCAACTTCCTCATCCACCTAAAAAACTGTTTTAACTCAGTTATTTTTTTTAATCGCCAGCAGTAATGCCACAACTGTCAAAGGTTGATGTCAACAAACTGAAGAATGGTCAAGAACATCAGACTCAAGGCTTCAGGAGCAGGGAACTCTTTCTCCGCAGAGGTCTAGTGTTTAATATCAATGTGTTGTTCTACCACAGAGGGAAAGAGGATAAGTTAAACAACTTGAGGCTCAGAGCTGAAACAGGTATGCTATGAAAAGAGCCCTCACCATCAGTGCCATTGCCTTCACGCTACACTGTTTGTTCTTCCCTTTATAAATATCTTTTTTTTTTTTTTTTTTTATGTCACAATGTAGATCAGGGAAATGCAATTAGTGGACCTCCAGCTGTTGGAGAACTACAAGTCCCATGAGTCATGGCAAGACTCTGATAGCCACAAGTATGACGCTCAGAGGCAGAGCCATGATGGGACTTGTAGTTTTGCAACAGCTGGAGGTCCGCTAATTGCATATCCCTGATGTAGATTATAAGATTTCCTACCATCTGTGCCCAGTCTTGAGACACAGTGTTAATCCAGCTCTGAGCAATCCTCTTTTATTGTTCAGTGAAAATTAACAGACTTCCGGATAAAACCCTGTCTAAATACAAAGTCCATTCCTCTCTCCTTGCTTTGAGTGACAGGTTATTTACATATCTAGCTTGAACATGTTTATCATATGTTATGTTTATCATAATATGAGGTGATCCACAGTATAAAAAGTGAGAAATTCACCCCTCCCGCACATAACACATCCTGGTAATATACAATGACCTATGGATCACCTCATATTATGAGACTGTTGTGGGCCGGTGCATGAGTCACTACACTTTACATCGACAAGACAATCAGAAAAGATGAAGTGGCAACCATCAATTTTTCTATTGGTTGAACTAGATGTGTCTTTTTTCAACTTATGTAACCATCAATTAACATCAACTTGATCCTGGGAAATGAGGAAAGTCGAGTAAATGCTTCTGGGGTTGGGGTATGTAACTAAACCTTTTTTCTGCATTGGGAAAGACAAATACGCATGGAGATAAAATAATTCATTGTTTATGGCTTTCTTATCCAGGTCCACACCCATCTACACAATCAGGGACCCTTATTCAGTTCCCAGTGGCAAAAGTAAATAGCAATAAGACTTGGAGCGCGGAGCTGGAAAGCGAAAGTGTGAACTCTCTGTCCATCAACATATGTTCTTCAGCAACATCCTGCATTGGTCGCTACAGTTTGTACTTGGAAGGAACTTATTGGGAAACCCCCACATCCTATTACTTGGGAGACTTCATTTTACTTTTTAATCCTTGGTGTCCAGGTAAAGAATAATTAGAATCAACACAGATAGTCAAATTATACGATATGGATATATTTATCACAAACTTAATATTTCAAAACACTTTTGTGTGATTTAAATGTATATTGTGTGATTAAGGCCCCTTTCACACTGGGGCGTTTTTTGAGCATTATTCGAGCGTTATTTTTGCGTTTTTGCAATCCCAATGTGCTGGTAAAGCACCGCTAAGACCCCAACGTTTTAGGGCGTTTTGGAAGTACCTCAATGTGAAAGGGTAAGGCGTTTTTACAGCGCTTTCAATTCATTTCAATGGAGAGGGGCGTTTTTGGAGCGTTTTTTTCAGCGCCCAAAAGCTGCTCCAAAGATGCTGCTTGCAGGACTTTTCTCAACGCTCCGCCAGTGCAACGCCTCAGTGTGCAGGGATGGACTGGCCATTGGGACTACAGGGAGTTTCCCGGTGGGCCGATGGCTCAGTGGGCCGGCTTCAGTGACAGAGGACCGCCGCCCCCCTCCGCTCCTCTGTCTCTCCCTCCCCACAGCGATCACCTCCTCTCCCTCCCCACAGCGCTCACCTGAGGGGAACAGAGAAGCAGGGGGATGACAGAGGAGCATGGGAGAGGGGACAGACAGCTGACTCAACAGCTATGGCCTGAGAGTTTCTCACTTCTGCCTAATCTTGTCCCATAAGGGGGGGACACCAAACTGATTATTTTCCCCAGGTGAAATAATGTCTAGCTTCCCCACTGGTACTGCCTATAAAAGTACCAGTACCAGCCGTTCTACTCTAATAAAGTAGAACGGCTAGTGGCTAGTGAAGGGGGAGAGGGGGTGCGGGTGGCCGGGGGGGGGGGGGGGGTGCGGGAGTTGTCTCGCCGCCATGGGAGAGACCTGTCAAAGTGGGCCAGTCTGGATGAAGTCCAGGGTCAAATTTTTGTCCCAGTCCAGCCCTGTCAGTGTGAAAGGGTAAGACGTTTTTACAGCACTTTCAATTCGTTTCAATGTAGAGGGCCGTTTTTGGAGAGTTTTTTTCAGTGCCCAAAAGCTGCTCCAAAGATGCTGCTTGCAGGACGTCCATTGAGATGCATGGAGAGCGTTTTATGAGCGTTTTAATAGTGTTATTTTTAACGCTAAAACACTGTAAAAATGCTTCAGTGTGAAAGGGGTCTTAAAGATATATTGTTATCCCTATAGTATTTTTTTTATCCATTCTTCCTTCAATCCTTCTTTCCTTTTTCCTGATCCACTATCTGCTGTATGGTATCTTTTTAAATGTATTTGCATTCCTAAATGTCTTATATGGCAGTGCCCAGCTCCCAATGCCCTTTTTTTTTTTACAATAGCTTGTCTATTATGCGGCGTACACACGCCCGTTTTTCATGACGAGGACATTTTTTTTTTTAAATTGGTCATGAAAAACGGTACAATAAACTTAATTACAATAATCTTGTTAATTGCTATCCTAAAAAAAAAAAATGTTGTGTGTACCCTCCAGAGCATTTTTCTCGACGAGAAAAATGTCCATTTTTTTTTTTTTAGAACCTGCTCTATTTTTTCTCGTAGTTTTTCACGTCGTGAAAAACGGTCATGTGTACGCTTTAACGAGGGGGGAAAAACATGCATGCTCAGAAGCAAGTTATGAGACGGGAGCGCTCGTTCTGGTAAAACTTGCGTTGGTAATGGAGATACTACATTTGTCACGCTGTAACAGACTAAAAAGCACGAAGACGGAAAAGCGCGAATCGTCTCTCACCAAACTTTTACTAACACGCGGTAACACGAAATTAGCAAATGCAGCCCAAAGGGTGGCGCCATTCGGAAAAAATAAATAAAAAAATAAAACCCGCAGAGGTGATAAAATACCACCAAAAGAAAGCTCTATTTGTGGGAAAAAAAGGACGTCAATTTTGTTTGGTAGCCACGTCGCACAACCGCACAATTGTCAGTTAAATCGACGCAGTGCGGAATCGCAAAAAGGGGCAAGGTCCTTAACCTGCATAATGGTCAGGGGGTTAAAGTAGAAACCACACAGCAAACATGTAATGGACCTGGCGTCTACACTAGTATTATATACTGTAGATACAGACTATATACTATATATATATAATAATATACTAATACATACTATAATGTATCAGTTTCATAGGAGTGAGTCAAATGTAATCGCATACCTTTAGGGCGGTAATTAGTATCTTAGGCAGAGTGAAGGCTACACCCATCATTTTAAAATATTTTATAGATCCACATACTCAACAAGTATAAAATCAGTACAAATGATAAAGATAGTCCCTGCCAATTTGTTGAAGATTTAGCCTATTATGTGAAGACATAACAATGAAAAGGTCACGAGAAGAGCAGGAATGTTTACTACACCCCGTGTGTCTGAGTTTTGGAACTCGGTTAGCATTGGCACTCCCTCCTTGCTTCAGTACATTTTTACATAACATTGATAACCACCTCTGAGGCTGTAAAACGGCCACATTGCTCAGCTGCAAGCCCATTTTTATAGAAGGGTATTTGAGAAATGTTCATCTCTGAGCTTCTTGTAAATATAGGTCTGAAATTAGGTCTAACATCTAATGCCGCGTACACACGATCGGTTAAACCGATGAGAATGGTCTGATGGACCGTTTTCATCGGTCAAAACCGATCGTGTGTGGGCGCCATCGGTTAGTTGACCACCGGTTAAAAAAAAGCCAACTTGTTTTAAAATTAACCGATGGATTCCTAACCGATAGGACAAAACCGATCGTTAGTAGGCACGACCATCGGTTAAAAATCCACGCATGCTCAGAATCAAGTCGACACATGCTTGGAAGCATTGAACTTCATTTTTTTTCAGCACGTCGTTGTGTTTTACGTCACCGTGTTCTGACACGATTGTGTGTAGGCGCGACGGACCATCAGTCAGCTTCATCGGTTAACCGATGAAAACGGTCCATCGGTCCTTTCTCATCGGATGGACTGATCATGTGTACAGGGCATAAGAAAAACTACCGACAACCCCAATAAGTGGTACCATAACATAATCACAAATGCAGCAGATTGTGTAAAAGTAATGCATTATCATAGTAGCGCTTTCATAAATACAATATCAACTTAATACATATCCTCCCAAACTAAAAAGCAAATTAAAAACATTTTAAAGGGTAAGCAATAGCAAAACTGGAAAAAAATATCCATTGCACCCAAACTTCTGATGGTCCTGCTAAGGCACTCAGCTTTTCTCCCTTGCCAACGTAAGGATCCTGCAAGAATGCCACCTGCACAAAGCTGGTATCTACTCGCTAGCTTTGGGATCCTCAGCATTCCTAGGATCCTAAGAAAAGGATATGTGACATAACCACAACCAACACTGGAAACTGGTTACGTCACCTGGATAATCCCCACCCCTATGTTTACCTGTCATTCCGCTCTGTCTCTAGACGAGAACAGTCATGTTTGGCACGCGGCTTTTTTCTTCTTCTTGGGGTTGGGTTTTTAATGTGTTTTTTTTTTAAATAAATGACTGTTGTTCTTTATTAACTTTGACTTTTTTCTGGTGAATGAGTAGGGATACTATGTACTAGGGTTGTCCAGATACCGATACTAGTATCGGTATCGGGACCGATACCGAGTATTTGCGGGAGTACTCGTACTCGCGCAAATGCTCCCGATACCTAAATAGAATACTTTTTTTGTATTTATCAACATGTTCTATGAAAATTCTTTGAGTTTTTTACTACTGCGTGACAAGCAAATAAAACATTTTTATTCATTTTTACTCATTTTTATTCTTTTATAATGTCTTGAGTTAGAGTTCTTCATAATTCTAAAGAAAATATCCTTAGTCTGTATTGTGGTTTGAAAACTGTCACATGACATTTAAAAAAAGTATCGGTATTCGGTATCGGCGACTACATGAAAAAAAGTATCGGTACTTGTACTCGGTCCTAAAAAAGTGGTATCGGGACAACCCTACTATGTACCCCTACTCATTCACATGGAGACTGGGGTCTCAGGGATTCCTTGTTAAAGGGGGCTTCCAGATACCAATAAGTCATCCCCCACACCCGCACAACCACCGGGCCAGGGGTTAACCTTCCAGAGCTGAAGTGGTTAAAAATTGCTGTTTATGGCACACAGTTCTTTAGTAAATTAAATCAAGTCATTCAGTTAGGGATACACGTATAGTACTTTAATGGCTGCTCTTGGTAAAATCAGTGGGGGTAATCCACAAAGATCCGGCGTAACGTAAATTTTCCCATTTAAGTTACACTGCCTTAAAATTTCTACCTAAGTGCCCGATCCACAAAGCACTTACCTAGAAATTTTTGGCTGTGTAACTTAAATTCCGCCGGCGCAAGGCGTTCCTCTTTTCATGGGGGCGATTCCCATTTAAATTAGGCGCGCTCCCGCGCCGGCCGTACTGCGCATGCTCGTGACGTCATTTTCCCGACGTGCATAGTGCAAAATTACGTTACGCCAAGCTTTGTGGATCGCGACGGGTCAATAAAGTTGCGTCGGGAAAAAAAAAAGATACGGCAAAAAAAAAAAAATTCAAAACAAAAAAAAAATCGCGTCGCTGGACAGAAGGGTCTGCTTTTACATGGTGTAAACAGTTTACACTTTGTAAAAGCAGCCCTAATTTTGCGTTTGCAAACTAAAACTTACGGAGAAAAAACGAAGCTGAAAAGCTTTGTGGATCTCCGTAAGTCCTAATTTGCATACCCGAGGCGGCATTTCAACACGAAATGCCCCCAGCGGCGGCTGCGGTACTGCATCCTAAGATCCGGCAGTGTAAGTCCCTTACACATGTCGGATCTTCTGCCTAACTATGGAAAACTGATTCTGTGGATCAGTTCCATAGTTAGAAACAGGGATACAGCGGCGTAACAGCAGTTATGCCGGCGTATCCCTTTTGAGGATCTGGCCCAGTATTCTGTGATGTTACTCCATGAGAAATGTGTTATTGGCAGCAACTAATAAGAAATGGTGTGGTAATTGGTATCTATTTGTACCTATTTGCAGAGGATGATGTGTTTCTGGACAATGAAGCCTCAAGACAAGAATATGTCATTAATGAACACGGCTTGTTGTATCAGGGAACTAAAGATTTTATGGTTACTGTCCCATGGAACTTTGGGCAGGTAAGATTTCTTTTTATCAGTTTATTTATGTATGTGTTTATATATGTAACCATTTACTTTGATTTCTACTAAGAGCCGGTTCACACAGGGGCGACCTGTCAGGAGATTTAGCCACCTGACAAGTCGCGGTCCACAGTAGTCACTGGAACTGTTCTAATAGGAGCGACGCAAGTCGCTCCGACTTAGAAAAAGGTTCCTGTACGACTTTGGGGGCGACTTGCATTGACTTCAATACAAAAGTCATTTTGCAAGTTGACGGGGGGGGGGTGTCTCGTGGGGTCATGGGGGGTCTATTCGCTGGTGCCACGGTTCCCACGTTGCTGAATGTCGGTCCACCCGGTCCGTGCAGTTCAATTTCAAATGCCACATTCTGAGTCGAAAAACCTACCAGTATGCCAGGGAGAAGGATCCATGCTCTTTGTGGAAGCAGTGGTCTCTCTCTGCAGTGGCCCTGCTAAGTCAAAGCAGGATCATGAGATTTCCTGTATAGGGAGCCCTAGCTCTGAATAATCAGGGGGCGCGTCAAACCACTGCAAAGACTTTTCCTTCTCTACAGAAGGTACAGACTTTTCTACTCAGGCTGTGGCTGTTTTCTAAAGTCAATGAATTATACTTTTTGTTCTGATGTACCTGGAATATATTTAGAGTTGAAAATATGTTTATTGGTATTTTAACAAATGGAACAAACAAAAGAAGAAGTCACAATCCAAAAACAGTCATAAGTGCATTGGGGTAAGGAGTCAGCCCAATGGCTATCGCCCACAGCAGGACTCCTACCAACGTATAACACAATAAGAACAGTAATGACTTCAACATGAAACAACAATTAGATGCAACCACAAGGGCCCCATCATAGTTGGCAGAATTGCAACCGGGATTGCTAGTAAGAGAACAATAAGACTAAAAGGAAAGAAAAAAATAAATAAAAAATAAAAATAAAAATAAAATAAAATAAAAATGACAAACAAGACAACAACCAAAATGAAAATGGGAAGTCAGGAATCTGGGGTGTCAGAAGGTAGGAAAAGAAGGGGGGGAGAAGGAAGAAGAGGGGGGCAGAGGAAAGAAAAAAGGAGAAGGTGGCTAGAGAGAGATCAGAGCAAAGAGTTTGAGTTGCTGAAAGATCAGTCAGGGGAGATAATATAGGGTGTGCGGGGAACGGGAGACCCAACTCGTCCTAGGGCAGTAAAATACAAGGGAGCGCTCATGACTGGGGTGACAACATGTTAGCCAGAGTGTCAGAGGAGGAGAAGCGGAGCCAGATGAGCCACAGCAGTTTATAGGTATCAAAAGTGTCGTTATCAAGAGCCAACATCTCCTCCATTCTCATAGCCTGGAATATATTTAACTGATTTAAACAGAAAGTTCTGTTGGGTGTAAGGCTTCGTTCACTCTTGTGTGACTTGTCATACAACTTTGGACATCAAAGTTGCATGACAAGTCATTCCCCATGTTTTCCAATGATAACCATTCATATATGCTAGACCTAAAGTTGCAGCAACTTCAAAGTAGTTCTTGCACTACTTTGGCCTGAATTACATGCAACTTGAGGGCCACAGACTTCAATGTTAACCCTCAGAAGTTGCATAAAAGTCGTACCTGAATGTTATACAATGCAACTTGTGTACAACAGTTGCCCATTATCACTGGTCAAAGCCAAAAACATATCCAAGTTGCACCCATTCAAAGTTGCACCAAAGTTGCACTCCAGAGTCCTACAAGTGTGAATGCAGCCTAATATTTATTAAAATGTTCAGCTTTGTGTCAGATTTGAGATGACTTCAATCTATCATGTGAACTTGTTTAATACATAGTAAATGCTATTGTGATCTGTTGCAAAATTGTTTGATGTTTTTATATATATATATATATATATATATATATATATATATATATATATATATATATATATATATATATATATATGTGACTTTTTTTTCTCAAAGAATAGGTGCAGGAACTCCCTCTCACTAGGGTGACCACATTTCCAAACTACCATTCAGGGACACCCTCCCTTCCCAAAAATCAGCTCAGTGTCACACGAATCACAACACAGTGATTGGACACAAGAGGCAGGATTTAGGATTTCTCCAATCACAAGCAGGGGGCGGGATTATGCTCCTCCAGGCATTCCCAGCCATGACAAGTACTGTCAGTGAGTAAAGCAGTTGATGTGGCGCCCTTTTTTGGGGGCATCAGGTTGGCCTGGGGGGATGGCTGTGCCAGCTTCATTCCGGGACGTTATTGTCCTGAAATGAAGGTGCCCGGGACAGACTTGCAAAATGTGGGACTGTCCCGGGCAATCCGGGACACATGGTCACCCTACCTCTCACCCCTTGTCTCCGCCCTCTACCCACCTTTGAGCACCCCCCCCCAATCAGCAACAGATCCCCAGGCAACAATGGACCACATCCAATAATATATCCCCCAGCAACAATAGACCCCCCGCAGCAACAACAAATCTGCCCGAAGCCAGCATCAGTAAACCCTCCAGCAGCCAGCAACAATAGGCCCCTTCCTCAACAGTAGATCTCTCCTACCAACAACTGACCCCTCCGCGACATAAGATCCACCCCCCAGTAACACTAGATCCCTCACCAGCAGCAATAGACTTCCCCAGTTAACAATAGTCCCCCCTGCAAAAATAGATCCCCTCCAGTGACAATAGGTCCCCCAACAGCCAGTATCAATAGACCCTGAAACACACCCCAGCACCCCTCGCCATTACATACATTCAGTTCTGGAGGTGTCGGAATTGCGTTTCCACTGAAAAATATCCCTGTATATTGAAATATTTAAGCTTCAGAGAACACTTGCTGTGGTAATGAAAGCAGAGAGGTTAAAAACAGTGACCTGGTAGCGGTGATGATACAAGCTGTCACTCTATTATGTGGTAAACCACACCTTAACTACAGGGATTAAGTTAAAACAACATTATTTCATCATCACCCCTCAGGCAGGTTGTTAAGTTGACAGTAAGAATTACCTGAACAAGTACAGCAAACAATAAAGTGTTCGCTTTATTTTTCAGCTTTTGAAAACAGACAGGACGTGATTGAATTTTTGTGTTTTTTTTTGTATTTTTTTGTTTTTTTTATTGCATTTGGCACAGGTGCAAAGCAGGGGTCTTGAATTAAAACTCACAGAGGTAGAGTCAATAACACTTTCTTCTGGCTGAGGTCCAAATTTACATGTTTGTGCTAATAAATCACAACTCCCCTTTACATCACATTCACAGCCCCACTTTACATCACAGCCCCACTTTACATCACAGCCCCACTTTACATCACAGCCCCACTTTACATCACAGCCCCACTTTACATCACAGCCCCACTTTACATCACAGCCCCACATTATATCACAGCCCTCCTTTACATCACAGCCCCCCTTTACATCACAGCCCTCCTTTACATCACAGCCCCCCTTTACATCACAGCCCCACATTATATCACAGCCCTCCTTTACATCACAGCCCCCCTTTACATCACAGCCCTCCTTTACATCACAGCCCTCCTTTACATCACAGCCCTCCTTTACATCACAGCCCCCCTTTACATCACAGCTTCCTCTTTACATCACAGTTTCCCCTGTATATCAGTGTCTTCAGCCTACCTTTTCACATCATAGCCCTCCTTACACCACAATCCCCTGTCTACATCAGTCTCCTTGGTCTCCCCTTTACATCACAGCCCCCCAATCCCTTTAAATATCAGGCTTTTGCCCGGCCAAATCGAACATGTTCTATATCTAAACTCTGATGGAATTCGCAATGAAAAACTCAGATGGGGGCTACACACAATCGGATAATCCGATGGAAAAAGTCCATCTGATTTTTTCCATCGGAAATTCCGATCATGTGTACGGGACATCAGTGTTCTCAACCCTCCTTCCACATTATAGCCCCGATTTACATCAGTGTCCTTCCTCAGTGCCCCTCCTTCATATCATAGCATTGATTCCATCAGCGTCCTGAGCCCCCACTTCACATCACCCCCTCCTTAACTCCTTCATTCCCAGCGTATTGTCATATGACGTCTGCAGATCTCCCATCCAAGGCAGGCGTCATATGACGTCTTCTGCTTCTCGCTGGTATGGGGGGGGGGGGGGTCACTAAGAAGCCGATGTGTGTGCCTGGCGGCTACGATGTCCGCCGGGCACTCGCGATTCTTCCTGACAGAGCAGGAACGTGGATCTGTCAAATCCATGTTCTGTCAGGAGAGAGGAGAGAGATCGTGTGTTGCTAGTATATAGGAACACCGATCGGTCTCCTCCCCCAGTTAGTCCCATCCCCCACAGTTAGAACACACAGTGAGGGAACACATTTAACCCCTTGATCGCCCCATAGTGTTAACCCCTTCCCTGCCAGTGACATTTATACAGTAATCAGTGGCTATTTAAAAGAATGATTGCTGTATAAATGTCAATGGTTTTAAAAATGTATCAAAAGTGTCCGATCTATTTTATCTTTATTTATCTTTCTACTAATTTTAGTTTGAAGATGGAGTAGGTGAGATCTGCTTAAGAATTCTGGACATGAACCCAAATTTTCTAAAAGATCCCACCAGTGATTGTTCTAGGAGAGGAGACCCTGTGTACATAAGTAGAATAATCTCTGCCATGGTAAGCACATTATTTCTCTATATTGAAAGACAGATAGATATACTTGTGAAGTGTAGTGTGCATTAAAATTACATTATGTTCCCAATCCAACCTGTAGATCAACGCGAATGATGATCGTGGAGTGTTGGAATCCTCCTGGAGTGAGGTGTTCACAAATGGTGTCGATCCCAGTTCATGGAGTGGAAGTGTTAATATTTTACGGCTCTGGGACCGTAGTGGTTGCAGACCAGTTCGATATGGGCAGTGCTGGGTTCTGGCTGGAGTCATGTGCACAGGTAAATTATATATTTTTTTATATACATCACTTAAAGCGGGGTTCCACCTTTCTATTAACAGCTTGCCTTTAATGTAAAAAAATTTAAAAAAAAAATTTTTTACTCACTTCTATCTGGCTGTTACTAGGCAGATTTCGTAATATGCCTAGTTACTGGTCCTAGGTGATTCAACTTCCTGTTCTAAGACCCCATTGCCTCCTGGGAAATGATGACACTCATTTCCCAGGAGTCTCTGGGCATTACTGTGCCTAAAAATCGCCCAGCATGCTCCTCTTCCTGAAAACCAGGAAGAAAAAGGAACCGGTGTATTGTCACATTCTGCTGCCACTCTGCCACATTCAGAGTGAGAGAAAAATAGAGATATAGAGATACTGAGATACATTCAGAGCGAGAGAGGGATACAGCTATAGAGATACTGAGAGAGAACCGGGGCTCAGGGAGGGGATTACCTCCCCTATGTGCATTACTTCCCTTATATAAAATATATGTACACGATCTCTCTCTCGCTCTGAATGTATCTCAGTATCTCTATTTCTCTCTCGCTCTGAATGTGTCTCTCTCTCTCTCCCCGCTCCGTCTATGGTAATACGTCACTTCCGTGACAAATTGTGATGGGTTCACTGAAGGGTAGTGTCGTAAATCCTGTGGAACGCATCGCACTTGCAGTTGAAACGCATTGCGCATGCGCAGTTGTCCGCCACGTGACTTCCGCAGCATTCTACGATAGGCAGCAGAATGTGACAATACACCGGGCTTCATATGCCCACACGTATGATGGATATGGCCACAACATGAGCTGGAGGATATAAGGCAAGTGTTTGCAATGATTTCTGGAATGATTGGGGAGCTATTAATATGTTTTAGGGACTATTTAATGTGATTAATTTTAGCTTGCAAAAAAAAAATTTAAATTATGCCCGGAACCCCGCTTTAAGTGAAATTTGGAGACCTCAAGCTTTGCTTTCTAGGAAACGTATGCAGACAAGTCTTTCCAATACTGGAAGTCAAACTGACCATTAACCATGTCCGCCCAGTCAATAGCATATTGACATCCGGGAAGTGGTTGTGTTATCCTGACTGGACGTCTATTGATGCCCTGCAGGATAACAGCTGCCCACGGAGATCGGTGTTGCGGTGTGTCAGACTGACACACCACACCACCGATCTCCGCGGGCAGCTGTTGTTTGATCACCTCTGCTAATCAGGAACACAGATCACTGTATCCATGCAGTGAGCCCACCCCCCCCCACAGTAATAAAGACTAAACAGGAAACACACCTAACCCTTTGATAACTCCTGATGTTAACCCCTTCCCTGCCAGTGTCATTTATACAGTGTCAGTGCATATTTTTAGCACTTATCACAGGAATAATGTCACTGGTTCCAAAAAAAAGTATCAAAGGTGTCAGTTAGTGTCAATTTGGCCGCCGCCATTACTAGTAAAAATAAATAAATATATCCCCTATTTTGTAGATGCTATAACGTTTGCGCAAACCAATCAATATACGCAATTTTTTTTTACCAAAAATATGTAGAAGAATACATATTGGCCTAAACTGATGAAGAAATTCGATTTTTTCAAAAATGATATTGCATATTTTGTATAGCAGAAAGTAAAAAAATATAGTTTTTTTTTTTGCTTTTTTTAATTGTTAATTTTTTTGCGTAAAAAAATAAAAATCAAATACCACCAAAAGAAAGCTCTATTTGTGGGAAAAACAGGACATCGATTTTTTTTGGGTACAGTGTTGCATGACCGGGCGAATGTCAGTTAAAGCGACGCATTGGCCCGGTCATTAAGGGGGTAAAACCTTCCGGGGGTGAAGTGGTTAAGTTAGCTCTGTTTAAAAAATACATTTAATAAATACACAAGTAAAATAAGCTATTTTGTTATTTGCCAAATAGTCAAATGTCGGTCATGGTTTACATAAGGTGTCAGTGTGAATTTCATTTTCTCAATATTAGATTATACAGTATTGGGACATGAAGTAACTTCTCTGTTTTTGTCTGGTCAGTAATGCGGTTCCTGGGAATACCTACCCGGGTAGTAACAAACTTTGAATCTGCCCACGATACCAACTTCACACTGACTGTGGATGAGTTTTATGATGAAAATGGGAAGAAGTTGGAGACTATTCAGGGAGACAGTGTCTGGTAAGAGAGGAATGTAAAAAATGTAATACATATTCACACATTAATAACATTTTATTAAACTACCTTTTAAAAATGAATAACAAACTCGAATTTACAGTATACATTTACATTAGGTGTCCCCATCAGACTACTCCCATAAATCAGATGCCACTGTCAGGGTACCCTCTTATTGCAGTTGTCCCCATCAGAGTAACCCCTTAAATCAGGTATTCCCGTCAGCGTGCCCACTTACATCAGGTTTCTCCATCAGAATGCCCCCTTACATCTGGTGTCTCCCATCAGTGTGCCCCCTTACATAATTTGTCCCCACCAGAGTGCCTCTTTACATCAGGTGTGCCTATCAGAGTGCCTCTTTACATCAGGTGTTCCCATCAGAGTGCTCCTTTACATAAGGTGTCCCCATCAGAGTGCCCCTTTACATACAGTAAGGTGTCCCCATCAGAGTGCTCCTTTACATCAGGTGTGCCCATCAGAGTGCTCCTTTACATTAGGTGTGCCCATCAGAGTGCCCTTTTACATCAGGTGCCTCTTTTTACTCCTCATTCGTCCTCCAAAAGCTCTGGTCTAACAAATAAGACAACCTATATGGACATATGTAGGTAGATTCAGGTACATTGTCCTAAACTTGCGGCGGCGTAGCTTAGCGTGTTTAGGCTACGCCGCCGTAAGTTAGCTAGGCAAGTACATGATTCACAATGTACTTGCCTGCTAAGTTACGGCGGCGTAGCCTAAAGCGGGTGGGCGTAAGGGCGCCTAATTTCAAATGTGTGTAAGGGGGCGTGTTTTATGTTAATGGGGCTTGACCTTAAGTTTTTGACGTTTTTTTTTAACTGCGCATGCGCCGGGCGCCTACATTTCCCAGTGTGAATTGCGGCTAAGTACGCCGCACGGGCCTTTTGATTTTGACGTGGACGTAAACGACGTAAATCCCGATTCACGGACGACTTGCGCAAACGACGTAAAAATTTTGAATTTCGACGCGGGAACGGCGGCCATACTTAACATTACTATTCCAACTAGGGCCTAGCTCTAACTTTAGGCGGCCTATCTCTAACGTAAACGGCGTAAAAGTACTGCGTCGGCCGGGCGTATCTACTAATTTACATATTCTACGCCGACCGCAATGGAATCGCCACCTAGCGGCCATCCGAAATATTGCAACCTAAGATAGGACGGCGCAAGCCGTCCTATCTTAGATATGTTTAAGTGTATCTCTGATTGAGAATACACTTAAACATAAGTCGGCGTAGATTCTGAGTTAGGTCGGCTTATCTACTGATAAGCCGGCCTAACTCTTACTGAATCTACCTAATATTCTCCTTCATACCTTTGATCAGTTAATAACCAAATGTTAAATTGAAGATATTGTACAGATCCCCTATCTGTAGATTAGTTGTATGCTATTGAGTTTTACCATTCTTCTTATATTTATATTATTTATTGTACCCACTATGTAATAGACATTTTTGTTCAATCAATAAAAAGCTTTTGACAAGGAAATACATACAAGTCCTTGTTCCACAATTCTAAACAAACTCAGGTTTTCAGGAGACAAAATATAAAAAAAAAATTTTTTTTGTAGAGCATTAAAAGAAGGCGAACACCACAAAGCTTGATTTAGTCAAAAGCTTGATTTTGTATTTTTCACAAGACTCAATCAAAAAATCAACACATTTCAGAGGTCCAGAACTCCACCTTAATCAGGACTTGTGCTGGCAATTTCTTCAGGTCTGTATTGGGGGCTTATAATCGTTGACCCGAATCTCATGCTATACATATCGGTTTGCAATTGATGTTAAGTAGAGTCCTGAATTTACTGACAGCACTAAAGTTCTGATAAAGTGGGAGTTTTCACCCCCCCAAAATGAATTGGCTTTTTGATTGCAACACACATAAAAAAAATTTGATGGACTGAATTAAGCTTTGTGGTGCCACAATCTTTCCAATGCCCTATAGATGGCTCCAGGGACCCTTGAGGCTACCTTGTTTGACAGAGAGCTGCCTTTACAAGTATTTTTACTCCCAACTCTCTACTAACAAATAGCACCCAATTATTCTTTCTGGAAGACTGATTTTTTTATTTTGTAGGAATTTTCATGTATGGAATGAATGCTGGATGGCTAGGAAGGATCTTCGCTCAGGATATGATGGCTGGCAGGTTCTTGATGCCACCCCTCAGGAGATCAGTGGAGGTATGTACAATACGTCATACAGGTCATTCTCAAAAAATTAGCATATTGTGATAAAGTCCATTATTTTCTGTAATGTACTGATAAACATTAGACTTTCATATATTTTAGATTCATTACACACAACTGAAGTAGTTCAAGCTTTTTATTGTTTTAATATTGATGATTTTGGCATACAGCTCATGAAAACCCCAAATTCCTATCTCAAAAAATTAGCATATCATGAAAAGGTTCTCTAAACAAGCTCTTAACCTAATCATCTGAATCAACTAATTAACTCTAAACACCTGCAAAAGATTCCTGAGGCTTTTAAAAACTCCCTGCCTGGTTCATTACTCCAAACCGCAATCATGGGTAAGACTGCCGACCTGACTGCTGTCCAGAAGGCCATCATTGACACCCTCAAGCAAGAGGGTAAGACACAGAAAGAAATTTCTGAACGAATAGGCTGTTCCCAGAGTGCTGTATCAAGGCACCTCAGTGGGAAGTCTGTGGGAAGGAAAAAGTGTGGCAGAAAATGCTGCACAACGAGAAGAGGTGACCGGACTCTGAGGAAGATTGTGGAGAAGGACCGATTCCAGACCTTGGGGGACCTGCGGAAGCAGTGGACTGAGTCTGGAGTAGAAACATTCAGAGCCACTGTGTACAGGTGTGTGCAGGAAATGGGCTACAGGTGCCGCATTCCCCAGGTCAAGCCACTTTTGAACCAGAAACAGCGGCAGAAGCGCCTGACCTGGACTACAGAGAAGCAACACTGGACTGTTGCTCAGTGGTCCAAAGTACTTTTTTCGGATGAAAGCAAATTTTGCATGTCATTCGGTAATCAAGGTGCCAGAGTCTGGAGGAAGACTGGGGAGAGGGAAATGCCAAAATGCCTGAAGTCCAGTGTCAAGTGATGGTCTGGGGTGCCATGTCAGCTGCTGGTGTTGGTCCACTGTGTTTTATCAAGGGCAGGGTGAATGCAGCTAGCTATCAGGAGATTTTGGAGCACTTCATGCTTCCATCTGCTGAAAAGCTTTATGGAGATGAAGATTTCATTTTTCAGCACGACCTGGCACCTGCTCACAGTGCCAAAACCACTGGTAAATGGTTTACTGACCATGGTATTACTGTGCTCAATTGGCCTGCCAACACTCCTGACCTGAACTCCATAGAGAATCTGTGGGATATTGGGAAGAGAAAGTTGAGAGACGCAAGACCCAACACTCTGGATGAGCTTAAGGCCGCTACCGAAGCATCCTGGGCCTCCATAACACCTCAGCAGTGCCACAGGCTGATTGCCTCCATGCCACGCCGCATTGAAGCAGTCATTTCTGCAAAAGGATTCCCGACCAAGTATTGAGTGCATAACTGAACATAATTATTTGAAGGTTGACTTTTTTTTTTATTAAAAACACTTTTCTTTTATTGGTCGGATGAAATATGCTAATTTTTTGAGATAGGAATTTGGGGTTTTTATGAGCTGTATGCCAAAAGCATCAATATTAAAACAATAAAAGGCTTGAACTACTTCAGTTGTGTGTAATGAATCTAAAATATATAAAAAGTCTAATGTTTATCAGTACATTACAGAAAATAATGAACTTTATCACAATATGCTAATTTTTTGAGAATGACCTGTATATTTGTTGTGATCTAACAACTGCACTTAAAGAATATTTCCAGGCATTCCATAATTGCATTGGTCCAGCTTGGACCAATGTCACTATGTATATAATATACCTGACTAATGCCCCTAGCAGCTAGAAATCACTGAATTAGACACTACTACTCCAGTGATCAAAAATTGTCTCAGGGTCTCATGCCAAGTGCATTGTAAACACAAGTGGTCAGCTATTCAGTATGGGTGCCATTTAGAGAATGCTTTGCATCTTTTGAACCAATGCAAAGAGTTTTCTAATCAGACAAGGTGGAGAGGTGGTGTGTTGACTTTAGTTCTATGATCTCCAGCTTTCAATGGCATCGGTCAGGTATGGTATTTACATTGACCCAAGCAAGGAATGCAACTACGTATAACATACCGATGCCTGGAATTATTCTTTAAAGGTATCCTCCAACCAAAATCATTTGGGTGGGCAGAAATTGCAATTATGGGGTTTCAAGCATGGGGTTTCAGTTTTCATTCACTGTTTAGAATCACTGTCACCTTGTGAAGATCGAGTTGTAGAGGGGGCTTCTCTTGCACCCCTTGTCCAACACCCGTGGTAGCGGTGACAAGAGGTGTGAGGACACAAAGCAGCATGAAGGCCAATGTAGCAGGCAGCGACAGCTACTGGTTGCAGGATACAGATGAGGGTGAATCACAAAACAGGAACCAGAGGTCAGAACATGGTTACACTTGATCAGCAGATAGAAGCGAAGCCAGGTCACAAACCAAAAGGTCATCAACAGCTGGGCAGCAAGGTACAGGAACATCAGGCACAGCCAGAGTCAGGACACAAAATGGCATCAGTTCCCACATAAGCATGCAAAAGTCTTCATTCTCTGATATGTATTGGACTTTTCTTACAGTGACATAGTAATCAGTATGCTGGAGATCTAGGAACACAATCTTGCATACACACGGTCACACAAAATTCCGACGGTCAAGAACTCAGTGACGCGCAACACTACGACGAGCCAAGAAAAATAAAGTTCAATGCTTCCGAGCATGCATCGACTTGATTCTGAGCATGCATGTTTTTTTGCACGTCGGAATTGCATACAGACAATCGCAATTTCCAACAAGAACTTTTCCCATCTGAAAATTTGAAGCTCCGAACGAAAAAGTCAGATGGGGCCTACACACGGTCAGAATTTCCAACCAAAAGCTCACATCAAACTTTTCTTGTCGGAAATTCCGATCGTGTGTACGCGGCATTAGTTGTCTTTGGTGTGAGAAGGACCCCTACAGCTTGACCTCCCTCAAACACTGAAGATTGACAGTTGAACTCCATCCATATCTCTGCAAAATTTGACTGCATCTCTATATTCTCTTGACCACTGGCCAGCTGGTCATTTAAAAAATAGCCTTAGCATTATAATAACCACCTAGCATTTCCCACGTAAATGATAGGACTCCTCCTCTGATGGAGAATCTCCTCACTTACATACTAAGGGGGAATCTTAACAACACCCTTAATTTTCTCCTTTTTAAACCATGCATCCTCTTTTTGTGGCTGCAGTGTGAAAAGTCAAGGTCCAGAGGATCTGAAAAAATTTTTTTTCCAAATATAATTTTTGTTTAGAATTTACAGGAATGAACAAGGGCTATAAAACTAACAGTAGACGTCAACAGTGGAGGTCGCAGCCTCCTACTAGCATGATACAGTAAATGGTAATGTGCATTACATCAGTTAGTTAGTATGCTGAAAGGCCCGTAACTGACCTTTCCGGTCCTCTTATTGCCACTGGGTTGTGATGGTGTGGAGCATACACACTAGTGATTGTAAAAGATCTGGAACCCCATTCTCCATTCTTTATAATACTAAAATTAGATAAAGAGAGAAATAGACAGATGAGGAATTATTCTGACACATTTTTATTAGGATACACTAAATAAACTTTTTTGCCTTTACATTGCTGAAAACCATAAATAATGTTAGCAGCTCATTGTTAATTTTCACCTGAAGTTACTTTGTAGATACCTTGTCCTGTCTTGTTATAGGTACATATTGCTGTGGTCCAGCACCTGTGAAAGCAATTAAAGAAGGAGATATTGATGTGGATTACGATATTCCCTTTGTGTTTGCGGAAGTGAATGGAGACATTGTCCATTGGGTTCTCCAAGATGGAGGAGCAGAGAAGGGACAGACAGACACATATTCCATTGGCAAGTTCATCAGCACAAAGAGCATTGGCAGCAATACCAGAGAAGACATCACGGACCAATACAAATACACTGAGGGTAAGTAATACCATACTGTGTGTATATATATATATATATATATATATATATATATATATATATATATATATATATATATATATATATATATATATATATATATTGTATGTAACATAGGCTGTTCATACTGGACACAGTCTAATATTCAACAATTAAGCTTAGCTTTGTTTGGGACAAATGGACAGTAAATGAACTAGGTTTCAAACATTGATTACTTCACTGTTCTCATACCACATACAATGCAATTTATTTTAATCAGCCGCTTAAGGCTCCTCCCACATGGGGTGCATTACCCACATACAAGTGGATATGGTGTTGCTCCGATGGGTATACATTACTTCGGCAGGGATGCTTTGTATCATGGTGTACCAACTTTACCTCTACATGCCAAGTTTGACAGACGGCAAAACACTCCTGTGTAAGTAAAATGTAGCTTTGCGGTCCAACAATGCAAAAATTTGATGTGACAATTTAAAAAGAAGCCCAAAAAACAGGCATCAGAAGGCAACAGTGTAACCTCTTAAATTCATGCAAGCCTTAAAAAGCAACAATAATGGTGGTTCTAGTTGTATACAACTTTGATGATCATAGTAAGCTTCCTTATCACCTATTACTTTCTGAAGTAGACACCGATAATTCAGTGATCTCCACGTGCTTCCGGGTCCCATGCTGTGTTGTATGGTGTTTGGGGAGGTAATTTTTTCTGCTGGCCATATACGTAAGCAATTTTACTGCAGTTTCAAGCACTTCATTTGCATAAAAAGACAAGTTGATCAAGCAGCTTCTAAAAGGTGGTCCACCCAGTTAGATTCTCCATAGTATGAAATTAATAAAGATTCAGGTGGGACAGTAGGAACCTCTCATGATGGCCCCAGCGGGTATGTAGACTGTGGAATTCAATACAGAAATCTCACCAAGTCCTTGATATATATAAGGTGGTTGGTTTACCTTTCCAGCATCCACACTGAAATATCGGTTTTGAGTGATCTGATCCTTTAATATATTCACATGGACTTCTGCAGTTGAAGAGAATCATACAATTTATTAATTATTATTAAACCTGGATTCTAAAATTCTCCATTCTATACAAATCAGACAGACCTTGAAGAAATATGTATGTGATAAAAAGCTGACCTTTTTATTGGTTACCTCAACAGGCTCCCATACCATACTATGTTGTCGTTGCATAATGTTCCAAACCAACCTCTTCTTGCCTTTTATTATTGTGCAGGCAGGTGCCTAAATGTTGACTGTGTTTTGCACTAGAAGGATTCATGTTTTGTGTCTGAGGGGTTAACAATGTGTGCTGTAGTGTGCCTCCCATTGCATGTGTAATTTCTTACCTTTCTGGGTGATGATCAATGCAGAAATGCAGAACTTGTGGTTAGTCAGTGGAAAGTGATCAGTAAGGACCCAAAATGTGAGTATGTGATCAGTTGTATTATTGGTGGAGTTACTCCACCCTGGTATGGGTTGGAGGACCCATACTTTACCTTGTGGGAACACCACTGTACCTAAGGAAGGTATTAGCATCACTGCAATGAAAGAAGGGGAGATGATTAATGAACTGTATGTTGGATGTTACATCGAGTTAACACGTGTACTGCTGGAATGGATGATGAAGTACTGGAATGGATGATAAAGTACTGGAATGGATGATAAAGGAGCTACTGGTTGTGATAAAACATCTGGTTTGATTCTTATGGAGTACAGTCTAAGTATATAAGGAACATGATCTGAGGAACAAAGTTTAAACCTTTAAGTCAATCCTTTGGGTGGGGAAGTGTGCTAAGAGATGGGAAAGAAAAGTACCCAGCAGGAGAGGGAGCAATGGTGGCCAGTAATGGAGGCAGAGTAATCACACACTTGATGCACGTGTATACAAATAGATTGGGCTCTATATTGGTACCTCCTACATAGCTAACACTTAAGAGAGAAATCAAAACTATCGGACTTTACTGGTACCAGAGAAGGACCGTAGCACAAAATTTGTTTAAATGTTTTTTTATTACAATTAATTAAAATATGATAGCATAGTACTGACAAAAACATAAGATCAATGCTCATTTGAAATGGTGCAGGCCATACAGTACATATATACTCCAACACCATCCACTGGCTTTTGCCTACTCCAATTGGCACATGCCTTTTTCTTTGTGGTCAAGATATTGTGAAATGCATCAACCTCTTGACACAATAGCAAAGAAATATTTTTGGCGTACATATGTATGTCCTGCACTATTTCAAATGAGCATTGATCTTATGTTTTTATCAGTACTATGCTAATATAGTTTAATTGTTTGTAATTGCTGCTGTAGAACAGAACCAGTCCTAGTGATCTGGCCTATAACCACAACGTGCAAGGCTTTGCAATGTGTGCAGTGGCTCTCCTCCTAGCCTATGGGTTGAAGATGGAAAGTTATGGTGTGGTGTAGAGTTGGCGGAGAGAATTAATGGTCAATGATGTTCCCCTCAAAATGACTCTGTAGTCAGTGCCTAGACAGGTGTCACTGGTAGGTGAAAGGACGTTATGTCAGGTAGGCTGTACAGGGCCCTATGATTTCCAACAGCAGCCCTGATTATGGCTATGGTAGTTTTTAATGTAAAAGTCTCCCTTGGGCCTTTAGGAGGTGGCAGTATTGTTTCCCGTCCACCTGTAAACTTGCTATAAACCAAAACCCCCAAGGATCATTTTTTTAGTGCCTGCCATCCGTGTAAAAGAAGCCTAATAATGATTTCAAATTCTTTTCGCTTCACTAAAAAAAGGATTCTATTGATGCATGGAATCCCAGCAGGGGGATTACCTTTCACTTTCTGTTCTAACATCTGTCAAATAGACAAGAAATGGGAGATTTTCCAATCCTTCCAACTCTATCCAAAATTAATTCAATGTTTTGTCTTAGGCTGGGTCCTCTACAGCTGGAATAAGTGGTCACATCTCATCATGATGGGTAGTTTTAGCCATAAAGCCATCCAATGCATGCTAAGTGGGCAATGTAATGTATTATGCAATCTTTGATTAGATTAAATATATGGAATACTTACTTAATTTCTGGCTTTTAAATCAAACTGTCCTATAATTTTGTTTTGTAGGCTCACCCCAGGAGAGGGCCATATTTGAAAAGGCTGTGTCTAAAATCAAGTTTAAAAAGCCGTTCAGGGACAGAGATCCTATTGTAGCATTAGACTTTAACACGTCCCTGAAGCTAGTTGAGTCCCCCCTGATCGGACAGACGGTCTTACTTATCTACCGCATTCATAACAGAAGCTATGAGGCCAAGAAATTTGCGATAAGTGTCAGCGCCCAAGAGATGATGTACAATGGAAAGCCCCTGGATCAGTTCTGGGATGAAAAATTTGAATTGGAAGTCAATGCTAACAGAGGTAAGATGATTTATTCATACCTGGGTGGCAAATACAATCTGTATATTTGTTGTTCTATTGACATTCATTATCAATATGAAATATTGTATAGGAATATTCTGTATTTACCATTAAGTTTAGTTTCATGTGTTTATCAGGCTCATTTTAACTGATTAAATAAAGTAAAAGAGTGCGGCGCAAACAATTAAATAATTATAACAATGAATGAATTAAACAATGTAAACTGTGAAACCATAAATAAAGTGAACCAGTGAAAAACAATGTCCATGTGTCCAAAAAAAGTCCTTATACAGTGTATTAAAACACAAATCCAGCAGGAGTGAAGGTGAAGAAGAAACACCGATAGGGTATCTGCTGATACCATTTGTGGTATGGTGTTTTCCATTGGAGGTCTGATGTGATTGCTGATTTCTGCAGATATGCTTTGTGACCTTCACGGGTCGAAGCATTAAGGTGAGAGTCCATCTTGCATGCGGTGCTGGATTTGTGTTTTAATACACTGTATAAGGACTTTTTTTGGACACATGGACATTGTTTTTCACTGGTTCACTTTATTTATGGTTTCACAGTTTACATTGTTTAATTCATTCATTGTTATAATTATTTAGTTGTTTGCGCCGCACTCTTTTACTTTATTTATGCATTTTGGAAAATTTTTATGAATTCATCCTCAGTGCTGGCTTGCATTTATTAGTTGTATTTAGGTTTTTTTTCCCAGCGCTGAATTTTTCACATTTTATATCATTTTAACTGATTACCTTAAACAAATTATCTTGTTTACAGAGATCAATAGCTGAAGCACAGATTATACCCACACACATACAACAGCTTCAATTAGTTTTAGGAGTAAACTTCGTTCTGTAGAAAGCTTCAGTTATAGAGGGTCTTTCTGTGAAGCCTCGTACACACGATAGGTTAACCAGAGGACAACGGTCTGAAGGACCGTTGTCCTAGGTTAACCTATGAAGCTGACTGATGGTCCGTCGTGCGTACACACTATCAGCTAAAAAAAACGATCGTGTCAGAACGTGGTGACGTAAAACACAACGACGTGCTGAAAAAAACGAAGTTGAATGCTTCCAAGCATGCGTCGACTTGATTCTAAACATGCGTGGATTTTTAACCGATGGTTGTGCCTACTAACGATCGGTTTTGACCTATCGGTTACCAATCCATAGGTTAAATTTTAAAGCAAGTTGTCATTTTTTTAACCTAAGGTTATATAACCTATGGGGCCTACACACGATCGGTTTGGACCAATGAAAACGGTCCTTCAGACCGTTGTCCTCTGGTTAACCTATCGTGTGTATGAGGCCTAAGTGTTCTCTCACTATGAAACTAGTGTCCTTATCCCATCCTGCATTAATAGCTCATTTACATGGCTGTACATCGCCTGTCTTTGAAAATGCTAGTTGTTTGGCTACATCTGGTTTAAGTATTTTTAACTTGCTGGGATACATTTGAAAAAAATGAAAGGTTGAAGAAAGCTCAGAATTCTTTTCTGTTCCAGATCAGAAAGTAGTGAAGGCAAAGTATACGCATAGCAGCAAGGTAATTAGCTTTCTTAGAAGGGGAAGTCAACAATGGAAACCTACAGCCCTGGCCAAAAGTTTTGAGACAAATATTAATTTCACATAGTCTGCTGCTTCAGTGTTTTTAGATCTTTTTGTCAGATGTTACTATGGTATACTGAAGTATAATTACAAGCATTTCATAAGTGTCAAAGGCTTTTATTATTGACGGTGTATGCAAAGAGTCAATATTTGCAGTGTTGACCCTTCTTTTTCAAGACCTCTGCAATTCCCACTGGCATGCTGTCAATCAAGTTGTTGACCACATCCTGACTGATGGCAGCCCATTCTTGCATAATCAATGTTGGGTGTTTGTCAGAATTTGTGAGGTTTTTGACCACAAGTTCTCAATGGAATTAAGGTCTGTGGAGTTTCCTGGCCATGGAGCCAAAATTTCAATGATTTGCCAAGAAAATATGGCAAGGTGCTCCATCATGCTGGAAAAGACATTGTTCATCACCAAACTGTTCTCGGATGGTTGGGAGAAGTTGCTCTCAGAAGATGTTATTGTACCGTTTTTTATTCATGGCTGTGTTCTTAGCAAAATTTGTGAGTGAGCCCACTCACTTGGCTGAGAAGCACTCAGAAGTCCAATTCCTGTACCTTTTTCAGAATATCAATCTGTCCCTGATGTTTTTCCTAGAGATACATGGCTTCTTTGCTGCCCTTCTTGACACCAGATCATCCTCCAAAAGTCTTCACCTCACTGTATGTGCAAATGTGCTCCTGCCTGCTGCCATTCCTGAACAAGCTGTGCACTGTTGGTGCCCCGATCTCATAGCTGAGTCAACAGTAGGAGACGGTCCTGGCACTTGCTGGACTTTCTTGGATGCCCTGAAGTCTTCTTCGCAACAATTGAACCTCTCTCCTTGAAGTTATTGATGACCAGATAAATGGCTGATTTAGGTGCAATCTTATTAGCGGCGATATCCTTGCCTGTGAATCCCTTTGTGTGCAAAGCAATGATGACTGCACGTGTTTCCTTGCAGGTAACCAGAGGAAGAACAATGATTTCAAGCACCATCCTCCTTTTAAAGCTTTCAGTCTGCTATTCTAACTTAATCAGCATTACAGAGTGATTTCCTGCCCTATCCTTGTCAACACTGACACCTGTGTTAACGAGAGAATCAATGGCATGATATCAGCTTGTGCTTTTGTGGCATGGCTGAAATGCAGTGGAAATGTTTTTTTTGGGGGATTAAGTTAGTTTTAGCAAAAAGGGACTTTGCAATTAATTGCAATTCATCTGATCACTAAATGTTCATGTCTTAAAAAATAATTATAGTCCAGATTAAACTGCCTAACCCAATGCCCCTCAACACAAAATCCCAAACTGAACACTGCTGGTCTAAAGTATAATATTAAAAGAATAATATAATGTTAAGAATAATGTGCATGATTAGGATCACACATTCTCCTTCCCCTGTTGTTAGCCAGGTATGTGGTTTGTATGCTTGCTTTGTATTTTGAACTTGCCACGGCTATGAAAATAAAAGAACTGAAACTGTTTTAATGAACAGCAGGGGGAGCACTTGAATCAAATACAGAATCTTCATACAGTATAATACAGTGATACCAGAGGACAAATACAATAAGATCAAAACATATCTGACCTTATTATAGTCACTTCTTATACCACTGATTAAATCTAATGTGCTGATTGTACCTAACAACAGAAGCTGTATAGATTACATGTGTCAGGTTTAAAGTGATCCCTACTCTTCCCCAAGCATTTAAACATAGTGAGACCATTGACATCACATCTTCTCACCAATCCATAAATATTAACACTATTAACCTGATACTGATTGGTCTCTAGTCACTCTGATTTTCGGCAGTACCAAAAAAATAGAAAACAACTGAGCATCTGCAGCGGAGGGTCGAGACCCCCGTTTTACTGCATTTAAACAATATACTGTAAATCAAAGCTGTCTGACAAAGTGAAGCACGCTAACAGATCACAAAAAGCCACACATCATGCCACAATCTAAAAAAAAATCAAGAACAGATTAGAAACAAAGTAATGTACAAGTATTGGTCTAGGAAGGGTTTCAAAGTAATTTCTCCAGTGAACCACAGGGAGAGCTATTATCCACAAATGGAGATAACTTGGAAGAATGGTGAACCTTCCCAGGAGTGGCCGACATACAAAAATTAATCCAAGAGCATGACGACAACTCATCCAGACGGTCATTAAAGAACCCAGAACAGCATTTAAAGAACTGCAGGCCTCACTTGCCTCAGGTAAGATCAGTGTTCAGTGATCAATGATTCAACAATAAGAAAGAGACTGGCCAAAAATGGCCTCCATGGGAGAATTCCAAGGCCAAAGCCAATGCTGCCCAAAAAGAACACAAAGGCTCATCTCACATTTACCAAAAAACATCTTAAATGATCCCAAAGACTTTTAGGCAAGTATTCTGTGGACTGATGAGACAAAAAATGTACATTTGTAAGCTGTGCATCCCGTTACATCTGGCATAAAATAAATACAGCATTTCATAACAAGAACATCATACCAACAGTCAGACATGATGGTGGTAGGTCTGGGGCTGCTTGCAGCTTCAGGACCTGGACAACTTACCATAACTGATGGAACCATGTATTCTGAGCTCTACCAGAAAATTCTAAAAGGAGAATGTCCGGCATTCAGTTGCTGACCTCAAGCTCAAGTGCACTTGGGTTATGCAGCAGGACAATGATCTGAAACACAACAGCAAGTCCACCTCCAAATGGTTCAAACAAAGCAAAATTTTGATTTTGGAGTGGCCTAGTAAAAACGCCCGGATTTAAATCCAATTGAGATGCTGTGTTATGACCTTACACAGGCCGTTCATGCTGGAAAACCCTACAATCTGGCTGGATTAAAACAATTCTGCAAAGAAGAGTGGGCCAAAATTGCTCCATAACAATGTCAGAGACTCATTGCCAGTTATTGTAAATGCTTGATTGCAGTTGTTGCTGCCAAGGGTGGCACAAACAGTTATTTGGTTTAAGGGATTATTTTTTCACATAAAGCCAGGCAGGTTTGGACAGTTTTTTTGCCTTAATAAATGAAACCATAATTTAAAAACTGCATTTTGTATTTACTCAGGTTATCGTTGTGTAATAATACAACATGGTTTGATCTTAAAGCGGATCTCCACTCTAAAGTGAAGTCGCGCTGATCGGCACCCTCCCCCCTCCGGTGTCACATTTGACACCTTTCAGGGGGGAGGGGGTGCAGATACCTGTCTACAGACAGATATCTGCACCCACTTCCGGCCCTACGATACGGGCAAAAGACGGGTTTTTTCTCTGCTTCCCGTCCGTCCCCCGTTGTATGCTGGGAACACTCGGCTCCCAGCACACAGCGGGAGCCAATCGGCGGGCGCAGCGCGACTCGCGCATGAGCCGTAGGGAAGCGCTTCACTTCCTGGTTCCCTCACCGAGGATGGAGGGGGGAGCAGCAGGGTGACGAGCGATCGCTCGTCATCTGCTGCGATCGGCGCTGGACTCCAGGACAGGTAAGTGTCCTTATATTAAAAGTCAGCAGCTGCAGTATTTGTAGCTGCTGGCTTTTAATATATTTTTTTAGTGGCACATCCGCTTTAAGTGTGACAAATATGCAAAAAAAAAAAAAAAAACACAGAAAGGGGGCAAATACTTTTTCACACAACTGTAGTTGTATATAAAATTAATTGTTTATCGTTCAAAGGTTGCGTCCTTGTGCTAAACCTTTCATCCAATTTCTAAATTGCTGAATTTGTAAATTTCAAAAGCAAATATAAAGGAATGGTCGTGGCAAAAGAAAAAGCACCTGTGGGTTTAACTAATCATTTTTTGTATAATTCTTCTTAAAGGGGGCATGATGGGGGGTGTTCTTTGACTACATATTTCACTAAAAGGTGTCCCTGGTTCCCATCTCAGAAAGTTGGGAGGTATGCTTGGGTATGACCTGTGATTGACAGCCTGCCTTCACTTTCTGAGTGAGTGAGTGAATAACTTGAAAACGCTGAAAATGTGAACTAAATCGCCTTAAGGCACTTATTTCCATCCAGTGTCATCCTGATCCTTCAGAAGAGGTGGGTCTTAAGTTTTTCCTGAAGGCACAATGGTTTTCCTCCATACAGATGTTTGTGGGTAGAGCGTTCCATAGCCGTGGTCCTTGGACCCTTCGATTTGTAGCGGCACTTGGGGATGTGGAGGAGGTTTTGGTTGGTTGATCAGACAACGTGATTGGGGGTGTTCTCTACGAGGCTAGATGCCAGTGCCCAAGAGGGCAATGATTACATCCCAGAAGACAGACTGAGACACAATTTTTGTCAACCAATTACACACCAATGAGTTGCCTATTAACTTAATGATTCCCGGACTGCTGAGTTTTTTTTTTGGAAACATGGAATAACGTTATATTAAATAGGTCATGTGGCATTATAAAACCTTTCAGGCTACAGAATAGCATAAACTTTTGATAATATTTAATTTCCTTTCTTTTAGACATAGAAACAAGTTTCCAGCTTCATCCTTTTCATTATGAAAGATATATAAGGTCTGGAAATAACATCAGGGTCACTGTTCTAGCTACAGATCTGAAGAGCAAGAAACTGAAATTGGCCTCAAAGAACATAATATTTGAGGTTCCTAGTATCGATATCAAGGTATGTTTGTACATTTAATTAATTTATCTATGATTTTTTTTACTGAAGATATATATTTGAAAAACTAGTGTGAAAATATGAAACATAAACAGTCATATACTTTCAAAAAAATATGTGTAAGGTTTTGGGAGCAACATGGCAGCCACTCATCATAGGACCCAGAAGCTAGTGGAGATCACTGGAATAGCGATGCCTACTACCTTGATTTCCAGCTTCTACAGGGATTTAGCTTCTACAGTAGCTTTCCCTGGACCAAGAAAGGATATTTGGCTCCAGGCACTTTTGTCTTTTAAGCCCTCGTTCACAACAATCCAAATTGTCATGTGATTTGATAGTTCAAAATCGTATGGCAAGTCGCAGCCTATTTTCGGCAATGGAACCGTTCAAATTATTGCGATTAATGTTCCTGTGCTACTTTTTGTGATTCCATTGCGACTTGCATTGACTTTTGTTAAATGACGTCGCAAGCCGCAATGAAATCGCCAGTGCAAATAGCACCAATCTGCGGTTTTGAATTCACGCAGAAGTAGCGTGATTTCAAAGCCACACTGGTGTGAACCAGGGCGTGGGGGGGGGTGTGTAGGGGGAATGGAGGAGGATGTGGGAGGGAACCGGAGGAGCACAAGGAGGGGAATGGAGAAGGACGGGGGGAACGGAGGAGGATGTGGGAGGGAACCCGGAGGAGCAGATGGAGGGGAATGGAGGAAGACGTGGTGGGGAACCGGGAGAGCACACGGAGGGGGAAGGGAGGAGGATGGGGGGACAGGAAGAGCACACAAATTGGTAATGGAGAAGGATAGGGGGGACCAGAGGAGGATGGTGGGGGACCGGAGAAGCGCACAGAGGGGGACCAGAGTAAAACAGGGGGGACCGGAGGAGCCCACAGAGGAGCACAGAGGAGGACACAGAGGAAGACACAGAGGAGGAGCCGGAGGAGGATACAGGGGACACTCAGGGATAATCAGTGTGGTGTGGGGGAAGTAAAAATCGCTGCTCTCCCTGTGCAGCTTTCAATAAAGCAGCTGAAAGCTGCGGAGGGGAGAGGAGGAGAAGCGGCTGTCAGCTGCTTTATTGAAAGTCATACAGGGAGATCAGTAATTAGAACTTCCCCTGCCGCCACACCGATCATCCCTGAGTGTCCAGGCATCAGATTAGGCATCATGAGCATTTGCACAAGTGCAAGTACTCCTGCAATACTCACCGGCACCGATGACGATACTAGTATCAGTGCAACCCTACTTTTAATAGTATATTTAAAAGACCAAGAGGGAACACATTAAAGAAGTTCCTTGTTAGGGTGTACAATTTACATACATTCTAAGAGGCATTGCTTAATTGAATTTGCAAAAGGTTACATAACTATACAGTAAGTCTAGATTAAAGCTGTTGGAACTCACAGACCAGTAGCGTGTCAGAAACATATTATTTACCTGGCAGAAGAAGCCTCATTAGATATTATCTCGCTCATTAAAGAAGTAATCATATCATGCCACTCCTTTTTGTCTTTATGCGTCTGATACAATTACACTTACAAAAGCGATTAGATAACTTGTTATTCTTTCTAAAATATCATTACATTGTATGTAAACCCTGAAAATGAACTTTGCTTATTTTCTTCCCCTTTGTATACTATTGTCTTTTGTTTTTTGTATTGCGGCGCACCAAAAAAGATCTACATTTTTTTACGGCAAACCTGAAAAGATTTAACAATTTTTGTAATATATACAAAAGCAGCAGTCTTGTGTAATCCCCAATATTATATATAACTGATATATAATATTGTGAATCACACAAGGCTGCTGCTTATATTTACTGCTGAACGCAATTTTTTTTTTTGGGGGGGGGATACACTTTAATGACTTAAATGTACAAAAACCCAACATAACCAATTGTTTGGTAAAATGTAAAAGCTGATGTTACGCCAAGTAAATAGATACCTAATATGTCACTCTTTAAAATTGTGCACGCTTGTGGAATGGCGAAAAACAACGGTACATAAAAATCTCAATAGACGATCTTTTAAAAGTCTTTACAGGTTGCCAATGTAGGGTTACTTTTGTAGTCTGCTGCTAGAATTTTTGCTCTTGCTAGAACATTTGCGGTGATACCCCCAGGGTACATTCGGGCACTCAGGCACTGCCCGAGGGCCCCATGCCACTAGGGGGCCCCATCAGGGTTGCCAGCCTCAGTAAAACCAGGGACAGTATGTAAAAATCTGTGTTTTTTTAAAAATCCCAAGATTATAGCTGCCCCGCCTCTCCAGTATCTTTTCAGTGTGGGTATATTGTGTGTATGTATAATGTGTATGTATACTGTGTGTCTATACTGTGTATGTATACTGTATGCGTGTGTGTATATATTGTATGGCCCCATAATCTATTGCCTGGGGGCCCCATAATCTCCTATTGCCCGGGGTCCCCATAATCTCCTATTGCCCGGGGGCCCCATGAGTTGTCAGTCCGCCCGTGGATACCCCACATGTATGGTGCGAACACCGTACATATGCGCGTGCGACCTTCGCATGCGTTCGCCTTTGCACATGAGCACGGGGGACAGAGGCACTTTAAAAACAATTCTTTTTTTTTTTTCTCATCATTTTTTTTTTAGCACTTTTATTGCTATCACAGGGATGAATAATAGCATGGGCAATGACAGGTACACTTTAACTGACTTATCTGGGGTCTATTAGACCCTAGAGCTCTCATCTGCCCTTAAAAGCATTTGATCAAACCAAGATCACTTTGATCAGATGCTTTCACAGGCCAGTAACGGTCTGTTTATATTGGACTGAAACCATAAGTGACAAAATACTTGCTGCTTCCGATTTCTGAGACCATAGAGATGATCGGGGAGGTTCTGGTCCTTGGTCATCTCTATGGTAAGTCAGCAGAAACGCTGGCTTCAGTCCTGGGATCCCTGGTAGGATTGGAGGGCCCAGGAAGGCAGTAGAAGGGGTATGGGTAGGTCCTTTCGGAGGAAGTGGTTAAAGGATATCTAAACTAAAGAACTAAAATGTAATAAATGTCCTTAGATGTGGTAACTAAAGGCCGTCCGCTTTAATATTATAGAAAACTCCAGTGATATATACCTCCATCTAGTGGCCAAGTGCGGTATAACACATTAGCCTAGACAAGTTTGCTTGACTGGAGCTCAAGCACTGCTTTTCAATAATAAAAGGTAGATCTTTTATGAAGCAATCTTAGAGCCGGTTCACACTGGGACAACACGACTTTCAGCATGACTTTGGGAGGCAACTTGGACACGACTTGAGTATGAATCACAACACGACTCGCAATACGACCTGAAGTCGTCTCCAGGAAGGGGAACTCGATGCCAAATTTTAAATAAAAAACCGGCATGGGTTCCCCCTCTAGGAGCATACCAGGCCCTTAGGTCTGGTATGGATTTCAAGGGGAACTCCCTACACCGGAAAAAACGGTGTGGGGGTACCCCCCAAATCCATACCAGACCCTTATCCGAGCACGCAGACCGGTCAGGAAAGGGGGTGGGGACGGGCGAGCGCCCCCACCTCCTGAGCCATACCAGGCAGCATGCCCTCAACATGGGGTGGGTTCTTTGGGGCAGGGGGGCGCCCTGTGGCCCTCCCACCCCAAAGCTCCTTGTCGATGGGGACAAGGGCCTCTTCCCGACAGCCCTGGTCGTTGGTTGTCGGGGTCTGCGGGCGGGGGCTTATCGGAATCTTGGAGCCCCCTTTAATAAGGGGGCCCCCAGATCCCGGCCCCCCACCCTAGGTGAATGAGTATGGAGTACATCGTACACCTACTCATTCACCTGGTGGAATAAAAACATCAATAAAAAAACACTACACAGTTTGTTTTTTTCAAAAGAAATACACAGGTTTTTAAAGTAGTTTATTAGGCAGCTCCGGGGGTCTTCTTCCGACTTCGGGGGTCTTCTGCCGGGCACCACAGCTGTTTTCTTTCAGCTCTTTTACCAGCGGTGGCCCAGTCTTCTCCCTTCTTCCGACTTCGGGTGGTCTTCTTCCGACTTCGGGGGTCTTCTTTCGACTTCGGGGGTCTTCTTCCGACTTCTCCGCTCTCTTGTCCCGCTCTCCGGTTCTTTTTCTCTTCTGCTGGGCACCACCGCTGTCTTCTTTCAGCTCTTTCACCAGCGGGGGCCCGGTCTTCTATGTCGCCTTCTTCTCCTCTTCGATGTTGACTCGACGCTCCCTCCCGCTGTAATGCCGGGTGTGCGGTGCGCGGCGATTTATATAGGCCTCTTATGACGTCACAGTCCCAGCATGCTCCGGGTGATGACAGATCTCAATGTATTCATGCAGGCTTGAAAGTCAACTTTAACATTTTGTTTTGTTTAAATCTTTAGATTTATGGTAATCCAAAACTCAACCAGCCTCTGAGTGTAATCCTGTCCTTCTCCAACCCTTTTAATGAAGTTCTAAGCAACTGCAATATGACTGCAGAAGGGGCGGGGCTATTTCCAGATGGCCCTATCACAGCACAGTAAGTATGATCCTGAAAATATCACTATTATCAAGTAGAGAAAAATTCATGTATAATTAAAGCTGGAATAAACCCAAAAATTTAATATATTGCAGCTTACCAGTCATGAATTGTGGTGGCTGCATTTGATTTCCATTTTTAGGCATTTGTCCCACTGTTTTCATCTGGTGATCTGGCCAGTAACACACCTCCTGTATTAGAGCACCCCCCCCCTCTCTATGGATGAAGGAGCACAGGGGGAACCTTTGAATAGCAGCATTGTCAGTCTGGATGGAGCGGAGTGTTAGATGTAAACAGATTTAGATACACTAACAAATTAAAGCCAAACTGCAGTTACTCAAGCAGTTACAGCTGCAGTTTTTGTTTTGGGATAAGTGAAAGAAAGAAGGAAAACGGGACTATAGAGGTGCTGTTAAACTAGTATCGAACACAATGGAAGACCATTTAATAAAAAGTATACAATACATTTTATTAGTAAATTATACAAAATTGGTAAAATTAGAGCAATATCACTGAATGAATTCGCGATAGGGTGTTTCCAAAATGGTGGTTGCATCAGTTGTGGGCTAAGAGGATCATACGTAGTCCCTACATGTTTCTCCCCAATGGGGCTTCGTCAGGGGAAGTATGCCTCAACCGTCTATACAGGTAGCAACTAATAAAAGAAAAAAAATGAATTACCACCTAGAAATTAATCATTATAAATATTTATTTAGGATTGGAGGTCCACCCCTTTTGGAATAAGTGTTTTGCATAAATAAATAAAAGCTGATCATTGTAAGCACCCCTGTCAGTGGTAAATGAATTGTCTCAACACTCTAAGCTGCTACATCTGCAGGAGAGCTTGCTCTATTGAAATACAACAGACTTACTGGTCAGATCAACAGGTGAAAATAAAAGAAAGAAAGCCTAAAAAAGAAAACAAAGCTGCTATACAATTATCATTTTAGTAGTGGGTTTAGTAACACTTTAAGGCTTAAAGGGCTCTAGTCTCTTGGAGAACCATATGTCCTTATTAGGACAGCTGCCAATTAGGAAGCATACTAACAGGGGCGGACTGACAACTCATGGGGCCCCCGGGCAATAGGAGTTTATGGGGCCCCTAGGCAATAGGAGATTGTGGGGCCCCCAGGCAACAGGAGATTATGGGGCCCCCATTCAATAGATTATGGGGCCACACAGTGTAAACACACACACATACAGTATACACACACACACACACACACACACATACAGTATACACACACACAATATACACACAGTATACTAGCTCGCACCTCTGCCACCCCTCACTGCTATTGTAAAATCAGGAAATAACTTACTGCCTTTTCTATCATTTGATATAAATAAAAAAAATGAAAAGTCAGCCGTAAGAATGACACATCCTCTTATGCCCCGTACACACATGCAGGATTTCTGACGGGAAAAGTTTCCATCGGAAATTTCGAGTTGAAAGCCGAGAACCAGCTTGGTTCAGTCTTTCCCCCTACACGCGGCTGGTTTTCCCGACAGGAAAACTGTGATGGAGCTTTGGCTGGGAATCCCGGCCGTGTGTCTGCGCCATTGCAGTTTTTCCCATAGGAAAACTGGCAGAAAACGCCGGACAAAAGTCCGCCGGAACTGGTTCTCTTTTTTTGTCCGCCGGTTTTTGGGCAGTTTTCCCATCGGAAAAACTGCGAGGAGCATACACACGGCCGGGATTCCTGGCCAAAAGCTTTTGCCCGGCGGGAAAAAAGAGAACTGGTTAGCCTCGTACACACGATCAGTTTTCCCGACGGGAAAACTGTGAGGAGAGCTTTTGGCCGGGAATCCTAGCCGTGTGTATGCTCCTCGCAGTTTTTCCGATGGGAAAACTGCCCAAAAACCGGCGGACAAAAAAAGAAAACCAGTTCCGTCTGACTTTTGCTCGGCATTTTTCCTATGGAAAAAACTGTCTCGAAAACCGGCCGTGTGTAGGGGAAAGACTGAAGCAAGCAGGTTCTTGGCTTTCACATTGGGATTTCCGTATTTTTTTTTCATATATATTTTTTTCTCTTCAGTCTTCACGAGGCAATCAGGGGGCTTCAGTAACCAAAACTGCAGTGTTTATCCTCGTGACACATCACAGCAAGCACCTTCATGGCTAACAGAGTACAGAATTAGAATTAGACTTGGGAAACTCAACATTAATAAATCACCGGGTTCGGATGGCTTGCACCCGAGGGTACTTGGGGAACTCAGTCAAGTAATTGCCAGACCATTGTTCCTAATTTTTACTGACAGTCTACTGACTGGAATGGTACCAGCGGATTGGAGAAAAGCCAATGTAGCACCAATATTTAAAAAGGGCCCAAAATACATCCCTGGGAATTACAGACCAGTTAGCCTAACATCAATAATATCCAAGCTCTTGGAGGGGATGATAAGGGACTATATACAAGATTTTAGTAATGAGAATGGTATCATTAGCAGTATTCGGCATGGATTCATGAAGAATCGTTATTGCCAAACTAATCTATCAACCTTCTATAATGAGGTGAGCTGCCATCTAGATAAAGGAAGGCCCGAAGATGTGGTGTATCTGGATTTTGCAAAAGCATTTGACACAGTTCCCCATAAACGTTTACTGTACAAAATAAGGTCTGTTGGCATGGAACGTAGGGGGAGTACATGGATTGAAAATGTACCTGTAGGAAAAAAGGGCGAGTTTAGAGGGTGGTGATAAAGGGGGAGTGGTTAGGGGTGGGTAGTGGAGTCCCACGTCCCCTCGGGATTTCCGACGGGAACTTTTGCCATCGTAAATCCTGTGCGTGTGTAAGAGGCAATTCTGTTTTTTTGTCCGGCGTTTTTTGGGCAGTTTTCCAGTCGGAAAAACTGCAAGGAGCATACACATGGCCGGGATTCCCGGCCAAAAGCTCTTATCACAGTTTTCCCATCTGGAAAACTGATCGTGTGTACAAGGCTTTACTCACCACTTCCCGGGCACCAGTGAACTCATGTGCAGGGGGTTTCCTAATAGTCCAGATATCAGCAACTGGTTTATGATTCGGCCTATTTGCATCTACCCAAACATGAGATATCAGATTTGAGTGCAATGACCCTATCGTATAAACAGCACATATTTGTGTGACCCTTTCCACAACAGAACAAGAATTACAGAATAATCTGCATTCTACAAAATATATGATTTGTTAACACAACACTTGGAAGTATGTATATGCATCTGTTGCTTTCCAACATTTGAAAACGTTATTTTTCATTTTATTTTTTTATTTCTGTCCTTTTTCTTCAGCATGGACCAGATTTTTCCGAGGCGGAACGGCTTTGTACGGATCTTCTGCGTTCCATTTAAAAGAGGAAATCTACAGCTTGAAGCCAGCTTCTCTTGCAATAAGATCAAATTTGTGAAAGGAAGTGTAATGATTAATGTTCCCTGGATATAACTGGTTTATTTGAAGTGACCTGATATACACTTCATTATCTAAAACACCTGGGAAGACTGGAGGAATTAATTTCACTATTTATTTTGCCAAGATGCCAAACTTTACAATATATTTCTCTTATGTATTTACAGTCACTTTTTGTATACTGTATGTAATTATAACTTAATGTAAACTTTCCTTCTGATATCATGTGAGTGTCATTGGTTTGAAAGTAATCCACAATCGCATTTTCGATTTCCTTAGACCTGATCTTATCACTGAGGATGGACTCATTAAGTCTCCAGCGTTTGCTGGATCTATGGCTCGAGGGACACTGTAGAGTCATGCCCCGTACACATGAGTGGTTTTCCCGTCGGGAAAAAAAAACAATGGTTTTCCCAACGGAATTCCGCTCAAGCCTGCCTTGCATACACACGGTCACACAAAAGTTCGGTGAAATTTGGACTGCCAAGAACGCAGTGCTTCTGAGCATACGTTGAATTGTTTCGGAGCATGCGTAGGAATTTTTTGCGTCTGGATTTGTAGACACGATCAGACATTCCGATCAGTTTTTCCTGGCGGGAAAAAAGAGATCCTGCTCTCTATCTTTTTCCAGCAGTTTTCCTGTTGGAAAAAGTCTGATGGAGCATACACACGGTTGGGAATCCCGACCAAAAGCTCTCATCAGACTTTTTCCAATAGGAAAACTGATCACGTGTGGAAAACCATAGAGTGATCCGACCAGGTGGAGTCCCTAATATAGGACTTAGATGCCAGTGGGATCGTGGCAGTGGCTATGAATACTTGGTCTATCCTGGCAAAAGAGTTATGTGGGCTAGAGTAGTGTGTGTAGTCACACAATGTTGGGTTAATTTCTCTCCAAACATCCACCAAGCCATGTTGAAAAATGATTTTAATGATACGCAGGCTCTGTTTAAAAGGTCGGGTAAGGCGTTTGACAAGGGTCTGGATAAAACGCAATCTTTGAGCCTCCCCCAAATATAACTGTACCTCCCAGCATAGGAGCCAGGAGTAGTAGCATGGATTGGAAAACTGAAAATTACCCTTTTTTGGGAGCGTAGTATGAAACAAAAGAGAATATCTGATCATCAAGAATGTATCTGCCCTCTGGGTCTCAAAGTTCTGATTTGAAGGGAGAAATTACACTTGTGGTAGAATAGAATGGCGACCCCCTTGGTTTTGTCATCATCGTTGGCCGTATAAAAGGTAGGGAATTTGGAATGAATAAAAGTAGGGCAATACCGCTTAGGAAAATGTGTTTCTTGTAAAAGGGCCACGTCTATTTTTTCGAGTGTGTAAATAATGTAAGACTTTTCGCCTTTGACCTTAGGGAGTTCAAACCTTGAACATTGTGAGAGACCACCCTTAAATGGTGACGTACTGGAGGGGTGTCAGCCATGGAGCAGAAGGGATAACCAAACAATCATGATAATGGCACTTACCACCGGGTCCTCATAGGTCCAAGGGCAAAGACCAAGAATGATTGAGTCACTTGGCTCCATTGACACATCTCCTGAGGCTTTCCATTGCAAAATAACAACAGTCGGTCGGCAAGTGGTTAAACAACTTATTTTATAACTATTATTATTTAGGTACTTATTTAGCGCTATCAATTTACGCAGCGCTTTACATATACATTGCACATTCACATCGGTCCCTACCCTCAAGGACCTTTTAATCTAAGGTCCCTAACTCACATTCATATACCAGGGCCAATTTTTTAGACAGAAACCAATTAATCTATCAGCATGTCTTTTAGGCAAGATTGCGCTTTTACTGTTCAGGTATGGGAATTGCCAACCTTTCCTTTTTAATACACCAAACTAATTTGATTTACAAATTACTGAATTACTGTAGGTAATTATATAAAGTACGGTAAATTAAACAAATTAAAATGCTAATTAAAACTTCCCACAATAAAATAAATACATTTCCTCATTTTAAAGTTGACTTTCAACTACAGACGGTAACTTGAGGCAGGAACAGCTTTAACATTCCTTCCTTGTTTGCCGTGATACTTGCACAAGAAGCTACTGTCATACCAGATAATACTTCATGAATATGTATGAGAGGGTGGCTCGTCGCTACTGACTCTTTTCTGACTTAGAGTGAACACATATTATTAGATTTGCATTTATATAAAAAAAAATTAAAAAGTTGCAGAATTATTATCATGGTACCTTTTTAGTACAATGGTGGTGTAGGGATCTGCTGCCCCCTACAGTCTAATAGCTGCATTCACGTAGGGCAGCGTATGTTTCAGCCGGCGTAGCGCATCGTATTTACGCTACGCCGCCGTTGGAGAGGCAAGTGCTGTATTCACAAAGCACTTGCGTCCTAAGTTACGGCGGCGTAGCGTAAATGTGCCGGCCTAAGCGAGCCTAATTCAAATGAGGAACAGGGGGGCGTGTTTTATGTTAATGAATCGTGACCCGACGTGATTGACGTATTTAACGAACGGCGCATGCGCCGTCCGTGGACATATCCCAGTGTGCATTGCTCCAAAATACGCCGCAAGGACTTATTGGTTTCGACGTGAACGTAAATTACGTCCAGCCCCATTCACGGACGACTTACGCAAACGACGTAAAGTTTTCAAAATTCGACGCGGGAACGACGTCCATACTTAACATTGGCTAGGCCAGCTTTTTGTTGGACTAACTTTACGCCTGAAAACGCCTTACGTAAACGGAGTACCTTTATTGTGACGGGCAAGCGTACATTCGTGAATGGGCGTATCTTGCTGATTTACGCAAGTAGGAACAACCATATGTCTCCTCCCTCAGTCAGTCTTATCCCCATACAGTTAGAAATCATCTAGGGAACACACATTTAACCCCTTGATCGCCCCCTAGTGTTAACCCCTTCCCTACCAGTGACATTTACACAGTAATCAGTGCATTTTTTTATAGCTCTGATCGCTGTATAAATGTCAATGGTCCCAAAAATGTGTCAAATATGTTCGTCCTGTCTGCTGTAATGTCGCAGTACCACAAAAAAAAAAAAAAAGATCACCGCCATTACTAGTAAAAAAAAAAATGCCATTAATCTTTCCCATAGCTTGTAGATGCTATAACTTTTGCGCAAACCAATCAATATACGCTTATTGTGATTTTTTTTGAGGAGGAGAGAGGCGGCGGGTCACGTAAGCAGCAGGAGTGGAGGGGGCGGGCACGGACACGGAACTGACAGGCAGGGAGGAAGGGGGAGAGGACAGAGGGGAGCACAGAGGAGAGAGCGGATGATGGAGGCACGTAAACTGACCACAGTGTCAGGGCTCAGCAGCTGTATATAACATTTTTTTTTTTCCAATAACAATTGTATTGATCAAATAAAGTTAGTACATATATAACTCACAGTCTGTATATAACATTTTAATGGCAGTCTAGGTGTTAAAAAATATTTAGACTCAGGAACAAAAATTTAATATATTGCAGTTTACCAGGCCTTGGACATGGTGGCTGTATTTGTTTCTTGTTTTTTAAGTTAAAACATTTTTTAGCAAGTAAAGAAACGCCTGTTGATCTTGCCGGAAATGTAATGTCCTTTTTACTTCCTGTGAGTTGAAGTAACATCACAAACAATGTTATCTTTTTTCTAATCCCCCCCATCTCCATGTAATAGAGGGGAAGATGTTTGTAGCCCTTTCCTAGGGTGAGAAGGGTGAAGATTTAAAACAAATCACACTCTTATGCCGTGCACACACGATCGGACATTCCGACAACAAAAAACGTGGATTTTTTTCCGACGGATTGTTCGCTCAAACTTGTCTTGCATACACACGGTCACACAAATGTTGTCGGAAATTCCGAACGTCAAGAACGCGGTCACGTACAACACTACGACGAGCCGAGAAAAATGAAGTTCAATGATTCCGGGCATGCGTTGAATTGATTCCGAGTATGTGTAGGATTTTTGTGTCGGAATTGCATACAGACGATCTGAGAACTTTTTTTGTCTGAAAAATTTAGAACCGGCTCCCAAACATTTGTTGTCAGAAATTCCGACAGCAAATGTCCAACGGAGCATACACACGGTCAGAATATCCGACTAAAAGCTCACATCGAACATTTGTTGTTGGAAATTCCGACCGTGTGTACGCGGCATTACAGTTTTCAGATTATTTAAGGCATCAGATGATGTATTCTTTGTCAAAGAAAACATGGACCAAGCCCTCAGCTTATGGCTGCAATTATGTTGTACAGCTTTTTGTTATTTACTCCGCCTTGGCATGAGATTCAATCCGAGTTCAGTGAGTATCTTGTCATGTAATTATCAAACACTTGCTGCCAAGAAACATGCATTGGCTCCAAGGCCTATTGTATTGTGATGCACTGTATGTTCTTATTAACCAATAGGATATTAGGAAAAATGCAACTTTTACCCAACAAACCAAAATAAAAAGTAAAAGTAAAAAAGAACTTTGGTAAAAATAGGTAAGGAGGTCGGGACTCTATAATTATGTAACGAATTAAATTATAGGTATTGGAATTTACTTTCAAATTTGGCTGTTAGTGAATGTAACGATTACAAATTTATCTGAAGTTACAAATTATCCGAAGTAAGGAATGCAAAACGAAATAATAATGATTAAAAATAATAATACGTTTTTATTATTATTGTTGTTTTTTTTTTTTGTATTAATTCAATATGTTCCGTTCATTTAGATAGGCATTCGTTATTACGGATAATTTGTAACTTCAGATAAATTCATATGTGTTTACTTTCACTAACAGCCAAATTTAAAAGGATATTCCAATACCTATAATTTAATAGTTAGTAATAGTTAAGCTATATGAAAAATCATCCGAAATTCAGTCAATTCGACAGTTTTTTTGTTTTTCGGACAGTTAATGGGCACAAATCAGTACTTGGGACGTTTTTGAGCCGAAAAAACAAGGACAAGTTTGGAAATCTTCTACCTAACGAATGATAAATTGAAAGGTTAATGTGTTTCCCGTCCAAACTGTTTGCACTAAGTATATGTGAAAAAACGAACAAAAAAATGATTAATTTATGTCTATTGAACAATTTATCAGTCATTACATGATGGCACTATCATTTGCTCTCACGGCCGAATGTTCGTTTTTCAAAAATGGGTTTGAACGATTTTTCGTAGTGTATGGCCAGCATTATTATTAGTTAGTTATTTCAGATATTAGAATTTTTGGACTTTCGTTCTTATTTTCGGATTTTCATTCTTTTGGATTTTCGTATTGCAATTCTTATTTTTGTTTTTTTTCATATTTTTGAATTTCGAATATCCGAATTTTGGATTTTCTAATTTTCAAAATTTAGAATTTTCGCATTTCAAAATCTTTTCAAATATTTGGAAAAATGTGGACATTCGTAAATTCAGATATTTCCGAACCAACGAATTTGGAACTAACTTATTTTTAAACTGTATACTTTATTAGTATATAAAATAACAATATAGTCACCTCCCTTCTCACCCTTCAGAGGAGAATGGGCAAACTGATAGAAAGGCAATAGTATAACCATTGAACCATACTAATGCCATTGAATTGCAAATCTAATTTTGTTATTTTAAAAAATCTGTTCTGCAGAAAGAAGTTGTTATCTTATTAAAAACACTTAGGTGTGAGTAAGCTATATTGTGGATTTATTGTGTCTCTCTGTAAATTAGACTTAAATCCTTTTTTGTCAAAGATGTAATTACTCTTAAAGCTTAGGTAGGATAAAGCTAAATGACATTAAGAGGCCAGACATATCACATATCAGTGATGCAAATATATTCCAATATATGTAAAAAGTCCCAGACGTTAGCTCATTGTGGCATGTTTGGGAAAATAAAAATAAACCTCTTAGCTGAGAATTTTAATTATATAGCATCAATGACCCATTTATTTATGTAAATACAATATTTATTTTCAATTTGTTCGTAGCTTTTTTTCCCCCTACTATTTATTTAGACCCTACTACTACCTGCTGCCACAGCGGTGGGCTCTGAACTCCCTATGCCCACCCCTAGGATGTGCTAACAGGTGCTCCATGGTTCACCATACCTAAAGCATACATTTTTTACTTTTTGTTACTCTATTAAAACATATATGGATAGACTTCCGTTTCCTCTGTAGAGTATGTGTGATTACAAATAAAAAAAAAATTACTTCTGCGCTACTAATATAAAGTAGGTGCTATATATTAAATCTAAGAGGTTGCTGCTTAACACCAACTGTTGTTAGCAGATCAGAGTAAAAAGAAAAATATGTGAAGCGCTCCCTCTTTTGCAAAAAAATACTATGTGATGTAAATATAAATAAAATAGTGACCCCTAGTGGGAGTATTGCATTTGACAGCAAAAATATATTATAAACGTCACAACGAAAGTGATATGTGCAACCAGTGACCTCTAGTGGGCACAACAATTATAACACATATGCCAACTAACATTAATATATACAACCAGTGACCTCTAATGGTTATAAAAATTATAACACATATATATTGATATATATCTACAGTATATGTATATATAATAGACATATATCTCTATATATATATAGATATAGCTATATATTAGGGGTGTTGAATATAATCGATGCATCGATGCATCGCGATTCGGGGCCCCCCGATTCTGCATCGATGCATGTGACCCCAATAATCGATGTCGGGTGACGTCATCCCGACTTGCCCCGCCCCTCCCGGGAGATCGCTCCGAGCAGGTCTTTTAAAATGTTTTATTTGTGATAAATGCGGTTTGTAATCCATTAAGTGGCAATCGTTGTGTGTGCTTTTTTTTAATTTATGCAGATTCATACCTCGTAGCTCCGTAGTAACTGTACATGCGATCATGTGATCCATGGTCCGGCCCGCCTCTCTCTTCCTCTGTCCTCTCACATCCCTCGTCTCAAAGTCTCTTCTGATGTCAGCCCCGCCCGCCTCTCTTGTGATCTGTTACTTTAGCTATAGACGATGGGCGGGGCTGAGAACGGACATCAGGGGAGATGAGAGGAGAAAGAGGCAGGTCCGAGCATGGAGTCACATGAGGGGAAAGTAATATACACACGGAGACATGAGGTATGATTCTGCATATGTTGTAAAAAGCACATTACAGCACTGGCTATAACAGCATTTAGTATCACAGGTATTTTATCAGCAGTCTGATTCCTACACTGCTCTGCCTGTGCAGGCATTTCTCTGACTCTCTGCACATTCCACTGTGTTAACTCCTAGTGTGCTGGAATGTGCAAAGAGTCAGAGAAATTTCAGCAGACAGTGCAGTGCAGTGAAACTCACAGGGCTCTGTCAGTTGTGGAATGTAATCCCTGAGTCCTGCCCCCCCCCCTCCCAGCAGCCATGTGTATTCCTGTGCACTTTTTAAAGGGGAGTTTCACCCTATTTACACCCTTTAAAAATGCACAGATGACAATGAACCCTCAATAAAAAATATCAGCAAGGACTTGGAAATGTGTAAATTGTAATAGAAAATAAATAACACTGTAGTCCTCGCTGTACTGATATTTTTATTGAGGGTTCATTGTCATCTGTGCATTTTTAAAGGGCGTATTGATGACAATGTCAGCACATAAAAACACACTGAAAATGCACAGGCAAAATCATGTATTTTCCTCATTGTTCCCTCCAATCATCCTGTGTGCGCAGAACAGCATGCAAGTACAGAGGAGGAGGGGGTGCTGTTATCCGGGGACACAGGGAGGGTACGGGCATGTAGTGGAATCTGATGTGTCACCTGTGATAAGTCATTGTCACTGCAGGGACTGGGCTGTATGGAGGAGAAATATAGACCATCTCCTGTAGCATGTCTGCAGTCTCTGACCATCTCCTGTACTATGTCTGCAGTCTCTGATCATCTCCTGTAGCATGTCTGCAGTCTCTGATCATCTCCTGTAGCATGTCTGCAGTCTCTGATCATCTCCTGTACTATGTCTGCAGTCTCTGATCATCTACTGTACTATGTCTGCAATCTCTGACCATCTCCTGTACTATGTCTGCAGTCTCTGATCATCTCCTGTATTATGTCTGCAGTCTCTGACCATCTACTGTACTATGTCTGCAGTCTCTGATCATCTCCTGTAGCATGTCTGCAGTCTCTGATCATCTCCTGTAGCATGTCTGCAGTCTCTGATCATCTCCTGTAGCATGTCTGCAGTCTCTGATCATCTCCTGTAGCATGTCTGCAGTCTCTGATCATCTCCTGTAGCATGTCTGCAGTCTCTGATCATCTCCTGTAGCATGTCTGCAGTCTCTGATCATCTCCTGTAGCATGTCTGCAGTCTCTGATCATCTCCTGTAGCATGTCTGCAGTCTCTGATCATCTCCTGTAGCATATCTGCAGTCTCTGATCATCTCCTGTACTATATCTGCAGTCTCTGATCATCTCCTGTACTATATCTGCAGTCTCTGATCATCTCCTGTACTATGTCTGCAGTCTCTGATCATCTCCTGTACTATGTCTGCAGTCTCTGACCATCTCCTGTATTATGTCTGCAGTCTCTGATCATCTCCTTTAGTATTTTGGGGGGAGAGCCATGCGCACTTGCGCTGCAATCGTGATGCATCGTGATGCATCGCCGAATCGAATCGAATCGTGGACTTGATAATCGTAATCGCATCGAATCGTGAGACCGGTGAAGATGCGCAGCCCTACTATATATACACATATATATATATATATATATATATATATATATATATATATATATATATATATATATATATATATATATACATACACACACAGTTGCAATAAAAAGTATGTGAACCCTTTTGGAATGGTATGGATTTCTGCACAAATTGGTCATAAAATGTGATCTGATCTTCATCTAAGTCACAACAATAGACAATCACAGTCTGCTTAAACTAATAACACACAAAGAATTAAATGTTACCATGTTTTTATTGAACACACCATGTAAACATTCACAGTGCAGGTGGAAAAAGTATGTGAACCCTTGGATTTAATAACTGGTTGAACCTCCTTTGGCAGCAGAAACTTCAACCAAACGTTTTTCTGTAGTTGCAGATCAGACGTGCAAAACGTGACCATTCCTCTTTACAGAACAGTTTCAGTTCAGCAATATTCTTCGGATGTGTGTTGTGAATCGCTTTCTTGAGGTCATGCCACAGCATCTCAATCGGGTTGAGGTCAGGACTGACTGGGCCACTCCAGAAGGCGTATTTTCTTCTGTTTAGGCCATTCTTTTGTTGATTTACTTCTATGCTTTGGGTCATTGTCCTGTTGCAACACCCATCTTCTGTTGAGCTTCAGCTGGTGGACAGATGGCCTTAAGTTCTCCTGCAAAATGTATTGATAAACTTGGGAATTCATTTTTCCTTCGATGACAGCAATCCATCCAGGCCCTGACGCAGCAAAGCAGGCCCAAACCATGATGCCCCCACCACCATACTTCACAGTTGGGATGAGGTTTTGATGTTGGTGTGATGTGCCTCTTTTTCTCCACACATAGTGTTGTGTGTTTCTTCCAAACAAGTTAACTTTGGTTTCATCTGTCCACAGAATATTTTGCCAGTACTGCTGTGGAACATCCAGATGCTCTTGTGCAAACTGTAAACATGCAGCAATGTTTTTTATTGGACAGCAGTGGCTTCCCCTTTTTGTACCCTCCCATTAAATCCATTCTTGTTTAGTGTTTTACGTATCGTAGATTCCCTAACAGGGATGTTAGCATATGCCAGAGACTTTTGTAAGTCTTTAGTAGACACTCTAGGATTCTTCTTCACCTCATTGAGCAGTCTGTGCTGTGCTCTTGCAGTCATCTTTACAGGACGGCCACTCCCTAGGGAGAGTAGCAGCAGTGCTAAACTTTCTCCAAATATAGACAATTTGTCTTACCGTGGACTGATGAACAGCAAGGCTTTTGGAGATACTTTTATAACCCTTTCCAGCTTTATGCAAGTCAACAATTCTTAATCGTAGGTCTTCTGAGAGCTCTTTTGTGCAAGGCATCATTCACATCAGGCAATGCTTCTTGTGAAACTGGTGTGTGTTTTTTTATAGGGCAGGGCAGCTGTAACCAACACCTCCAATCTCATCTCATTGATTGGACTTCAGTTGGCTGACACCTCACTCCAATTAGCTCTTGGAGATGTCATTAGTCTAGGGGTTCACATACTTTTTCCACGTGCACTGTGAATGTTTACATGGTGTGTTCAATAAAAACATGGTAACATTTAATTCTTTGTGTGTCATTATTTTAAGCAGACTGTGATTGTCTATTGTTGTGACTTAGATGAAGATCAGATCCCATTTTATGACCAATTTGTGCACAAATCTATATAATTCCAAAAGGGTTCACATACTTTTTATTGCAACTGTGTATATATATATATATATATATATATATATATATATATATATATATATATATATATATATATATATATATATTTTTTTTTTTTTAATATATATATATATATCAGGCAAAGTCCATTAATCCAGTGATAGCTTCTGTGAACCAATGCTGTTCACACACAATCCAACAGTGAATGATAACAAATGAGTGACTTCACACCACGTGGACCCTCCACCAGTCACACTATGCGCTCACCTCCCAGAGCAGCCCCTAATTGGACCAGGTAGCACCTTCCCCTTTGGGGTCTCAATCCAGGATCTTTAAGCTCCCAATAGTAAACTCCTGCAAGCGTGGTCTCTCATATATGAGGGCAACAAAAGGGTAAAAAATGAACTAGCATAGTGTAATACTGTAAAACACAATTTATTTAAAACACAAGCAACTATTCCACTCACATTTAGGAATGCACTATCCCTGGTGCATACAGGTGATGAACTTGAAAATATACAGATTCGTCCCTGGTGTCACAAAATCATCTGCAAGTTTTCGGCCCTGCTGCCCTCATGGGTGATCGTGTACTTCCAACAAACGATGCCACGATGTCACAAGCCCCGCCCTGACGCGTTTCTTTGCTCACATGTATGTGTGATACTAACATGTGGTGGATATATTCTAGGCTTGTATGCCTTTGTTTTTAAACTCTATTGTAATGTTTAACAATAAATTCATGTTTTATAATTTGGTGTGGTCTCCTATTCTGAGCCTATAAAGTCCGGTCTCTCCTGGAGGTATCTAACTTTTGTCAGTCCATACTTTTCCACACTATTTCTAGACACACTCATATGTATGTTCAAAGGGCAGTGGGGTCTGATGCCATTTAACCCACCAGTAAAGATCAGGGAACAATGGAAAAGCACTGGAGTATACTGGGCAAATGTGTGAACTCGATATGCTGCCACCTTGTCCTGTACTATATAACGGCCCCTACCACATTTATCATAAAACCAAGTTTACTCATTGCTGTCAAAAGACAATTAAAATTGAAACACATATAGCATGTCACTTAACACGTAACTTGTTACTGCTTGTAGCCCAGTTGTTGGGGGTGGTGTCCATACTTCCATGTCTGTTTACTTTATTCCATGTCTCCATTAACTTCTTCAGACCCGGGCCATAGTAAAAAGACGGCCACAAGGTAGCTCTACAATGCCGAGAGGCCGTCTTTTTACGGCCTCGGGTCCTCCAGCCACTGGGGGCATGCCCGATGCATCACGGAGATGCCGATGCGCGTGCTTGGCGGCCGCGATGTCCGACAGGTACCCGCGATAGACAGTGACAGAACAGGACCGTGGATCTCTGTGTGTAAACACAGAGATCCACATCCTGTCAGGGAGGAGGAGACCGATGGTGTGTCCCTTGTACATAGGGACACCGATCGGTCACCTCCCCCAGTCAGTCCCCTCCCCCCACAGTAAGAATCACTCCCAGGGATACACATTTAACCCCTTCCTCGCCCCCCTAGTGTTAACCCCTTCCCTGCCAGTCACATTTATATAGTAATCAGTGCATATTTATAGCACTGTTCGCTGTATAAATGTGAATGGTGCCAAAAATGTGTCAAAAGTGTCCGATGTGTCGGCCATAATATCGCAGTCCCTATAAAAATCGCAGATCGTCGCCATTACTAGTAAAAAAAATAATAAAAAAAATGTCAGAATTTTATCCCCTATTTTGTAGCCGCTAAAACTTTTGCGCCAACCAATCACTATACACTTATTGTGATTTGTTTTCCCCAAAATATGTAGAAGAATACGTATGGGCCTAAACTGATATTTATTATAGCAAAAAGTAAAAAATATTGGCCCAGATTCACGTACATCGGCGTATCTTTGTGCGGGCGTAGCGCATCTCATTTGCGCTACGCCGACCTAACAGAGAGGCAAGGCCAGTATTCACAAATCACTCGCTCCCTAAGTTACGGCGGCGTAGCATAAATGGGCCGGCGTAAGCCCGCCTAATTCAAAGTAGGCAGGTAGTGGGCGTGATGTATTGAAATGAAGCGTGACCCCGTGTAAATGAAGGGCCTAACGAACGGTGCATGCGCACGCATGCTCAGAATCACGTTGCATATACTCCCTAAGATACGCCGGCTCAATGCCTACGACGTGAACGTAACCTACGCCCAGCCCCATTCACGTACGCCTTACGTAAACAACGTAAAATACGACGGCTGTTCCCGACGTCCATTCCTTAACAAGACTTACCCCTGCTTTATGAGGCGTAACGTTACGCCGGACGTACGCCTTACGTAAACGGCGTAGATTACAGCAAAGGGCGCAAGTACATTCGTGAAGCGGCGTATCTAGCTCATTTACATATTCGACGCGTAAATCAATGGAAGCGCCCCTTGCGGCCAGCGTAAATATGCGCCCAAGATACGACGGCGTAGGAGACTTATGTCGGTCGTATCAAGCCAAAATTCAGGCGTATCTTGTTTGCTGAATAAGGCGCATAGATACGACGGCGCATCCGTGGACTTACGCGGCTTATCAGAAGATATGTCGGCGTAAGTCCTTTCTGAATCCGGGCCATTGTGTTTTTTTCAAAATTGTTTCTTTTTTTTTGTTTATAGCGCAAAAAATAAAAACCGCAGAGGTGATCAAATACCACCAAAAGAAAGCTCTATTTGTGGGAAAAAAAGGACATCAATTTTGTTTGGGAGCCACGTTGCACGACCGCGCAATTTTCATTTAAAGCGTGACAGTGCCGAAAGCTGAAATTTCGCCTGGGCAGGAAGGGGGGAATATGTGCCCAGTAAGCAAGTGGTTAAAGTGGACCTTCCATGCAAATGGTTGATTGGCATTACTCACAGTCCTCCTCCTTCAAACATAAATGACTTGGGCCTCATGTACACTGGTTTATTGTAAATGCTGTTCCTCATGACAGGAGAAAATCAGCGTTAAAAACTCACCTAAGCTGTGTTTTTTCAAACCAGTTTAGGTGAATTTAGCAGAGTTTAACAGCGTTTTGGCATTTATTTCATTCACCAAAATTTCAATTTATTCTGCTCACAGTAACCCAGCCTTGGTTGGAAATGACCCTCACTTTGGAAAGATTTCTTTTCATGGCCCATGGCTTCTCTGGGGCAGGAAGAGAAGGGAAATCACGCCAACAGGACACAAACAGGAAAAAATTATAGGATGGATCTTAACGATTTGCTACCCTATCCAAAACTGTAAATATCACATTTCCAAATGTATATGTCTTTCAAGCAGATCTTCCATCAAAAATAAAAGCCCCTCACAGCCCCCCAACCCAAAATAAATTGCTTAAAAGAGCCACTGATTTTTTTTTAAAAGGGAGGGTAAATCTTCCAAGTGGGGACACAGATAGCAATACATTTCTGAATGGGGGTTTACCATACTGACTCTATCAAAAACTATAATAGCATGGGCTATAAATGCATTTTAAAGCTGAACTTCAGTTCCCATACCAGGAAAGGTTTACCTTATAGCAGGTACCATAAAAGAAAGACAGTAAACAATGCTTGCCAAACATTTTACAGTATTTGCGCGTACTGGCTAGTGGACCCTAGATGTTCAATCTAAATTACAGACTCTCAGGGATTTTTCTTGTTAAAGTGGAGTTCCAGGGCCGGATTCAGAAAGAAGATACAACGGCGTATCTCCTGATACGCCGTCGTATCTCTGAGTCCGGCCGTCGTATCTATGCGCCTGATTCATAGAATCAGGTTACGCATAGATATGCCTAAGATCCGACAGGTGTAAGTGACTTACACCGTCGGATCTTAGGCTGCAATTCCAGGTGGCTTCTAGGTGGCGCTTCCGTATCTTTTACGCGTCGGATATGCAAATGAGCATTTACGCCGATTCAGAAACGCCGTTTGCGTTCGGCTTTTTCCGGCGGAAAGTTACCCCTTCTATAGGAGGGGTAAGTGCGGCGTATCCTATGTTAAGTATGGCCGTCGTTCCCGCGCCGAGTTTTGAATTTTTTACGTCGTTTGCGTAAGTCGGTCGCGAATACGGCCGGACGTAATTTACGTTAACGTCGAAACCAATGACGTCCTTGCGACGTCATTTGGAGCAATGCACGCGGGGAAAATTCGCAGACGGCGCATGCGCTGTTCGATCGGCGCGGGGACGCGCCTGATTTAAATTGTACACGCCCCCTAGCCGCGGAATTTGAATTCCGCCGGGGGATTTACGATACGCCGCCGCAAGTTTAGAGGCAAGTGCTTTCTGAATTAAGCACTTTCCTCCAAAACTTGCGCCGGCGTAACCTATCTGAATCTAGCCCCCAGACTTTTTTTTTAAACACCACTGTGATGTTAGTACCTAAATCAATAAAAAACGGTAATTATATGCAATGCCATTTTTCAAAAAAAATCTTGTTTGTTTAAACGAATCTTTCTCTTCCTTTCGGAGAACGCTTCCATCTTCATTGTGGGCATGTGAAGCCCACTATTATGATTTTCCGGGATAAGGTGCTGCTGGCTACCCAGCATGCACCTCCCGATCTCGCACATGCGCATAAACCACAAAGATCCGCGCCAAAATTGTTGTTTGGGTTGCCAAAGCGATGCTATCAGCCGGGGATGCCCATTGACTCCTGGGAGTGAGGACACTCAACGAGGCAGCAGATAGAAATTACACTTAGTGCTTTGGATTGAGACAAGTACACACTTAAATAGGATTTGCTTTAATCATATTTCACGTCTGAGATTTTGTTTTGTCACATTTTTGGGGTTGTGTTTGATATGTGCAAAAAGAGATCACACAAATACTTAAAGGTATAACATTTATTAAAAGTAATGACTGATACAGAAAAATATAATATGACAAGAATATTTAACTAAAGATGCTGTTTCATCATTGAGTCCCCCTGCTTTTAGGCAGCATGGCCGACCAGATTCAGATGCATGCACAACGCAAGCTCTGGTGTGAGACTAAGGCTCCATTCACATCTCCGCGACAAGCAACGCCGCGTACGCGGCGTATTTTGCCGCAGATAGTGTATCTTTTTTTTATTTTTTTTTCAAATTCTTCCCATTGCTGTCAATGGGCGAACGCCAATGTCGCCTGAAAAAAAGAGTCCGGGACTTTTTTTCAGGCGACAGGCGTCTTTGAGATGTGAACCATCTCCATAGACAGCAATGGGAATTTCCCCCTCTAGCGGCACAAGCGTCCGGCGTTTTGTCGCCTAGATGTGAATGGAGACTTACTTATTCCAGTTTGGTATTTAGACTTGTATAAAAGCAATAGACAACCCCCAAGCCATATGACCCCTCAAGGACTTGGTCAGTTAACAATAACATTCCTTTGGTATAAGGTAAAGCCATGCTTATGTCCTTATATGGCCTCCTTAAAGAGGCCATAACAAAAATAATTAAAAGGCAGCAGCTACAAATACTGCAGCTGCTGGCTTTTAATAAATGGACACTTACCTGTCCTGCTGTCCCTCGATGTCGGCAGTAGGGTTCCCGGCGTGAAGCCGAAAGGCTACACAGCCGCCGCCATTGCGGGTAAGGGAACCCGGCAGTGTAGCTTTTCGCTTTCATGCCGGGAAGCCTACTGCGCATGCGCGAGGCCCCGCTCCTCTCTCCTATTAGCCCGGCGGCCAGGGGAGGAGGAGGAGTGTGCCCCGCGGTGATGTCACTGCCTAATGATGCCTGTTTCAAAAGCCTGATGATTGGAAAATCAGACAGGAAATCCGTGGATTTTTTTCCGACGGAATTCCGGCTCAAACTTGTGTTGCATACACACAAAATTCCACCCGTCAAGAACGCAGTGACGTACAACACTACAACGAGCCAAGAAAAATGAAGTTCGATGATTCTGAGCAAGCGTCAAATTGATTCCGAGCGTGCGTGTTTTTTTGCGCGTCGGAATTGCAAACAGACGATCGGAATTTCGGACAAGAACTTTTCCCGTCGAAAAAATTGAGAACCAGCTCTCAATTTTTTCTTGGCAGAAAAATTCCGATGGAGCCTACACACGGTCGGAATTTCCGACCAAAAGCTCACATCGTGCTTTTCCTGTCGTAATTTCCGATCACGTGTACGCGGCATTAGGCCCTCTGCACTGGCTAATAGAACATATCCTGTTTTCGCACTATAGCTATTTTGTCTGAATAAAGACCATCTATACTGGCTGTACTTTAGGTCAAAATTTACGATTTCTGGTTGTATGTTTTTTTTTGCCTTCTCAACAAAAACAAAGTGAAAGAACAGAGGTACGTGGAAACACATGGGCATCAATAATAAATTGGGTCAATTAGTCCGCTGATTCAAAGCTTTTAAAGCTGTTTTTGACTAGTTGTTAACAGTTATTGCACAATACTGTTCTTTTAGTAAGGACATAATGATATTTTAGTTTTTATTTGTTCATTGCTTTTCACAGTACAACCGGTAGATAATTGATGTAAAGTTAGATCCCTCCTTTTTTCAAATCATACAGGTTCTAATCTCCTTTAATCTCATGTCAATCTACAGTTATTTATATAGATGGTACTTATCACTCATTACCAGCCTGCATATGGAAACTGTTTCAATGATTACACCTCGAACTCTCACAGATAATTACTGTTTAGACATGAACCATTTACTGGCCTGTAAGCATTTTACCTTCCTACGAAGCATTGTACTTGCCACTATTTCAGAATATAAGAATGAGCAACGATAGCTATACCTTTCCAGCCACATCACTAATTAAAGGAGTTGTAAAGGGAAAAAAAAATTCACCTTAATGCAATTTATGCATTAAGGTGAAAAAACATCTGATGATCCCGGCCCCCCCGAGCCCCCGTTTTACTTACCTGACCCCTCGAAAGTCCCGCGCTCGGTCCCGAGATCCTCTTCGCCGCTCAGCCTGACCGCTGATTGGCTAGAGCGGTTGGATTGAGAGCAGCGCAGCCATTGGTTGGCGCTGCTGTCAATCACATCCAGTGACGCAGCGCGCCGAGTGAAACAGTGAGCGGCTATGGCCGCTCACTGTATCACGGGAGCGCGCCCGCAAGGACTCATCACCATGTGATATGAAGGAGATGAGTTCTTGCGGGGAGGACCAGAAACAGCCGCCGAGGGACCCCAGAAGACGTGGATCGGGGCCACTCTGTGCAAAACGAACTAAGTATAACATGTTTGTTATTTTAAAGAAATTTTTTTTTCCTTCATCAACCCTTTAAGGTAAGGTCATTTGTTTCCTTTTAGGCCCACATTTTTTCTGGCGACTATGCCATTTATCTAAAAGAAGTTGCTCCTTAAAGGGGTGTTCCAGCCAAGTTCATTAAAAATCAACAGCTACAAAAAGTGTAGCTGCTGGCTTTTAATAAACAGACACTTACCTGCTCCACGGTTCCAGCGCCGGCCGGGGCTCCGCTCCTCGCCCCCCCTCGCTGGCCGGCGTCTTCATTCCTAGTGTGGGCACCCGGCAGTGACAGCTTTCGGCTTCACGGCCGGGCACCCACTGCGCATGCGCGAGTGGCGCGGCGCTGTCCAATTGGACTTGCCTACAGGGAGGGGCTGCAATAAGGCAATTAAGCTATTCGCCTTACCAGCCCCTCGGCGGAAGGAGGAAGTGGGAAAGGAAGTCCCACTCCTTCTAAAGCCCCCACTCCCCCCCCAAAAAAATTACATGCCAAATGTGGCATGTAAGGGGGCAAGGAGTGGATTAAGCGGAAGTTCCATTTTTAGGTGTAACTCCGCTTTAACCACTTTTAATTTGTGAAAGTGTATTTTTTCCCAAAAAAAGTGCGTTGGAAAGATCACTGCGCAAGTACCGTGTGACATAAAATATTGCTATGATCACCATTTTTTTCTCTAGGGTCTCTGCTAAAATATATATATTTTATATAGATACATATAGGGCCGGATTCAGTAAGAATTTACGCCGGCGTATCTATAGATACGCCGCGTAAATTCAAAGCTGCGCCGGCGTATCTTCTTTCTGTATTCAGAAAGCAAGATACGCCGAAATTAGGCTAAGATCCGACTGGCGTAAGTCTCTTACGCCATCGTATCTTAGGGTGCATATTTACGCTGGCCGCTAGGTGGCACTTCCGTCATTGAATATGCAAATGACCTAGATACGCTGATTCACAAACGTACGTGTGCCCGGCGGAATTTTTTTACGTCGTTTGCATAAGGTTTTTCCGGCGTAACGTTGCTCCTGCTTCTATGAGGCGTACACAATGTTAAGTATGGACGTCGTTCCTGCGTCAAATTTTTTACGTCGTTTGCGTAAGTCGTTCGCGAATAGGGCTGGACGTAATTTACGTTCACGTTGAAACCAATACGTCCTTGCGGCGTACTTTGGAGCAATGCACACTGGGATTTGTACACGGACGGCGCATGCCGGTCACTATCCATTTACATAAAACACGCCCCTCTCATTTTAATTAGGCGCGCCTACGCCGGCCCCATTTACGCTACGCCGCCGTAACTTAGGAGGCAAGTGCTTTGTGAATACAGCACTTGCCTCTCTGATTTACGGCGGCGTAGCGTAAATACGATACGCTACGCCGCCGTAACAATGCGCCCGGCTACCTGAATCCGGCCCACTATGTTTGGGGGTTCTTAGCAATTTTCTAGCAAAAAATACAGATTTTTAACTTGTAAGCAACAAATGTCAGAAATAAGCTTAGGCATGAAAGGGTTAACAATAAAAACTTTCATCTGATGTCTCCAGCTATCTCTACATACACTATATTATCATAAGGACCAGCCGCCTCAGTTGTACTGCAGCAGGTTGGCTCCCCTGCACGAATCACAGTCATTGTACATTGGGCACTTTAAGAGCTCTAGGAGGTGCGCGCCCATGGCGTGACAATGTGTCAGCGTGACAACGCAGTCGATGCACTGCCTAGGCCGCGATGTCTGCCGGGCACCTGCGATCGCTCCTGAGACACAGAACAGAGATCTGTCAATGTAAACAGACAGATCTCCATTCTATCAGGAGAGAGGAGACAGATCTGCTATTCATACTGATTATGAACAGTGATCGGTCTCCTCCTCCAGGCCATCCCCCCACAAATAGAAACACTTCATAAGACACACATTTAACTCCTTGACCGCCCCCTAGTTTTAACCCCTTCCCTGTCAATGACATTTACACAGTAATCAGAGGCGTTTTTTGATCTCTGATCGCTGTAAAAATGTCAATGGTTCCAAAAAAGTATCTAAAGTGTCCGATATGTCCGTCGCAATGTCGCAGTCCCGCTAAAAATTGCAGATCATCGCCATTACTAGTAAAAATGCCATATGCTGTCATGTTGGAACCCCTTCATGTTGGAACAGGAAGGGGTCAGCCCCAAACTGTTCCCGAAATGTTGGGAGCATGAAATTGTCCAACATGTCTTGGTATGCTGACCCCTTAAGAGTTCCCTTCACTGAAACTAAGGGGCCAAGCCCAACCCCTGAAAAACAACCCCACATCATCAATATTGAACCCTACGGACTAAAACTGGGTTGCGTAAAGTTCATGTGCATGTAAAAGCAGGTGTCCCAATACTTTTGACAACATCGTGAATTTGATGTCATAGGTCTATTTTTACTGAGTAAACTGTTCATTCTTCATCCTGGAGAATGCAGTTGCTGACTCAAAAGAAAAGTTGCTAAAAGCCTCAAAGAATTTCAAATGCAGCATTAAAACAACAGAAGCGACAGGCCTGACAAATACTTCATCGATGAACAGTAGCTTGTACATTTTTGACATTGTTACACTATCTGAGTGTTGTGTCTGTAAATTAGACTTTGCAATTAGTTCATGACTCATGGAGCTTTATGTTATCAGAGCATGCCTACAACAACAACAGCTAATGCCATTCATACCAGCGTCTTACAACTTACAAGGAAATAGCCTCGTATTTCACTCAGATCTGTCATTTTCTTACTCACCTTAAGTCGCTCACATATGTCTCCTCCCTATTCTTTCCCAGCTTACCTTTGTATTTGGAAATAGTTGTCACACCCGCCATAAATCCGGTAATGGAATTGTATTATGCTGTATTATTACAAAGTGAGGTTGCTTTATGCAAATGGGAATCTGGTGCTAACCAGCGAAAGCAGGCATGAAAGGTTTTTACGAGCCGAGACCTAGACATTTCATTATCTCTAGCCTGGAAGGAAGTGCAACATAAAGCAATTGTTGTTCCTCTTGCTGGCTTGTATGTCACTGCAGGATATAGAAACTGGTGAAAAGAAACACTGCGTGCAGTGGGGGGAGCATGTATTTGATTCACCAGAAGTGTAAAATACTTTCAGTGGCCGGGGAGCATCATTGCCGCAGTGTTTCAAAACACAGGTCGTGCATACTTGCCAACAGTCCCGATTTTCCTGGGACATTCACGGTATTCAGACCTAAATCCCGGTCTTAACGTGTCCTGGTAAAATTCACAGGAAATCGGATTTGTGCCCGGTGTCTGGGATGAATCCCTCATCGCCGCCGCTAGAGATCCAGAGTGGGTCACCACCATTTTTGTGAAGATAGCTCTCCTTTAGGCCGAGGCGGGGAAGAAACAAGAGGCGGAGCCCGAGATGTGGGCCAGGCCGAGGGTTGGCAGCAGCTCCATTTCTATTGGCAGCCGCTTTCATTGCCACCCGGTCTCTGCCTCTTGTTTGTTCCCCTCGGCCTCCACTTACAGCTTCACGTCCGGGCACGCACTGCACATGCGCGAGAGGCGCTGCGCTCTCGGAGTAGACAGGCGATCTTCTGGGACCTGTCATGTGTCCCAGGAGATAGCCGAGAGGGAGAGGCAGTCTAGGTGGAGAGGAGGAGTCGCCTAGGAGGCCCCTAGGCGGAAGGAGGAAGTGGGACAGGAAGTCCCACTCCTAAAGAAGGCCCCACCCCCCCCCCCCAAAAAAAAATTACATGCCAAATGTGGCATGTAAGGGGTGAGGAGTGCTTAAAGCGGAAGTTCCATTTTTTGGTGAAACTCCGCTTTAACGCCATAAAAGCCTGTGTGTCAATGTACGCATAGGCTTTTAGCAGAGTTTTGAAGCTGCCGCATTTAGGGGAGCTTCAACCTCCCTCTCTTGAATGAGGAAGAATTGCGTTCAGTATAAGAACGATTTGACTGCTGGATGTCAAAAGCGGCAAATTTGCAACAAATCAGCTCTGATAAATGTAGGCCAGTGTACATGAAGCCTAATATCCCACACCCATGGGGCCAAATTCTCAAAAAACCTGCCTAACTTAACTTTCAGCAGTTAAGTTACACAGGCGTTAAATTTCTACCTAAGTGCCCGATCCACAAAGCACTTACCTAGAAATTACACGCCGTGTAACCTAAGTGCCTCCGTCGCAAGGCGGTCGTCTGATCGAGGGGGCGATTCCTATTTAAATGAGGCGCGCTCCCGCGCCGGACGTTCGGCGCATGCGTGTGACATCATTTTTCCCGACGTGCATCGCGCAAACGTACTTTACGCCGGGCTTTGTGTATCGCGACGGGACAATAAAGTTGCGTCGGGTAAAAAAAAAAATACGCGCCGGGAAAAAAAATTCGAAATTAAAAAAAAAACGCGGCGATCGAAAAAAAGGTTTGTTTTTACAAGGTCTAAACAGTTTAGGCCTTGTAAAAGCATCCCTAATTTTACGCATGCAAAACGTAACTTACGCAGAAAACACAAAGCTAAAAAGCTTTGTGGATCTGCCTAAGTACTCATTTGCATACGCAAAGCGGCATTTCGACTCGAAATGCCCCCAGCGGCGGATGCGGTACTGCATCCTAAGATCCGACAGTGTAAGTCTATTACAGATGTCGGATCTTATGCCTATCTTTGGAAAAATCCTTCTGAGGATCGTTTCCAAAGATAGCCACAGGGATACGCAGGCAGAACAGCAGTTCCGCCTGCGTATCTCCTTTGAAGATTTGGCCCATTGTGTTTAGCTGGTTAGGGGGCATGAAGGGGGAGGGAGTGGGCTGTCATTTACCACTGTGTATATACTGTACACTCTATAGTCACATGGGCTGCTCAGTTGTTATAGGGAGTAAATGCTCAGCATAGAAACTCACTGAAAACTGAGCATGTGCAGAGTTGCCACTGCAGCTGCAAAATCCCTAGCTAAATTGGGGACATGAACAGAAGGTGAGATAGAGAGCAGCAGGATCAACTAGGTTTTTTGCAGATTACATAAAACAAATCTCATAGTGACTGAGTGAGTATGATACACAAATTTTATGAAGTCATTTTAGTGACACTTTAAAAACTTCAGTGAAAATCATTCACCCGCTTCCTGTGAATTCAGGCTATCATTGACATGCGGCATGCAGTGAATGTTTCAGAGAACTGCTTATGCAGTAGAACTCTTTCCCCAAAGTTTCGTTTTTTTTTTCAAATACATAGCGGAACACTTAGAACCTCTGTGTTGTTTTTTCCACTATAGGTATGTAGCACTACCCCTGAAGGAGCTGCTGGTTTGTTTTGGGTGGCATGTTACCTCATGGCTCCTCCGCCGTCTAAAGCCTCGTACACACGATCAGTCCATCGGTTAACCGATGAAGCTGACTGATGGTCTAATGTGTCTACACACCATAGGTTAAATAACCAATCGTGTCAGAACGCGGTGACGTAAAACACAACGACGTGCTGAAAAAAAACGATGCTTCCAAGCATGCGTCGATTTGATTTTGAGCATGCGTTAAATTTTAAAGCAAGTTCCTATTTTTTTGACCGAAGGTTAACTAGCCAATGGGGCCCACACACGATCGGTTTGGACCGATGAAAACGGTCCATCAGACCATTCTCATCGGATGGACCGATCGTGTGTACGCGGCCCAAGGGTGTATGGTGGATGTAGCATTAACGGAATGTCCACGACAGGTGTCTTTTTCTGTGCTCTTTATTACCCAGCCGGGTAAAAACAATAAAACTTTGTGGTGATAGAAGAGTTGAAGTAGAAGTAGTAGAAAGTCCTGCTTCCAACAACACATTGGCCGGGATTCAGAAAGGACTTACGACGACGTATCTCCAGATACTTGAAAATGGGGAGGGTAGTGCTGCGCTAATCAGTGGTGAATGGATAAGTGAATAAACAGGTGGGGGAGGGGAATGAAAGTAGGTGTAATTGAAATGAGGAGCAATATAGCCCAAATGGCATCAGCATAAAAATAAATATAAATGATCAGTGAACAATAACAGTAATGGTGCAAATCATATAACTACACAGGTTCCTCTTAATGTGATGAAATACACTATAAGTAATGGTGCAAAAAAAATTCCAGGTAACTGTGCTAAGTGACACTCCTATACTGGTGATAAACAGTCCATCAACAGAGTTTGAAAAATATTAGCAAAAAATATAAGTAAAATTTCAAAAGTCCAAGAAAGCAAAAGTGCAAGTGTAGGTCCAGATACGCCGTCGTAAGTTCAAATGTGCGCCGTCGTGTCTATACGCTTATTCAGGAAAGCAGATACGCCTGAATTTTGGCAAGATACGACCAACGTAAGTCTCCTACGCCGTCGTATCTTGGGTGCATATTTACGCTGGCCGCTAGGGGCGCTTCCGTTGATTTACGCGTCGAATATGTGAATGAGCTAGATACGCCGATTCGCGAACGTACTTGCGCCCATCGCAGTTCATAAAGCAGGGGTAAGTCATGTTAAGGTATGGACGTCCGAAACGTCAGAACAGCCGTCGTATTTTACGTCGTTTACGTAAGTCGTACGTGAATGGGGCTGGGCGTAGGTTACGTTCACGTCGCATGAATGGACCTATCTTAGGGAGTAAATTCAACGTGATTATGAGCATGCGCGCGCATGCGCCGTTCATTCGGCCATGCATTTACATGGGGTCACGGTTAATTATAATACAACACGCCCACTGCCTTGCTACTTTGAATTAGGCGGGCTTACGCCGGCGTACATATGGGAGCAAGTGCTTTGTGAATACTGTACTTGCCTCTCAATGTTACGACGGCGTAGCGCATATGAGATGCTCTACACCTATCTAAAGATGCGCCGATCTTTCTGAATCCCGGCCTTAGTCTTCTTCGCCGCTCCAGCCGGAGTGGGTATAGCGTACCTGGACAGGCCTCTCTCACTGACCTGGCAGCCAGAGTATCACTCAGAACTTAGAGGAAAAGTCTCTGCCACAGACTCTCTTTGGGATTGAGGTCGCAAAGGTAATCCTCCTTAAAAGACTTTGGCCTGGATCTCCTTCAGGTAGTTTACAGGTGACCGACTGACAGGTGACCAACGTTTATCCTTTCAGTGTTCGGTTCCTTTGTTCCCCCGTGGATTGTCGAGACCCTATTGAATTGCCAGCCTCTCTTGGCTCTCGTCAGATGGACTCCCCACCGAACAGCTATCTCGCTTGGGATTTTCTCAGGATTGGGGACCCAGTCGATTACTGGTCCCGGAACCAGGAACACCGCGTGACACATGCACCCGGGCCTGGTAGGCCATATCGCCGGGGCGCCGAGATGCAGCCACCCTAAATGTGAGTGCCGCACTAGAAGAAGACGAACCCAGACCAATGGTGTCTGTCTCATAAATACCCTCCCCCAGCAAGGAGAAACCCTCCCGATAGGCTGCCGGGGAAAAGCACCCAAACCTCGACTTCACTGCTGCCACCTACCGTCCTGGGGTGGGAACAGCACCCCAGGAACAACAGAGTAAGCCCACAGCACAACCAAACTGAGACAGAGTCCCAATTTAAATAGATTAACTGGATCAGAGCTACTTAACTCTCTGATCCCTCTCTTAACCACTTAAGCCCCGGACCAAAATGCTGCCTAAAGACCCAAGGGGTTTTTACAGTTCGGGACTGCGTCGCTTTAACAGACAATTGCGCGGTCGTGCGACGTGGCTCCCAAACAAAATTGGCGTCTTTTTTCCCCCACAAATGGAGCTTTCTTTTGGTGGTATTTGATCACCTCTGCGGTTTTTATTTTTTGCGCTATAAACAAAAATAGAGCGACAATTTTGAAAAAAATGCTACATTTTTTACTTTTTGCTATAATAAATATCCCCCAAAAACATATATAACATTTTTTTTTTTCCTCAGTTTAGGCCGATACGTATTCTTCTACCTATTTTTGGTAAAAAAAATCGCAATAATCGTTTATCGGTTGGTTTGCGCAAAATTTATAGCGTTTACAAAATAGGGGATAGTTTTTTTGCATTTTTATTTATTTATTTATTTTTTACTACTAATGGCGGCGATCAGCGATTTTTTTCGTGACTGCGACATTATGGCGGACACTTCGGACAATTTTGACACATTTTTGGGACAATTGTCATTTTCACAGCAAAAAATGCATTTAAATTGCATTCTTTATTGTGAAAATGACAGTTTGCAGTTTGGGAGTTAACCACAGGGGGCGCTGTAGGAGTTAGGGTTCACTTTGTGTGTGTTTACTAGTGTAGGGGGGTGTGGCTGTAGGAATGACGTCATCGATCGTGTCTTCCCTATAAAGGGAATGACGCGATCGATGCGCCGACACAGTGAAGCACGGGGAAGCCGTGTTTACACACGGCTCTCCCCGTTCTTCAGCTCCGGGGAGCGATCGCGACGGAGCGGCTATAAACGAATAGCCGCGCCGTCGTCCCGGATCGCTCCTGAAGCCACGGGGACCGCCGCATGTACGGGGGGGGGTCCCGATCGGACCCCCGACCCACGTCAAGCAGAGCACGTATATATACGTGCATGTGCCTGCCTGTGCCATTCTGCTGACGTATATGTACATGCGGCGGTCCTTAAGTGGTTAACAAAAGCACCGGTATTTGGAAGTAACCAGGCGCTACAGGTAACAGAATAAAAGACATCTGCAATGGGGTCAAAGCAATTAAACTTTTTTCTTTATTAAAAATAAATAAATTGTGTTTTAATTGCTGTCAAGATTCCACTTACTAAGCAGATATAAAAACCTAGCAGTAATTCTAACCTTTCTTCACTCTATCAAAAACTGACCAATAACCAGTAATTAAGGATGGGCTCAGGCGTGTTCGCAACTTTACGTGCCTGTGCCCGCCAGGAAGCTGACACTCCGCAGTGCTATTTACAGGTAGTGAGACATTTCCCAATCCGTAGCTGCACAGATCAGGAAATGTCTCACTGCCTGTGATTAGTGCTGCGGAGTGTCAGCTTCCTGGCAGGCGTGGGCACGTGGAGTTGCGAACATGCCTTAGCCCATCCTTACCAGTAGGGATGAGCTCGATGTCTGAGCCCAGGTTCACACTGGGTACGTTTTGCTTCTATTTGAGATGCGATTTCACATGTGAAATCGCATCTCAAATCGGTGGCATTTGCTGGCAATTGTCGGCAATGACACCGTCCTAATCGGTGCGACGCCGCATCTGCGGCGCTGCACCGATTTAAAAAAGTAGTTCCTGTACTACTTTTTGCGATTTCTGGCCGCGATTTACATTGACATCTGTGCAGAAACCTGCACAGATGTCTCTTAAATCGCGGCCGAAATCGGGACTGCCGGCGGGAGTGAAATCGTGCGAGTTCAGCTGAACTCGCACGGCTTCACTCCCGCAGCCCAGTGTGAACCAGGGCTCAATCAAACATAAGTTCGGCTCGAAGATCGGGTGTTCTCCCGCTCGCTGAATACTGAACATTATGGGGAGTTTGCGGTATATTTGAGTGTCCGTAGAATGCGCCATAATGAATGGCGAGACCGTCAATGCACTGCGAGATCGCAGTGCTTTGATGGCTGCTGATTGGCCAAAGCATGCACCTGATCTGCATGCTTTGGCCAATCACAGCGTGCTCTGTTGTAAGAGCCATGATTGGCCAAAGGCAGGGTGCCTTTGGCCAGTCATGGCTCAGGGAGTCCACCCCACACACTATGTAAGGCTGCTTACATGGCAGCCATATATAGTTTTATGAATGAGAGCAGCAAAATGACATTTGTAAAGGAATTTTTTTTATTAACCACTTGACCACTGGGCATGTAAACCCACTTAATAACCAGACCAATTTTCAGCTTTCGGTGCTCTCACAATTTGAATGACAATTACTCAGTCATATAACACTGTACCCAAATGAAATTTTCGTCCTATTTTTCACACAAATAGAGCTTTCTTTTGGTGGTATTTAATCACCGTTGGGTTTTTTATTTTTTGCGCTATAAGAGAAAAAAGACTGAAAATTCTGTAAAAAAAAATAATTTTTCTTTGTTTCTGTTATAAAATTTGGCAAATTTAGTATTTTTTCTTCATTCTTTTGCATAAATGTGAAAGATGAAGTTACGCTGAGTAAATAGATACCCAACATGTCACCCTTCAAAATTGCACACGCTCGTGGAATGGCGCCAAACTTCGCTACTTAAAAATCCCCATAGACGACGTTGCGGGGTATTGTGGGGTATTGCGGAGTATTGTGGGGTATTGCGGAGTATTGTGGGGTATTGCGGAGTATTGTGGGGTATTGCGGAGTATTGCAGGGTATTGCGGGGTATTGCGGGGTATTGCGGAGTATTGCGGAGTATTGCGAGTATTGTGGTGTTTTGGGAGGCATTGCGGAGTTTTGCGGGGCATTGCGGAGTATTGCGAAGTATTGCGGGGCATTGCAGAGTATTGCGGGGCATTGCAGAGTATTGCGGGGCATTGCAGAGTATGGGGGCATTGCAGAGTATGGGGGCATTGCAGAGTATGGGGGCATTGCAGAGTATGGGGGCATTGCAGAGTATGGGGGCATTGCAGAGTATGGGGGTATTGCAGAGTATGGGGGCATTGCAGAGTATGGGGGCATTGCAGAGTATGGGGGTATTGCAGAGTATGGGGGTATTGCAGAGTATGGGGGCATTGCAGAGTATGGGGGCATTGCAGAGTATGGGGGCATTGCAGAGTATTGCACAGGGAGGGATGGATGGCTGGATCTGTGACTGAATGTGTCACAGATCCAGCCCGCAGCTGCTGCTGCTTCCGCTCTCTCCCCTCCCCTCTCTCACACTGTACCGTTCGGTACAGAGAGGAGAGGGAGGAACCGGCGTCATCACATGACGCCGGTTTGTTTACTAGTGATCGCTCCGTCATTGGACGGAGTGATCACATGGTAAAGCGCCGCTATCAGCGGCGATTTACCGTGATCCGTGATCAGTCGGGTCCCATAGGGGAGCGCGATTCTAGGAGTTAAGCAACCTAGAGTTAAGCAACCGCCTTGTAGACGTATTTTGTCTATAGGGCGGTTGCTAACTGGTTAAAAACTGCTTGCGGCTGTAATGTATTGCCGGAACCCAGCAATATAGATAAAAATAATTGAAAAAAAAACCCTTTAGGTCTGGTATGGATATTAAGGGGAACCCTGCGCCAAAATGTTTTAAATAATGGCATAGGGGTCCCCCCCAAAATCCATACAGGCCCTTCAGTACTGGATTTTAAGGGGAATCCAAAATTTAAAAAAAAAGGCGTAGGAGTCCCCACCAAAATCCATATCAGACCCCCCAGGCACAATATTTAAAGGAATATTTCACTTTTATATTTAATGGTTTTTATTGAAGGTTTTGTCATAACAAAATGCCAGAAGACAATGGCACATAACAGTACATGGCTTAAGTTATAACAGAGATCTGTAGGTATTCGTCTATAAACAAGGCAAACATATCATATCCTCTCAGCCCGACTCTAGTGTCCGTAGTTGAGCTGTCGGCCTCGTGTCTGCCCGTAAGGCAGCCAGGTTTGTATACTACCGCAGCGCGGGCCCCGTGACACTCATCTCCCCGGGCGCCCCTCTCGGGTTCACACTGCGCCCTGGGAGCCAAGGCCCCGGAGTCCCACGCCGCCCCATATAGTAGCGAACGGCCTATGTGATTCAAGGCATCTGCCTGCAACAGCGCAGGCAGTCAAACTGGGTAGCTAACACTTAATGACTAAATGCACCGCTAGCTGAACCGCACACCAAGAGAGGTGCAGAGGTAGGGAGAGAGAGAGTAAGACACGTGGGAGGAAGAGGAAAGGTGAAAAAAGGAAGAGGAAAGAGAAGAAAGACAGAGGAAGAGGGACAGAGAGATGTCTTTATGTGTGGAGTGGAGTGCTCCCACCCCCAGGCTGTATCCCTGGTAAAAGGGACACCCCGCAGTATGTCGCCCAAGGCTCCCACACAGACCTGAATTTCTCCGATTGGTCCGCACATTTCGCTACTATCTGCTCCTGTGACATTATCCAGGAGACTTTTCTCTTAAATGCCAGGAAGGAGACTGTGGGCTTCTTCCATGCCTTAGCTATGGTCATTTTGGCCCCCAACAGTATAAAAAATGCTAAGCTCTGGGATAGTTTAGGTAGACCAGGGATACACTGGTTCAACAGTGCAACATTAGGCTGCGGTGAAATCACTGTCCCCAGCAGGGCTCCGGTGGCACGGAAAACCTTTTTCCAGAAGGCTCTAATGCGAGGGCAGGACCACCACGTGTGAAGCATGGAGCCCCTCAATTCACAGCCCCTAAAACATTGTGGAGAGGTTCCTGGGAACATTCTTGCCAGCCTGGAGGGGACGTAATACCACCGCACCAAGAGTTTTAGGCTTGCCTCTATGAGGCCCACATTCATAATACCTTTGTACGCCCTTGTGGAGGCGCGATGCCATACCGCAGTGCTCCAAGCATTGTTCAAGTCCTCCTCCCAGGCCCGTGCATACGATGGTTTCTCCGTCTTAGACATCAATGCTATGTAAATCAGGGATATTCCACCCCTCTGATCCATTGTGTTTGTACACCAGTGCTCATAGGGGGTTATGTAGGGGGGGACCGACTTCTCCGTCCACATAGAGTGGAGAAAATGGGAGATTTGTGTAAACCGAAAGAGCTCGCTGTCGGGCATATCTAGTTTTTTCCTACAGTGTGGTAGGGAAAGCGGTCCCGCTGGGGAGAGATAGTGTCCTATCCTGTATAAGCCTTTGTCTGTCCACCACCGGAATGCCCTAATATCCAACCCTGGTGGGAAGTCGGGATTATGAAACAAATGTCTCAGTGGTTTCAGGGGGGAAATCAGGGAGTGAAGGGAGTAGAGTCTGGAGCAGAGGGCAACCGAGTGGGACAGTGTTGGGGCTAGAATGGCTGGTCTGCGTCTGGGGTCGCCCCCTAAAATGAAATCAATGGTGTGTAATGGGATGGCTTGTCGTTCCATGGCTATCCAGTCGGGTTTTGGTCCGTTCGAGAATACTGCCGATATTTGTGCCAGTTGGGCTGCTCTATAGTACTCCCAAAGGTTGGGCAGCCCAATTCCCCCCTCCGTCCGAAGCCGATAGAGTATGCCCGAGGGACATCTATACCCCTTTTTCCCCCAGACGAATCGGACAATCTCTGATTGAAATTTGCTGAGGAACTGTTTCTTCACCGGGATTGGTAGGGCCCGGAAAAGGTACAGAAGACGTGGGAGCAGGGTCATTTTGACCGCGTTCACTCTGCCCAGCCATGACAGCCCACCTTTAGCCCAACGCGTGATATCCCCTTTACATCGGAGGATCATAGGGGGGTAGTTGGCCTTGAAAAGGTTGTTGATGTCGGGCGTCAATTTGATACCCAAATATGGGATGTGTGTGGAGGTCCAGGTGAAGGTAAAATTACTAGAAATCTGTTTGAGTAGATCGGGGGGGACAGAGATATTCATCGCTAGGGATTTCCCCAGATTCACTTGCAGACCCGAGATCTCACTGAAAACCCGTAGTGTTTTAAGAATGATTGGCGTGGACAGCAGGGGTGATGTGACGAAGAGTAGGAGGTCGTCCGCGTATAGGGCGCATTTGTGTTCCCTTGTACCACATGTAACCCCCTTGACGTCCGGGTTTGCTCTCAGGGCTACTGCCAGAGTCTCTATGGCCACCGCAAAAAGAAGCGGGGAGAGCGGACACCCCTGTCTGGTTCCCCTGCCTATGGCGAATGTCTCCGAGTATCTGCCCATGAGGCGTACCTGTGCCGAGGGGCGTGAGTAAAGTGACTGTATGAGGCTAAGGAAGCTAGGGCCAAATCCCCATCTACCCAGAATTCCGTTTAAGTATTCCCAGTCTATGGAGTCGAAGGCCTTGTGGAGGTCTATGGACAGCAGGAAACCCTTTTGGGGAGCCCCTCCGTCCCATTGTGATTTAAGTAGGGAGATTACATCAATGGCGCGTCTGATCTGATCCGTTCCCTGTCTCCCAGGGATGAAGCCCACCTGATCCTTGTGTATATAAGATGCTATGAAACTCGATAGTCTGTTTGCTAAGATTTTTGTCATAATTTTAATGTCGTTATTAATCAAAGATATGGGGCGGTAATTACACACTTCGCTAGGGTCCTTGTCTGGTTTCGGTATGACCGAAATGTAAGCCGAGTTTAAATCAGCTCCCAGCCGGGCTCCATCCCTGAGAGAGTTGAACAGTCGCGTCAAGTGGGGTGCCAAACATGTGCCGAATTTCCTATAGTACCCCGTGGAGAAGCCATCCGGCCCCGGGGAGGAGCCTAACTTCAGGGACTTAATGGTCGCTAATACTTCCTCCTGCGTGAACGGGGAATCCAAAAGGTCCCTATGCTCCTCCGTAAGAGAAGGCAGGGGTAGTTCCGCCAGAAACTCTTTCCCTGCCGGGCTAAGGGGAGAACCGGCCGGTTTATAAAGGTCCGAGTAGAACCGTAGGAAGCTGTCCATAATTTTGGTCGGGTTCTGTGTCAAGTCACCCGTGGCCGTTTTGATTTTAGGGAAGGCTAATGATCGCTGTTTGGGGCTCAATTTAGTGGCCAGCCGGGAGCCCGTCCTGTCAGTTTGGGAATAAAATTTCGCCCCGGTCCACCGCAGGTGTTGTTCGGCCGCCGTCGTTAGGGAGAGGTTAAGTAGGGCCCGTGCCTTGTCCAGTCGGGAGAGCAGTTCAGTCGTGGGGTGGCGTTTGTGGTTCTTTTTTAACGTGCGGAATTCCTCCTCAAGTTTAAGCGTGTCCGCCCTATGTTCCGCTCTAAGCTTCGCTGCTAGCTGAATCAATTTCCCCCTGACCACCGTCTTGTGCGCCGCCCAGACCGTGGACGCAGAAACCTCCCCTGTCGCGTTAATAAGAAAGTATTCTTTGATGTCCCCCTCCAGCAAGGAGCACTGAATTGGGTCGCTCAACAGCGATTCCCTCAGGCGCCATCGAGGCGGGTTCCTAGCTCCTGTGGGCCTCTGGGTTGTCACCGTCACCATAGAGTGGTCTGAAAGGGGGGAGTCTACTATCCGGGCGTTACGTATCAGTGGTATAGTCGTGGCGTGGGTAAAAATGTGGTCAATCCTGGCGTAAGAGTTGTGTGGTGCCGAAAAGTGTGTGTAGTCCTTTGTCCGTGGGTTGGCTTCCCGCCAGACGTCTATCAACCCTGCTGAGTGAAGGAGTTTAGCTATTTTAGAGCTCTGTTTGGAAGGGCGTTTAGGTTTGGGTTTCCCGTCCACAGATTTATCTAGTGAGAAGTCAAAAGCTGTGTTAGAGTCCCCTCCCATGAAGACTGTGCCCTTAAGGTGCGGTTGTAGCTTCCGAAGCAAGGAGTCAAAAAAGGATTTTTGGCCCTTATTTGGGGTATAATACGACACGAATGTATAAAGTTCCCCATCTATGTGTCCTGATACCAGGAGATAGCGACCCAGCGGATCGACAATCGATTCCACCAGGGAGAGGTTGATGTGTCTAGCGAAACAGATGGCTACCCCTTTTGTTTTGTTGTCCGCTGATGAAAGAAAAAATTGGGGGTAACGCTGATGTAGGAACGTGGGTTTGTAAGAAGATGGGAAATGGGTCTCCTGAATCATAAGGATATCTGCGTGCATAGAGTGGTAGAGTTGGAGGAGCTTCCTGCGTTTAACGGGTGAATTTAGTCCCTGCGCATTGTGGGAGATGAGTTTGAGGGTAGGTGGGGGGGGTTGTGTGTCAGTCATGGATCAGAGGTGCAGAAACTATACCAGCCACACGCAGCCTACCTTGAGCCCGCAGCGAGAGCTTCCAGTGGAGAACGGACCCTCGGTGCACACTGGTTTTGAGACCCGGGACGAAGGACCGGAACCTGCCGTGGGACCTAAGAGCACTCCAGGGATTATGAAAGGGAAGGAAAGAAGAAAGAGATGAAATGGAGAGGAAAGAGAGAAGAGACAATATTATGCATGTATGTCTGCATCGATGTATACCTGCAAAAATCAGTGTTAAACAGTGCATAACTTGAACCTGGGGGTCCCCCGACCCCTCCCCACCCCGGGGTGAAGTGGGCACGCCCGCCTCTACCCCTGCCCTATTAGGGAACTGAAGCTTCCCTAATGCCGGAAAACCGGATATGGATTCGATTGCACCCATGGCGCTCTCGATCCAACGGAGGTGCACTGGGTCCACCACGGCCCCACCACCACTAACCGATAACTGAGGGCTAACCAGGAGCCCGTGATGCCCAATAACTAAGCGCCCCCCCAGAGCGGGGGTGTTCCCCCGGGAGCTAGGATGCCCATCCAAAGCGCCAACCGGTACATATACTGTGAGGGATGCTACCTCCCCGGGGTTGGCACCCCCCCCCCACCAAGTGATCCTATGTTGACGTAATGCCAATATTGTAACCGTTGAGTAGCATGGCTATACCTGCTATGAACTCTATTCCCCGTGTAACTTTGCAAAAATGCATCCCCCAGGAGCCCTGTGGCTCCGAACCAATCCCCCTCCTCCCCCGAGTCCAGGTTAACCCCCCCAGTTCCGGTGGAGGGGGAAGTAACACTCCCAAAAACTTAGCAAGAGAACTAATAAAAGAAGAAAAAAAAAACATAAACATTGTGTAAAACTTATACGGTGTTAGGTCCCTGCACCCCGGGTACCTCCCCCCTCCGAGCTGTCCCTTGGGGAAAAAACAAGGAAACCGCGGAGGGTCCCCAAGTCCCCTTTAAGAAGGGGAGACCCTCTCGAGTCAGGGTCCCTAAATGACAAAGAGGGACATCAGAGCCCGATCATCAGGTACGGAAGTTCTCCTTGGAACGCTTGTGGGTCTGCTTCATCCAGGTCTGCTGTAGCGGGCTGCCAGGCGAAGGCCTTTTCGTTGAAGCAGAAGGTCCTCTGTTGTTCTGTGAGCTCGGGGGTTCCAGGGCGATCAGTCCAAGTTGAACCAGCAGGTGCTCCCCCTCCGCGAAAGTTGAAAAGCCATAGCTTTTATTTCTGTAGGTGAAGTTTACCCGGATCGGGAAAGACCATCTGTATGTGACCTCCTTTTCCATAAGGACCTGCAGCAACGGTTTCAGAGCTCGCCGCTTTTGTACTGTATAGGGGGACAGGTCTGCAAAGATTTGAATCTTGTGACCGTTCAACATGAGATTGTCCGAACGCCTTGCCCTTTTCATCACCTCCTCTTTGACCGCATAAAAGTGTGGTTTCACAATGATGTCTCTGGGTAATCCATCCGATCGGGGGGCTTGCAATGCTCTGTGAGCTCTATCCAGCTCCAGACGGTGCTCAGCAATGTCAGGGATGAGGTTTTTAATGAGGGTTTTCACTGCGACCTGTACCTCCTTATCGGTTTCGGGGAGCCCCCTCACCCTAAAATTATAGCGTCTCGAACGGTTCTCGAGGTCGTCTATTTTTGCAAATGCTGTTTCCAATTGCTCCTGCACGTCTTGTAATCTGGCAGAGTTCTGATTAATCCTTGCTACTGCCTGATCAGCTTTCTGCTCAATAGTGTCCATCCTCATCCCCAACTGCAGTAAATCAGCATGAATGGATGATGTGATTTGTGCTGCGTTTACAGCTAGGCTTTTGGATAGCATTAGGGAGAAGGCAGACATCATAGAAGGAAAGTCTGTGGGGATGGGGGCCTCCTCCTGTACCTCATATACTGAGAGCAGCATCCCTGTATGGGGGTCCATCATGGGGGTAGTGGGGAATCCAGCTCCCACTCTCTCCAGCAGTGACTCGGTGGATGCTGGGGATGCAGCTGCTGCCAGGGGGGGGAATTCTGTCCCCGGGGACTGCGGGGGGTGCAGATCCTGGTCCGCTATGGAGTCCTCCTGCAGCGCCGTTTCAGGCAGGCCTCGTGTCGCCGCCATCTTGGCATAACTGAGGGGGCCCGGAGACGCCGCCATCTGACCTGTCAGATCCCTCCGGACGGACGGCGCGGACATCTGCGGGCTCAGGGGAGCTTCCCCTACACGGTGATCCCGGTGGTACGGCTGCGGGGGCGCTCAGACTGCTCCGGTGGGACTCGTTAGGCCGTGGTGGAGCGGAGCTCTAGATGACGGCGGCCATCTTGGGAGCTGCCGCGCATGCGCCTCGGAATATTTCACTTTTATTGTTTCACTTTAAGCATTATTAAAATCACTGCTCCTGAAAAAACAGCAGTTTTTAAAAGTTTTTTTTGCATTGATACATGTCACCTGGGGCAGGACCCGGGTCCCCAAACACTTTTTATGGCAATAACTTGCAAATAAGCCTTTAAAATTAGCACTTTTGATTTTTCATGTTTGTGTCCCATAGACGTTTGCAAATTCTGGTGCGAACCGAACCGGGGGGGTGTTCGGCCCATCCCTACTTACAAGTAATGATGAATAAATTGGTATCCCTAAAGTGGGATTTACATGGATTGAGCCTCATTAATTCATAGATGTCCAGGTGAACTATTGCCATACGAGTTGCCACCTGGTTGGAATTTTATCAGTCTGCGAAGAGAAAATAGGACCTGTTGCCAATGTTATATATAGGATGCCAATAGTAAGCCTAGCATTGTTTCCCAGAGAATGAGGCATCCTTACTGTTAACCTCCTACTTACCCCTTATGTAGGAGTAAAGATATCAACAGTGCCCATCTTGGAAAGGGAGATATAGGTCCTGAAGACAGCTATGCCCCTCACAGTGAACAAACTCAGGATTGAGAGATTCTGCATTGAGAAAACCTTTCTAATGCCCACCTGCCCTGCACCCAGCCCAGACAGAAGATTCTATTTCTCTTTCTTTGTGGTTCCCCTTTTTGGGAAACTTGTAATTTTTTGGGGTTATTAGTATGGAAAGCCATGACCAAAGGATTAAAAGAGGTTTTCGATAATAATCATAAAATTAAAGGTAATGTAATCTGGGGGTGGTAGCAGAATTGGCAGCTTTAAATAGAAACATGTGACACATGTAGTGTGCCACTTGACTAAATCTCGACGTGATTCTTGTCAAGCCTGCCTTGCATATACACTATCGTGAAAAAAAAAATGCTCGAGCAAAGCGCGGTGACGTACAACAGGTACGACGGCACTATAAAGGGGAAGTTTCATTCGATTGGCGACACACTTTAGGCTGATTATGCAAATTTCCCTTCTCATAACCTGCTTCTGAGCATGCACGTTTTTTTTCCAGTCGTTAAAGCCTACACACGACCATTTTTCATGACGTGAAAAACGAAGAGAAAAAATAGAGCATGTTCTAAATTTTTCTTGACAGTTTGGTTGAGAGCACAACCAATGGGAGTGTTACATTTTCGACACGTGCCGGAAATGAAACTGTTTTATGGATGGGTTTACTTCTGCTTTAAATAAATAAAAAGAATGGGAAACCCTCATATCGGAGACAAGAAAAACAGACAAGCAGCGGCAATCTAAGTGCAGCAGTATTGTAACGTGTTTAATAAAGTAGTAATGCACTCACTCGAAATAGGATAAAAGCAGGCACATCATGGTAAATGTCAAATGAACAGCAGAGTTCCAGGACGATCATTCAGGAAGTTCCTGGTTTCGGTAGGTGGAAGCTATAGCACATCATAGCTTCCCCCTACTGAGACCAGGAGCTTCCTGAGTGATGGCTTCCTCCTGCGCCCTGTACGTTCTAGCCTGAGACACCGGAAATCACTGGTGCTGCCAAACAAGACCCCATAGTGCTGCCTGGATGATCGTCCTTGAACCCTGTTTTTCTTGTATTCCCCCCAGAGGTTCTTCTATTCTCCAGTGTGCTGCCTTCCCTGTGCCAGCTATACTCCCTGTGGTAATCACCCAGGCTATGGACTTTCCTTAAAAATCCTGCACCTCTATCAGGAGTCATTTCTAAACATCATTTTATTTATTTATTGATTCTCTGCTGCTCATTTGTCAGAACTTTTGGACTATATGTTCATGATCCTGACTTTTTAACCATTTCATTATTACCCCAGATAACACAGCTTTTCCTGCTGGAAATACCTTAGCGCAGGGGTCTCCAAACTGCTGCCCGAGGGCCTAATGTGGCCCTTTGCTAGCCTTTATCCGGCCCTTGGGGCACTATTTCTCCCACTGACACCAACAATGGGGCACTATGTTTTTCACTGATACCAACGATGGGATACTATTCCTCCTACTAATACCAATAATGGGGCACTACTCCTACTACTGACTAACAACCCCCCAAGGCCATATTTATTCTCACCGATGCTGGGCTCTGTACATTTTCTTGTTTCAAATATTTTATTGAAGTTTTGAGAATTAAATATATAACAGTAAGTATACATAAATGATATAAATCATATAATAAGTAGACTACACAAAATGCTCCACAAAGGGAGAATTCAAATGTTGCATAGGTACAGGTCATGTCCAATAAAGGACAAAAACAAAAAGAGGAAGAGGGGAAGGGGTGGAAAAGGAAAGGGAAGGGAAAGAGGAAAAAGAGAGGGAATACATACATATAACAACGGATAATTCGGTACATTTTCTATCCCTGCTGGCCACAATCCGGCCCTCCTAAAGTCTGAAGGACAGTAGACTGGCCCTTTGTTTGAAAAGGTTTGGAGACCCCTGCCTTAGCGCAACAGTCATTGTGTTTTTTCATCGTATTGGACGCACAGGTATCACTAAAAGAGTCCCAAAGAGTTATAATAACTAATGATAACTATTAAGGTAGCTAATAGGACAAGCTGAAATGTAGCATGCTACAATTGCTTTTGTCACTTACTTTGTGTACCTGTACACTAGGAATAATTGCAGAAACAAGTCAATATAACATTGTGATCCACCCAGCTAATTATAAATAAGAGTAATTAAAATCCAAGAACGTATGTGTCACTATATAGGCTAGCTGTGATTACTCGAGTCACACAATAGTCACAGACACCGAAGTATCAACACAGACATCATGGCAGGAGCTGGATCAGGTATGTACAAGAGCCAAACACTTTTAACATGGGATAAATAACTAACTTTAGTTAACAAAGGGGAAGAAGTATTTGATGTAATATTCATTTTCAATTAAGACAAGAATCCATTTCACCGTCACTTACTGGAGCTCTTATTGAACAAGCAACTGAACTAGACATCAGTATAGTACCTGCTAGAGTTTGTTCAGCGATTTGATATTCATTGGCATTGAAGAATCCAATTTACAGTTACTTACTGCAATTCTTATTGAACAAACAGCATGATTAGTTACAATTGAAAGACAAAATCCACCAAAAGCCTACATTTTAGATACCCCAGTAGGCTTAACCCATCAGTTGGCTTCTTATAACACGGATTGTCAGAGAGATGCTACATTCTCCAAATTGTAAAAACATTTGTTAACTATACATTTAAAGGATCACTAAAGGATTTTTTTTTTTAGCTAAATAGCTTCCTTTACCTTACTGCAGTACTGGTTTCATGTCCTTATTGTTCGTTTTTGCTTTGAGGTTGCTGTAATTCTGCTGTGATCTCCACACTTCCTGGTTGCCTGTTTCCTTATAACCACAGTACTGGGAGCTTTTCACGGTAGTCTAGGCTGTCATTACTGTGTGTGTAAAACTTAACAGAACCAATCAGATTCATTTTAAAAACAAAACACTGCCCTGGATTTGTTTGTTTTTGTTCTGTGTGTCTATCTAGTTCACAGGAACATGAAACCAGTTTAAAAGTGAAACTAACCTGCAGGCACATTATATGATTGATTTTTATCTATTTGTAATCATTTTTAAAAGGAATCAGTTAACTTTTATGTCTCTATAACCTGTAAACAGTCATTTCAGCAAAAAAAATGTTTTCCTTTAGTGACCCTTTAACTATCAAAAATGAAAACTGCTCATAATTTTTGCTGGGAACTTCAGATCAACTCTAAGGCCCCATACACACGAGAGGATTTATCCGCGGATACGGTCCAGCGGACCGTATCCGCGGATAAATCCTCTCGAGGATTTCAGCAGATTTCTATGCGATGGCGTGTACACACCATCGCATTGAAATCCGCGCCGAAATCCTCTGCCGATGACGTGTCGCGCCGTCGCCGCAATTATGACGCGGCGACGGGCGCGACGCTGTCATATAAGGAATTCCACGCATGTGTCAAATCATTACGACGCGTGCGGGGAATCCCTTTGGACGGATGGATCCGGTGAGTCTGTACAGACGAGCGGATCCATCCGTGGGATCCGATTCCAGCAGATAGATATTCTGTGCATGTCGACAAATATTTATCTGCTGGAATTCGGAAATATCCGCGGATAAATATCCGCCGGAGTGTACACACCATAGAATCTATCCGCTGAAACCCATTCGATGGGATTTATCTGCGGATAGATTCTATCATGTGTATGGGGCCAAATTCAAATCAAAATTAATATATCACTTTTAAAAGGACTTAATTTTAAATGATACACTAGTAAGAGTATAAATCATGTAAGCTTTCTAGACAGTATTTAATTAGTGTTCCGATAGACATGTATGCCTTAGGGTTAAATTGGTAATGATTTTATGCATTTAGTCTTTGGTGGTTGGCATTTAGGTTACATTCACACCTCTGCTTTTGTCCTGGAGTAGATAAAAAAATTATGCTTGCTGCATCTTAGCTTTGGTTTCCAACAAAATTTGATGTTCATAGGTATGAAAGGCAATGCATGTAAAAAGCATTTGAAATGTACCGTACTGCAAATTCACTTCATAAAAAAGTAGAAGTGTGAATGTAGCCCAAGGAGAGACTTAACCATAAATAGACCTTTATTTGCCTATTATGATGATATAAAATATGCTGTAAGTAACGTGAACCATAAAGCCAGCCTATGTCTGCACTGCAAGCAGAGAGGTGATGACTAATGCCCCATACACACTAGCGGAATTTCCTCCAGAAAAAGTCTGTGAGCTTTTCATCGAAAGTTATGACCGTGTGTAGGCTCCATCAGACTTTTGCTGTTGGATTTGCCAGCAAAAGTTTAAGAGCAGGTTCTCAATTTTTCCGACGGAAAAAATTCCTATCGTAAAATCCGTTCGTCTGTATGGAATTCCGATTGGAAAAAAACATGCATGCTCGGAAACAATTCGACGCATGCTTGGAAGCATTGAACTTCTTTTTCTCGCCTTGTCGTAGTGCTGTACATCACCGCGTTCTTAGTGCTCGAAAGTTAAGGAGCTTTTGTGTGACCGCGTGTGCGCAAGCCAAGCTTGAGCAGAATTATTTCGGGAAAAAAACATCCAACTTTTTTTTCCGATGGAAATCCCGCTCATGTGTACAGGGCATTAGTCTTATGCCGCGTACACACGATCGGTTTGTCTGATTGAAACGGGCTGATGGACCGTTTTCATCAGACTAACCGATCGTGTGTGGGCCCCATCGGTTTTTTATCCATCGGTTAAAAAAGTTGGGGACTTGTTTTAAAACTATCTGATGATTAACTAACTGATAGAAAAAAACGATCGTCTGTGGGGAAATCCATCGGTTAAAAATCAACGCATGCTCAGAATCAAGTCGACGCATGCTCAGAAGCATTGAACTTAATTTTTCTCAGCACGTCGTTGTGTTTTACGTCACCGCGTTCTGACACGATCGTTTTTTTAACTGATGGTGTGTAGGCACGACTGATGAAAGTCAGCTTCATCGGATATCTGATGAAAAAATCCATCGGTCCGCTTTCATCGGATGAACCGATCGTGTGTACAGGGCATTAAAGTTTGGTGAAACATAGTGCTCCTGAGGAATTGTATTGTAGTTGTAGATACCTCATAAATACGTTGTCTGTTGTCTAAAGCTGGCCTTACACCTGTAGAATTTCATTTTAGGGGGGGGGGGGTATAAAAATTGCTTGTTCAGCTGTTTGATGGTGCCTTCATGGACTCAATTAATTTCAAGCGACTTTTTGTCATGCCATGTCCGTGTCTCAAATTTCGTAAAATTATTTTTGTATTTATGCATGCACATAACTTAAAGCGGAGGTTCACCCAAATACATTTTTTCACAGAACAACTTCTTTAGACTTCTAACATGTACAGTCCGCAATTTTTTTTTACGCTGTACATACCTTATAATCTATCTTTTCATTTCGGTTTCCGGGTACTTCTCCCCGCGGGAGTAGGCGTTTCCAAGCTGAGGAGGCATGTCACCTGGGAGGTCGCCCAGAAGATTGACGTCTTTTCAGCAAAAGCTCCCCCTGGCGGATAAGGCCCCGCCCCCCGTATTGCGTAGGCGCGTCCGAGCCAAGGCGTTTCCGAAAGAAGCTGAACATGCAGATCTGCTAGTCGGCTCTATACGGCGATTGCCGTATTCATTAGGCGCCCTGCATGTAGATTAGGGGCACATGGATTAGGGGGGCAGTGCCCCTGTGCACCGTTTGGACGGGTCACCGCTGTCTATTGTACTTGCCCTTTGATTTTTGTATTCTTTTTGAATCGTTCCTTTAACTCTTAGATAAGCTAACAAACATTTTCATACACAATTCTACAAGTGTAGAGCAGCTTAAGCCCATCAGGCATCTGTTGTCTAGGAATACAATGGACCATTGCTCTGCTGTGGTTAGGCTAAGTGACATTTTACTGCGGACACGTATCGAAATTCATCCCGTGCCTGCTGAACCAGCTGACTTTCAGTATGTGTATACCCAGCATTAGACTGCACCCACTGTAGCAAAGACTCCTGAAGGATCTATTGGATTTTTCCAGGCCTCCCTGTCAGTGGAAATATCCCTCAATACATTGATGGTCAGTGTAGAAAGGAGATGAAACTGCAACTACCCAAGGAACCCCTAAACACCTCTGGAGGAAACTTGGTTGAGAAAGCTTGATCCAAGGGATAGAGGATTCGGTTAACAGGATACCCCAAAACAGCAACAAAATTCTACCCATTCAGTAGTTTCTTGTAGTATCCCTGACCTCTGTGTTACAGGCCAATGCAGGATAGGTAGATCCAAAGGACACGTACCTTTAGCCCATGTCCACATTGGCCCGATTTGGCATGCAATTTGATTATTGAATTGTAGTACTACTTTTGGCGACTTTGGGGGCAATTTGAAGAGACATCTGTGCATGAACTCGCACAGATGTCTGACAAATCGCCCCCGAAGTTAGACTGCATTGCCGGTTTAAAAGCGTGCAAGTTCAGCTGAACTCACAATTTCTAACCCCCAGCAGTGTGAACCTGGGCTTCAGTATCTTCAGCCTCTCTCACAGGGTAGTTGTGGTCCTTTAAGCCAAGACTGGCTATTGACTAAGTAGACCTCTTCTAGTATTCTGTCAGAGTTGTAACTACTGTAGTGTTGTCACTACTGCACTCAGGCCTTCTTCAGTCCGTTCAGTTTGTGCAATGTATTACACAAACAATTTATCCCTTAAAATCTATGAAATACTTTAGACCAGTGGTTCTCAACCTGGGGGTCGGGACCCCCTTGGGGGTCAAATGACAATTTGCCAGGAGTCACCGAATCCTGTGCTGTTCCCAAAGCCCGCAGCACTCTCAGCCTTTTCGCAGCCATCCAGCAGGGCTGTCCCTGGAGCCTGTGACCGCCCAGCTGAGCTGCTCCTGGAGCCCTTGCCCGCCCACTCAGTTCACGGCATGGCTGTGGGGCAGACTAGAGGTCAGCTGACTGGTGAGAAATGTAAAGTGGGAGGGGCTGGAGGAGACCCCATCTCCTGATTTCGGCATAGGTGCCACTGCTGCGAGACACCACAGAGCTGGAGACACACTGAGTAACACTACCTGTGATTAGAGTTGCCATTTAAAGTCCCCACTACAGTTCTCAATTTTACCAAAAGGGGTTTTAATACTGTAGGAGTGTAAGGGACTTAGGGAGCCCTAAATGTCCGTGGGCTATTGGTGCAAATTACTTGTCTGGCCTTAGGTGCTGACAACCCACGCTATGAAAATTCTACTGTTAGGGGTCCCCACAAATTGGAAAATTTTATCACGGGGTCACGGCACTATAATGGTTGAGAACCACTGCTTTAGACAATCTGCAGTAAGAATGGAGACAAACATGTTCACAGTGCAGTTAGTACAATAAAGGGTCACAGCATTAATGGTACCATGTTTAAAAGTATTAACAGTTACTTTTCCCATCTCTACATCAATTATTTGAGTGGTCGTATCCTTTATGAAAACACATTTTAAACAATTGACACTAGCATGTATTTTTATTAATGTTTCCAATTTATATAGAACCTTTAAAGTTTGGAATTGTAGTAGTCTTTTTCACTAACTATTACATATTGCATATTACTCACATGTAAACACCATTAAACCCTATTTTACGACATAAAGCACATATCATCTAATCAGCTTACTGTGACTAACTTTACAACATCCCAAACAAATACGCAGTAAATGTAATTTATTCTATTACTCATTTATAAAGTGTAAGTATCAATCTGTCAGAGTTTTGAGTCTATACTAAAGATACATCCTTGATACTTCCAGCAGGTTTCATAAACAGGTACACAGAGGTTGGAGATCTGCCTGCTGCCACTTTAATCTGCTAGGCACACCAGTATGCCAACAACAGTACTCTTTTCCAGCAATAAACCTACACCATGCTTACTGACCAAAGGCCTAGAGACTATGGGGTAGATTCACATAGAAATACATCGGCGCAGCGTATCAGAGATACACTACGCCGCTGTAACTTACTTTTGGCTGGTTCAAATCCTGGAAGAATTTGCGCCGTAAGTTACGGCGGCGTAGTGTATCTCCGGCGGCGGAATTCAAATCGGTGACTGGGGGGGCGTGTTTCATTTAAATGAATGAACTGTGCATGCTCCGTTTCTAAATTTCCCGCCATGCATTGCGCGAAATGACGTCGCAAGGACGTCATTTTTTAAACTTAGACGTGACTTACATCCATCCCGATTCACGGACGACTTACGCAAGAAAAATAAAAAATTCAAATTTCGACGCGGGAACGACGGCCATACTTAACATGGCAAATCTAACTATACGCCGCAAAAAAGCAGCTTTAACTATACGCCGCAAAAAGCCGACTACAGACGCCGTAAAAAAATGCGCCGTACGTTCGTGGATCGTCGGAAATAGCTAATTTGCATATCCGACGCAGAAAACGACGTGAACGCCACCCAGCGGACGCCGAAGTATTGCATCTTAGATCCGAAGGCGTACGAAGACGTACACCTGTCGGATCTAACCCAGAAGCCGTTGCATCTTGTTTTGAGGATTCAAAACAACAATACGACGCGGGAAATTTGGAAGTACGCCGGCGTATCAGTAGATACACCGGCGTACTCGCTCTGTGGATCTGCCCCTATAAGCATATAGTAACAAGCCAGGTCTCGCACCCTCATTGAAAATTGGCGTTATCAATTATCAGGTGGACAAATGAATTAAGCTTTTTATATACCTATGCAATTGTCAGCCTTTGGGAAATAGCTCTTTTGCTATTGCTGACAAATAATTAAAGTATATCTAAAGGCCAATTTTTTACAGAAATGTCATCCTTTCCTCGCTTTATGAATATGTGTTTTTTTTTTTTTATCTCTGTCCCCGTTGGATAAATTTCACATCACTTCATGTACTGACAGAATGTCATGTGGAAATCACCACAACAGGGATACAGAAGGCACAAAAAAGAATATGGATATCATTTAGGGTCACTTTAACAATGGCAGGATAGAGAGGGGAAGCCTGGGGCCATGTTGTCAGTGTGTAAGAAAGAGGGTGAGATGTAGAAGGCTATTCTGTAATGTTGAAGACATTTCGGCCCGGATTCACAACGCACTTACGCCGACGTATCTCGAGATACGCCGCGTAAGTGTAAGTATGCGCCGTCGTATCTATGCGCCGTGCCCATACACTGAGATACGCCTGAAAATACGCTTCATCCGACCAACGTAACTTTCCTACGCCGGCGTATCGTAGGCACATATTTACGCTGGCCGCAAGTGGCGCTCGCATTGATTTCCTATTCAAATATGGTAATGAGGGAGATACGCCGATTCACAAACGTACTTGCGCCCGGCGCATAATATACGCGGTACGTCCGGCTTAAAGTTATTCCCCATATAGGAGGCGCAACCCATGCAAAGGTATGGACCAGGGAACACAAGCCGTCGTATCTTTTGTCGTTTACGTTGTACGTGAATATGACTAGGCGTAGGTTACGTTGACGTCGTAGGCAGTGATCCGGCGTATCTTAGGGAGTAGTTCCGACGTGATTCTGAGCATGCGGCCACGGGACGGCGCATGCGCCGTTCATTTTAAGTGCTTCTATGGCGCTTGGCCCATCATTTGCATGGGGTCACGCCTCATTAGCATGGCTCACGCCCACTTCCACCTACGCTGGCTTACGCCGAGGAAACCCAGCATATCTTTAAGAGCGAGTGCTTTGTGAATCCAGTGCTTGCCTCTGTGCACTGCGTCGGCGTAGCGTATATTAGATACGCTACGCCGGCATAAATATGCGCCGATGTATGTGAATCCGGGCCTTCATGTTCATCCAAACAGCTTCTTCAGTTTAAGGGTATGTTCACACCAGTTTATGTGTGACAACACAACAGCTGGTGTGTGGTGAGAAACAGTGGAATTTCTGCAGTGCCAATGTGCCAGCCGCGGCACCACACACTGATCACTTATTTTTTTATTCATTACCTGAATTAATGGTGGTTGTTATCCATCGTTATTTAATTTATATATACTGTGATAATGTATGTAAGTGAACATTTTAACATATATAAAGATTTGTTATATCTGTGAAGTGTCTCTGACTTCATATTTGAAATGCCTAATACTGAAACCAAATAAAGATTTTATTTTAATATAACACCTGTACAAGCAATTTTATTAAAGTTTATGTAACAGTATAATCTCTTGTCCACAGGTCTGCAATTGACCAACTATGACCTACAGGTCCAATCTAATAAATCCAAACACAACTGTGATTCTTACATGGGCAATGACCTGGTAGTACGCCGTGGACAGGAATTTAACATAACAATGCAGTTCAATGCACCTGTGAAAGCTGGAGACCGGCTACAGTTCACTGCAAGTCTTGTTCCCACAACAGGAGGTAAAATGAATAACATTTTATTTTGAAATTGAATGTACGGGGTGGTTTTGTAGCAGTAAGGTTCTGTTTCAATCTTGTATTGAGAATAGGAAATATTTATCTAAATAATTTCTAGAGCAGGGCTCAAAATTTCAAGTCCTGAGCTACTAGCCAGGCCTCAAGGGTTACTCGCCACCAGTTGCCCCACCCAACCCCTACCATGCCCCGCCCCGAATCCCACACTCATAAATCTCATGAAATTACACTTGTTTTATGCAGAATTAAGTTATAAAAATAAATATTAACAACTTTATCTGTGTCCCCATTGCAGCTATGTGTCCCCAATGCAGCTATGTGTCCGCCAGTGTAGTCACGTGTCCGCCAGTGTAGCCATGTGTTCCCAATTCAGCCTGTGTCCCCAATGCAGCTCTGTATCCCCATTGCAGCCAGGTGTCCCCATTGCAGCCCTGTGTCCTCATTGCAGCCCTGTGTCCTCATTGCAGCCCTGTGTCCCCATTGCAGCCCTGTGTCCCCATTGCAGCCCTGTGTCCCCATTGCAGCCCTGTGTCCCCATTGCAGCTCTGTCTCCCCAATGCAGCCATGTGTCCCCAATGCAGCTCTGTGTCCCCAATGCAGCGGCGGGGAACACAGCTATTGAAATGAAAGCTGTTCCCTGCGCGCTGATTAACCAGGCGGCAGCGTCTCTCCTTTCTCTTCCCCTACTATCGCTCCGACAAACCCAGGCTGCCGGCGGTGCTCCCCCACCCCACCCTGCCCACAGGCAGCCCACACGCCAGACCTCAAAATCCACTTGCATTTTGCAAGCAGGCGAGTGGATTTTTTGAGGGCTGATCTAGAGTATCATTATACTGTATACATTTCAGCTTGCCTTGTTTTTAAGTGGAACTTCACTGTACCGAAACAGTGAGGGTTAAAATGCTGGTAACAATTTTATCATTGTACTGTTTTTGGGGAAATTTCCCTTCTTATCTTTAACACATAAATGCAATCTCCCATTAAAAAAAAAAAAAAATAGCACAAAAGCAAATGTATTGTCCATGTGTATTGGATCTCTGTATTACTTAGCATGTTTCTGTGGTCTCTGAGCCAAAACATAGCCATGGTGTTGACGATTAGGTTCACTGCACTGGAGTGATCCTAAACTTTGGCCCAAAGAACTATGGAAAAACTCAGAGTAATACAGAGATCATATAGGCCATTCTTTGTGCAAAGAACTGGTTGAAGCTTCTTGCCCATGCACAATCCTCTAGACCAGGGGTCTCCAACCTTTCAAAGAAAGGGACACTTCATTGTCCTTCAGACTTTAGGAGGAGCGGATTGTGGCCAGTGGGGGGCAGAAAATGTCCCGGACCCAGAATAAATGTGGCCTCAGGGTTGGTGGTCAGTAGGAGGAGGAGTAGGGCCCCTATCAGTAGGAGGAATAGGATCCCATCATTGATATTGGTAGAAGAAATAGTGCCCCCTTGTTGGTATCAGTGGAAGGAATAGTGCCCCACATCAGTGGGAGGAATAGTGCCCCAAGGGCCACATAAAGGCTAGGAAAGGGCCACATCTAGCCCTCGGGCCGCAGTTTGGAGACCCCTGTCTTCAAGTACCCCCAACAGGCCATGTTTTGATAATTTCTCTTAGATAAAATAGCTATCCAAAATACCAAGCCATTGACTCTGACTTAAAGCACCTGTGCAAGATAAAGGAAAACCTGCAAAAATGGCCTGTTGAGGTTACTTGAGGACAGGGTTGAGAACCACTGCTGTAAACTATGGGTTCCTACATTTTTATTATTACAGACCTTTGCCGGACTGTCAAAATTATTACCATCCCCAGTAGTTATCAGTCTTCAAGGTTGGACATAAAAACTGTGCAGCAGTCCTCAGGGACTTAGTTGCCCATATGTACTAATTGTGGATCTGTTCAGGGCCAGAGCAGGAGGGGGCAACTGCCCTGGGCACTGTGGTATCATGTGAGATGGGGTTGCCACAAGGAGATGGGGGGAGGGGATTTGTGTTGGGTGGGGGAGTTTAGGAGGACAGAGGGGTAAGAAATGTTCTAGGAGGGGGGGGGGGGGTGCTGGAAAAGGTGATTTAGGGGAATTAGTTGGGAGGGGGATTGGGAAAGAGGATTTGTGCTATGGGTGGGGGATTTGAGGTGTTTGTGCTAGAAGAGGTGATATGGTAGACAGGGAAGGGGATTTGCGCCAAGTTGGGAAATACTTTTTTGGGAGGGAGATTTGTGCCATTAGGGATGATTGTTGGGTATTTATGCTAGGAGGGAAAATTTAGGGAGGGGGAATAATTGCACTGGGGTTGTGCTGGAAGGGGGGATTTGGAGGGGGGGCAGAGGATGTGCACTTGGGGGGGGGGGGGATTTGTGCTAGGAGTGATTATTTTTTCAGGGGGGATTTGGGAAGAGAGAGGATTTGAGCTGCGAGGGGGATGGGGGGGGCAAAGATTTGTTCGGGGGGGGGGGATTTCAACAGAGGATGGATATGTCCTGGGAGGAGAAGGAATTTATGCTTAGGGGGTAAACAAGCAGATTAATGCTCAATTTTTGTTGGGGGGGGGGGGTTGCTAGCACATAATGCTCATACATCTTGGGGGGGGGGCAGTTTGGCATGCATGCCCTGGGCTCTATATGGCCTTGTTGCGCCACTGGTGGGTCAGATGGATGGGATTCTATTGTCATGTAGACCTAGACACGGCTCAGTTCAGTCTAGCTGTAAATTAATATAATATAATCCTTTTATGTTATTATTTACTATGAAAACTCCCCTTAATTAAAGGGATATTACTATCAACAGTTATTCATATAAATACTAAACAAAAATATAAACATGCAAAATATGTATATTTTTTTAAAGCCATACAAATGTTACCATTAAAATATACAATTATAAATAGACCAGTCTGGACCATTAATGTTTAGTAAAAACGTATGGTGTCATGCGGAGTCCCTCAGGGATCTCCCTTATCGCCCGTATTGTTTAATATCTATCTTAGCCCTCTCTTTAAAATCATCAGTAACCAGAAGTTACTTTACCACTCCTATGCAGACGACACACAACTGTATTTCCGCATCTGCAACAAAAAGGATCATTCTCTTGGACTAGAGAAATGCCTTACTCTAATAGATAACTGAATGACAAACAGTTATCTTAAACTCAATGGTTCGAAAACAGAACTTCTCCTGTTTCACGCTAACCGGAAAAGTCACCCCGCGTCAACATGGACTCCCCCGCCCATTCTGGGTAAAACTATCACCCCTAGCACCAGGTAAAACTATCACCCCTAGCACCAAAGTTAAAAGTCTCTGAGTAATTTTCGACACCTACATGACAATGGATGCACAAATAGGGTCAGTAGTCAGCGGATCCCACCATCTGCTGCGCCTACTACGCAGACTCACCCCCTTTATCCCGAAAGAGGATATTGCAGTCGTGGTGGGAACAATTATCAATTCCAGACTCGACTACGCAAATGCCCTCTATCTAGGACTCCCCAAATACCAAATCACTCGTCTGCAAGTCGTTCAAAATACGGCCGCTCGACTAGTGACTGGGAAAAAAACATGGGAATCGATCTCACCTTCACCGAGATCCCTTCATTGGTTGCCAGTAAAAGACAGAGGGCCATATTCTTGTAGAAAGTAGGCGGGCGGCACGCAAGCCATTTACACTCCACCGCCCCAACCTACAGGAGCAAGTGCTGTATTCCCCAAACACTTACTCCGTAGTTTGGGGCGGCGTAGTGTAATTGGCCCGGCGTATCCCCGCGTATATCCAAGGGGGCGGCTTGTATTTAAATTAAGCGCGCCCCCGATTCGAACGAACTGCGCATGCGCCGGGCTTAAAATAGCACAGTGCGCATGCTCCAGTTCTCGGTGTAAAACGTCAATGACGCCGACATGTGCGTCATTGACGTAAAGTCGTATTCGCGGACGACTTAGTAAAACGACGTACCCGACGGGAAAACACGACGCGGACCCGACGCTATACTTAACATGGCCTACGTGGGACTGGCGTAAGGTTACCCCTCATATAGCAGGGGTAACCTTAAGCCTACGCAAACGACGGTTACGCGACGCGATTTCGTTCGTGAATCGGCGTATCAGGCTCATTTGCATAAACAAATGAGACCTGAACGTAAACGCCACCTAGCGGCCGGCGGAGTAATTACATTTAAGATCCGACAGTGTAAGTGACTTACACATGTCGGATCTTAAGCGTATCTATGCGAAAATTATTCTAGGAATCACTCGCATAGATACGCGGCCCAAAAAAGAGAGATACGATGGAGTATCCTGAGATACTCCATCGTAACTAAACTCAGAATATGGCACAGAATCACTTTCAAGGCACTCCGTCTAATACATAAGTGTATTCAAGGCAACGCCCCCCAATATCTATGCGAAAAAATAAAAGCCCATAACCCCAACCGCATTCTGCGATCCACCAATCAAAACCTCCTCCAGATACCTAAAGCCAGATACAAGTCCAAAGGAGATCGAAGATTTGCAGTCCAAGGACCCCGCCTGTGGAATGCACTACCAACCACCATCCGACTGGAGTCGGACCACTTCAGGAGAAAGATTAAAACCCATCTCTTCTGAGGTCAAGGGGTTCCTTACCCATGAAATGGATACAGTGCCCAGAGGCGATTCAGTTCGCATGTGTTGTGTTGCACTTTACAAGTCTCTCACTTACTCAGTGTAATACGTTTTTCATTTCTTCCTTCATACATCCATATAGGTATCAATGATACTCTTGGCACTGCTTCAAAACATATGCAAAGGTGAATGTTGTCATGCCACATGCAGGCTCAGATCTAATTTGTCCATCGAATTAGGTTCTCTTTAAGTGATGACTGTCCCCACATACATATGAATAATATAACCGGTATTTCTGGTACTGCTATGAAACATGTGCTACTTTAGTTGTAGCTCACATTATATGGGAAACAACAATTGCATTTCTCCATCAAGTAGATGTATTTATAGTTGCGTTATTATTCCAGAGAATGCAGCTTCCTAGGGTGGCACACCGAGAAGAGGAGGAGCCAAGAGCACAATAGAATAAATAGTCCCCTTTAAAATATTTATTACATGTTTTACCCCAGAACTTGCAGTTTACAACTTTTAATGTTGCTTGCTCCAGTGCTTATCTATTGGTATTTCTTCATTGAAAATAAGAAAAGCTGGCTATACGTGGATCCATGTATGGGCACTGTGGATGTACATAAGTGGATCTACCAATCCAGTTCTTTACAACCACTCCGTCGGGTTTTTGGGCTCCAGCTGGCAGTGCTGTCCAGTGTATTCTAATAGCAGATAAGTCTTCCTGCTGTCAGGATACAATAGCTCAGCGAGAGGACTCCCCTATCCACCTTGAATGTGTGGATGGGGGCGTTGGGCTTAATGAAAAAAACTGACTCATGTATGGGGTGCCTTCACTTTGGACATAGAGCCAGCCTGGTAGTCTTGAGGAGGGGGGGGAGGGGGAAGAGGAGGGATGAGCAGGAACAGGGAAGTGCCTTGCCATCCCAGGCTATGAGGGTGTGTGTCTATTGATGCACGCAGTGTAGGGAGACACAACTCTAATTGCTGCATACAAGGGTGGCTCAAGGTGATGCCAGAAACCTGGGGCAGTGGTCATTGTATACGTTTAACCTGGAGGATTCAGCAAGGATTAATCACTGGGATCTCCTCTCGTTCTGGGACGGCGTCATATGACATGTAATCTCTGTAAACATGACGCTGCTCTTTAACCATGTGATCGGCTGTGTCCAATCACAGCCGATCATATGTAAATGTGAAAGTGCTGTTTAGCGGCTCTCCTCGCCTAATGCCGCGTACAGACGGTCGTTTTTTGTGATGAAATAAAACGACGTTTTAAAAAACGTCATTTAAAATGATCGTGTGTGGGCAAAACGTCGTTTTATGTCTTCTGAAAAACGACCAAAAAAAAAATTCGAACATGCTTCAAAATTTTTTATGTCTTTTTTCAAAATGTCGTTTTTTTGTGTCAGAAAAAATTATCGTGTGTGGGCTAAAACGACGTTTAAATCTACGTTTTTAAAACCGCGCATGCTCAGAAGCAAGTTATGACGCGAGCTTGAATGGAACAGAGTGCCGTTGTACGTATTGTACGTAACCGCGCTTTGCAAGAGCATTTTCAGAAAACGATGGTGTGTAGGCAACGTCGTTTTTTAAAATGAAGTTTGAAAAACGTCGTTTTTTTTTCATGAGAAAAAATTAAGTTTTTTTACAAGACAAAAAACGACCGTGTGTACGCGGCATAACACTGACAGAGTGTGAGGCAAGGAGAGTCGATCAGTGACATTTCTTCGCAGGGGAGACTGTATGATAATCAGGGCACTGATCATCATTGCCCTGATTACAGTGAACCCCAACAGTGCCCACCAAGTGATGCCAGTCTGTGCCCATCAGTGACACCAATCAGTGCCTGCTCATCAGTGTCGCATATCAGTGCTACCCATCAGTGTCCACCAGTGCGTCTATCAGTGCCGCATATTGTGCCCATTGGTGCTGCCTATCAGTGCCCATCAGTGCCATCTATCAGTTCCCATTAGTCCTGCATATCAGTGCCACCTATCAGTGCCAATCAGTGGGGCATACTACTGCCTCCTCATCAGTGCGACCTAATCAGTGCCCATCAGTGCAACCTCCTGAGCACACATGAGTGAAGGAGAAAAATTACTTGAGTAATTACTTGAGTCTGAGTATTTCAAAAACACCTTGTTGAAGCTATGCCACTAAGAATTAAGGCAGTTCTGAAGGGAAAAGGATGTCCAACCGGGTACTAGCAGGGTGCACCTAATAAAGTAGCCGGTGGGTGTAGGTTCACTTGCAAGCCATTCCGTAAAAAATAATCCACTACTCATTTAGGTATGCAAATTACTAAGACAACTGGCTGCATATTTATAATATTATAACCCATCATTTCTACAATGACAGCTAACTCCGTCCTTGACAACACTTTCACGGATTCAACATCACCTTCACCAAACAGCTGGGGAGCTCAAAGAGGCTCGAGTGAATCCACATCTGTGAACATCACCATCTTCCCCCCTAATAATGCAGCAATTGGACGATATGTTCTATACTTGACGAGTGGAGTCGCCAGGCGCATTGGGGAGTTCTTTCTGATCTTTAACCCTTGGGCTTCAGGTAATAATCAACTATTTTAGAATTTGACTTCTGCTTAGTCCTGAAATAGTAATTAAAGCCAAACTATAGAATTTTTTCATTGTTTACTTTTTTATGTCATTTTTTTTTATAAAAGTGTATATTAGGGTGAAAAAAACATATGCAGCACATCTCTGCAATGCATTCACATTTCCCACGGATATACCTCCTTAAAAGGGGTTGGAAAGGTACAATTGTTTTTCCCTAAATAGCTTCCTTTACCTTGGTGCAGTCCTCCTTCACTTACCTCATCCTTCCATTTTGCTTTTAAATGTCCTTATTTCTTCTGAGAAATCCTCACTTCCTGTTCTTCTGTCTGTAACTCCACACAGTAATGCAAGGCTTTCTCCCTGGTGTGGAGTGTCGTGCTCGCCCTCTCCTACAGGAGAGTCAGGCCGCTCTCTAAGTTGCAGATAGAGAAAGAAGCTGTGTGTTAGTGGGCGTCCTGACTCTCCTGTAGTCCAAGGGAGGGGGCGAGCATGACACTCCACACCAGGGAGAAAGCCTTGCATTACTGTGTGGAGTTACAGACAGAAGAACAGGAAGTGAGGATTTCTCAGAAGAAAAAAGGACATTTAACCACTTACCATTATGCAGCTTAAAGACCTGGCCACTTTTTGCGATTCGGCACTGCGTCACTTTAACGGCCAATTGGGCGGTCGTGTGACGTGGCTCACAAAATTGGCATCCTTTTTTTCCCCACAAACAGAGCTTTCTTTTGGTGGTATTTGATCACCTCAGCGTTTTTTATTTTTTGCGCTATAAACATAAAAAAAGCGACTATTTTGAAAAAAAAACTATATTTTTTACATTTTGCTCTAAATACCCCTCAAAAATATATAAAAAAACATGTTTTTTCCTCAGTTTAGGCCGATACGTATTCTTCTACATATTTTTGGTAAAAAAAAAAAATCGCAATAAGCGTTTATTGATTGGTTTGCGCAAAATTTATAGCGTCTACCAAATAGGGGATCGATTTATTGCATTTTTATTAATATTTTTTTTTTCTAGTAATGGCGGCGATCAGTGATTTTTATCGTGACTGCGACATTATGGCGGACACATCGTACACTTTTGACACTATTTTGGGACCATTGTCATTTTTACAGCGAACAGTGCTATAAAAATGCACTGGTTACTGTAAAAATGACACTGGCAGTGAAGGGGTTAACCAGGAGGGGGCGCTGTAGGGGTCAAGTGTGCCCTGATTTTTGTGATGTCACTGATCGTCGTTCTCTATGACAGGGAACAGACGATCAGTGTCAGTCTCACTAGGAAGCACGGGGAGCGTTTTTTTATACTTACTTCTCCCTGTTCTTCCTCTCAGTGACCCGATTGTGGGCGATCGGACGGTCACGGAGATGAGGATGGGGTCGCTTGAGGCCTGTCGCACTCAGATATACGTCTGCAGAATGGCACGGCTGGGCACAAGGGCATACATGTACGTCCCCTTTAAAAGCCCAGCGGTGGCGCTGCGCGACCCACCGCTGGACTTTTAAAGGGGACGTACATGTACGCCCTTGTGCCCAGCCATGCCATTCTGCAGACGTATATCTGCGTGCGACAGGCCTCAAGCGGTTAAAAGTAAAATGGAAGGATGAGGTAAGTGAAGGAGGATTGCACTAAGGTAAAGGAATGTCAGTTTCATTCAAGGAAAACTGTATTGTCCTGGAATGAATGTGCCCGGGACAGACCTGCAAAATGCGGGACTGTCCCGGGCAATCCGGGACACGTGGTCACCCTACATGTAACTACTTTGTTTACCACAGAACTAGGAAGTGATTAAGCGGTCTGGAAATCACTGCATCGCCTCACCCTGCTAATCTGACTTGACATGGCAGGTGGCAGCCACACTAACACATGCCAACACCAATGTCTCTATAAACTCTTCCTGATGATCTGGAAGAGGATCAAACAGTTAATCATATGTTGAGCCCCAGCTTTCGTTACTTAGGAATACATTAAAGATTGAGATTCCAGTCTGTGTGTCACAGTTTCTGCTCATGACATTAAATGGTTTGTCAAAGTGAACTGTCATGTGTGTTGGTCACAAATAAATACCTATAAAGTGTCACATGCCATGTGCAGAATTTACTATGTGCGAGTAATCCGCACATGTAGGCTTGTACAGAAATGATGTATCTTGCTGTCACTCAGGATTTTTGGCAGGTACATTTTTTGGAGCTGTGTTATACAATGTACTTACATGCCAAAGACAAGAAACAGACAGCTCAGACTTGTCTCGGTAACGCCCAATATTATTTTTTTCCTTATAGGTGATATGGTTTACTTGGCAGATCAAGCCCAAAGACAGGAGTATGTGTTGTCAGAATTTGGTCTTATCTTTGGTGGTGATGTCAGCTCTCCCGCTCAGTTTCCCTGGAACTATGGGCAGGTACTAACTGAAATGTTATTTATAATATACCCCAGCTTGCATTTCCTGAATCTGTATAAACAAAATAAGATTTTGGCCCAGATCCACGAAGCAGTTACGCAGGCGTATCTTTTGATACGCCGCGTAACTTCTAGGATTCTCCGGCGTATCTTTGTTTTGTATCCACAAAACAAGATACGCCTGAAGCTGGGCTAGATCCGACTGACGTACGTCTTAGTACGCCGTCGGATCTAAGGTGCATATTTACGCTGGCCGCTAGGTGGCACTTCCGTTGATTTCTGCATCGAGTATGCAAATGAGCTAGATACGCCAATCCACAAACGTACGTCCGCCCAGCGCATTTTCTTACGTCGTTTGCGTAAGGCTTTTTTCGGACTAACGTTACCCCTGCTCTATGAGGCGTACGCAATGTTAAGTATGGATGTCGGGCCAGCGTAGAATTTTCCGTTGTGTACGTTGTTTGCGTAAAACGTTCGCGAATAGGGCTTTGCGTAAATTTCGTTCACGTCGTCTAGGCATTGAGCGGGCGTAATTTAATTTGAAAATTCGACGTGATACTGAGCATGCGCGCGCATGCGCGCGCATGCGCCGTACGAAAAAAGCACCATTTACGTGGGGTCAAGCTTATTTTACATAAAACACGCCCCAATGTTCATCATTTGAATTCCGCGCCCTTACGCCGGGAGATTTACGATACGCCGCCGTAACTTTAGAGGCAAGTGCTTTGTGAATACAGCACTTTCCTCTCAAAGTAGCGGCGGCGTAGCGTAACTACAATACGCTACGCCTGCCTAAAATTACGCCGCTCTACATGGATCTGGCCCTTTGTGTGTAGCGCCTGGTTACTTTTCAGAACCGGTGCTATTGAAATTTAAAGGGGGTCAGAGAGTTAAGTGACTCTGACTATGTAAATTAGTTCAAATATGGAGCTTATGTCCCAGCTTGGCTGTGCTGTGGGCGCATGCTGTTGTTCCTGGGGTGCAGTTTCACCCCAGGTCAGCAGGTGGCAGCAGCGGGGTAAAGGTCTGTGTCACTCTTTAACCAGTACTTTTTCTTTGAAACCCATTGACAGCTGACTCATCAGGCTTCCTGGCCCCGCTCCTTAACAACCATCTTACACTGCACCCTGATTGGGTAAAGTGCTCAGTGCATTCAGGGTGTTCATCGGGTCGAACACCCTGCAAATTAAGGTGTTAGGCGAACGGCCGAACAGGCAAATGTTCGTTCATCCCTAGTCTTGAGCAGCTCTGGTAACACAGGCAAAAAGCTGGAGGTATCCCAGTACCCTACTGGAACTGAAGTACTATTGCAGCAATCAGAGAGGTGGTCCTTACTGTAGCTGGGTCAACAGGAATAAGTCAAGGCTTTTAAATTGGAACTGTTAAAAAACTTGAAGTGCAGGAAAATTTCCAAGAGCTGCACAGACAGCAATAATGATCATAATAATAATAATAATAATAATAATAATAATAATAACAACAATAATAACGCTTTCTGATGTTGTCTGTGTCACCATTCCATTAGTGAAAATAAAAAAAAGTTACACTTCAATAATTATGTTTTTTTTTTTCCCTAACAAATGAAATGTTTACACGAGATATATAATTCACAGATACATTTGTACTCAGTTTCAGGCACAGATTCTCTACATCGCTTTCGTACTGCTGGATTCAACGCTGAGTTTTCGCAGAAATGCTACTGAAGATGTCAGAAAACGCAACGACCCTTTACACGTCTGCAGAAACCTGAGTGCTATAGTGAGTGAAGAAAAAAATCTACAGTCATAATTATTCAAGGCTATTATTTTTCACATGGATATCTATTTGGCCGACTCCCATTATATATATCTACCTGCTATTACCATGACATGAGGCTTAAAGGGGTTGTAAAGGTAAAAAAAAAATCCCTAAATAGCTTCCTTTACCTTAGTGCAGTCCTCCTTCACTTACCTCATCCTTCCATTTTGCTTTTAAATGTCCTTATTTCTTCTGAGAAATCCTCACTTCCTGTTCTTCTGTCTGTAACTCCACACAGTAATGCGAGGCTTTCTCCCTGGTGTGGAGTGTCGTGCTCGCCCCCTCCCTTGGACTACAGGAGAGTCAAGACACCCACTAACACACAGCTCCTTTCTCTATCTGAAACGTAGAGAGCGTCCTCACTCTCCGTAGTCCAAGGGAGGGGGGCGAGCACGACACTCCACACCAGGGAGAAAGCCTTGCATTACTGTGTGTAGTTACAGACAGAAGAACAGGAAGTGAGGATTTTTCAGAAGAAATAAGAACATTTAAAAGCAAAATGGAAGGATGAGGTAAGTGAAGGAGGACTGCACTAAGGTAAAGGAAGCTATTTAGGGGAAAAAAAATTGTACCTTTACAACCCCTTTAAGTTCATGATGCCTTGTTAATCCCTGCCCCTTTGTGTACATGCAGCTTTGAGGGGGTGCCCTGGTTTCAGCTGATTGGGTTCGGTTGGCACCGACAGCTTCCTGACATGGGTTCAGACTTAAAGTGGAGTTCCACCCATAAATATAACATTACATCAGTAGTTTTAAAAAAATGTCATTAGTCCTTTACAATTTTTTTTTTTTTTTTTAGATGCCTTCAAAGTGTTGTTGCTAGGCAGAATAGTTAATCTTCCCACTTCCTGCACCTAGGTGCTTAATGCACCGCACAGACTCCTGGGAATGTAGTGGGTGTAACTTACCAGGAGTCTGTGCACTCCCCAGTCTCAAAGAATCATGTGACTTGGACAGCACAGGTGCTGAAACCTGATCTGACACTGCTTGTGCAGCACTGAGCATGTGCGAGATCTGCAAGGCTGAAATCCAGGAAGTCATACAGTCTGGCTTCATGATGCCCACACTTAAGATGGCCCCAGTCAATTTCTATTTTATAAAGTGTCTAAATGCTGTAACAACCTAACAAAACGGACCTTCGTTTACAGACTAACTTTACTAGAATACATTAAGCTTGTGTATTACAGGGGTATTTATATTTAAAAAGTGAAATTGTGAAAACTCCGCTTTAACTCAAGCTTATCCCCAGTGATCGTTTTCACTGAGAAAAGTGATGGAAAATCCAAAATACTAGAGTTGTCACCAGAATAAGTGCAGAGGGTAAAACCTTCAGTGGGAATAACCATTCCAACGTTAATATAATTATAATTCAGTACAAAATAAACAGCATACGTACACATGATGATTGACAACCCTAACAACTTAATCTAGCTGTCTCTGGCACATAAATCATGTCACTGTATTTTGGCTCTATTCCACATATTAAATGTTAAGCCTTAGGAAAACGTTGCTCAAGCAAATGATTTTGCTTTGATTGCCCAGCAAGCTCCTTCTTGTCTATCATGATTACAAAATAAGCATAGATACAGTATGTTTAAGGCGTGCACGCGCAGGCCGTGTTTTTACGGCCTGTTAGAGATTCAGAACCACCACGCGGCCGTATAAAGTCGTACGGCCGTCGGGTAGTGGTTAAAGGTGCAGGGACACACCAGAAACCCTGCATAGAACAATGGAAGCTGAAAGTGTCCCCTTGCCATATCCACTAATGGCAACCTGCTTATGTCTCTTAGTACAGGCTTCCTTTCCTGAACCAACGCCAGGTTGTGTGACTTTAGGCACAGTCTGTCTGATTAAAAATAATATTCTCTCCAATATCAAATGATTGGCAGTCATAAACCATGTGATCTAGGATTGGAGCTCAGATTCTGCAGTTTTTTTTCTTATTTGTGATCAGCAAAAGGAACTTATTTAGCTTGAAGCAGAATTTCAGCCAAAAATAGCAAGATAAAAATAAACAATTCTTTTAAAAATGTTTAAAATATCTTTAATGGTTTATTAAAATGTCACTAAAGCCACATCATAAAAAAACTATCATTAAATGGTATATTACATGCTGTTCATACTCACTCAGTCACTATGAGGTTCCAATAATGGCGGTGATCAGCGATTTTTAGCGGGACTGCGACTGCGGCAGACAGATCGGACACCTAACTGACATTTTTTACTCTTATTTGGGAACCAGTGACATTATTACAGTGATCAATGCAAAAAATATGCACGGCAGGGAAGGGGTTAACATTGGGGCGATCAAGGGGTTAACTGTAGCCCTGGTTGTGTTTACTAACTGTATGGGGGATGGGCTGTGTAACGGAACCCCAAATGGAACAGGGCTTAAAGCCGTTGTAGATATTCCATTCCCGAACCCAAGACAGCTACCAACACTCCACAGTCAGGCAAACGAACCCCAATAACGAGACACGCAGCTCTGTTTGAGGTTCCACACGAATAGACCCTTTAATGAGAAAATCAGGCTCTTATATACAGTTAGGATCATGCAGTAACCAAAATGAACAATGACTCAACTCCATCCACAACATCACACAATGAGCTCCAATACACATCTTTTTGGTAGACATCATGACTCCAACTCTCACCTAATTTACATGAGCCAATTAACTACAGCTGACGTCTCAGACACATGACCGACTGTCTGTTAACTTGCAATACACATTTATCACAGGACTCCTTCACACAATACAGGGTCCATTGGCACAAGCCACAATGACAGACCCTCAGGAGCCATCCTAGATTCATTTACATTACAACAGACAACATTAACACCTAACCGTATGTGTCCCCACATTGAATGAGTCACTCTCCTGTTGAGTTCAGAATCAACAACCAGTAATAGATCCAGATATCCTGGAATATATTGTGAATTACAGACCCATGTTAAAGCAATCCAAGATATATTCTGAATGTCTATTATTTCCTGGCTCATACTTTGTAAGAGCTTCTGGGTCCCACGGGCCCTCCCGTTACAGGCTGCATGGGACAACACAGGGATCTGTCTTCCTACATAGCAGAAAGACAAGATCTCTGTGTCATCCCCTGTCAGAAAGGAGATCTGCCTTGTTTACATAGGCAGAACCCTGTTCTGTCCTTGCTGGGAACGATCGTGGGCAGGCGGCAGACATAGAGTCCGCCAATCCCACGGATTGGCTCACCCGCTGGCCAAAGGGTGTGTATGTCCACAAAAAGCAGTGCACAATCACGACATACACCTACGGCGATTCGCACAGCTGAGACAACCGGCTGCAGTATAACTGCGTTGGCTAGTCGGCAAGCAGTTAATGGAAGGTATGAAAGGGAAAGGGTGCACCAGCCTTGTGCATTATCCTTAGATAGATTTTATTTGGTTAATGCAAGGTGCCTAGGGTCCATCTGTAAAATAATAACAGTGCCTAGTTGGGAGGAGAATGTTAACAATAGGTTACTTGGGTTCTTCTTTAAAAACAGTAATGTAATTTGTTAATGCTCACATGCCTAGTTGAGATGAGAATGTTAATGATAGGCCTGTGTTAATTCTGAGAATGCCAGTACAAATTTTGTGTACAATGTATTTCTGCCAGATAAACAGTAAAGATGATAATGGAGTGGTGATGGGTGACTGGAGCGGGGACTATTCTGGTGGTACAAACCCCAGTGCCTGGAATGGAAGCACAAGCATTTTGAAGAGCTGGTATGAACGCAGACAGTCGGTAAAATATGGACAGTGTTGGGTTTTTGCTGGCGTTCTGTGTACAGGTAAATTTATATTCTAATACAATATGATTTTTACAGATGTATCATTTCTTTTTGAAACAAACAAGCAGTTAGCCATTGAAGTGTGGGCACAAGTTTGGTTTAAAGTGTCATCCACGTCATTAAAAAAACTTTCAGTATATCCTGTATTAGGATTTGGATATGGGATTTGTTTTCTGCTTGATCCGGTCGTTCACTGTCCCTCCCTCCTTGTCTGTGTCCCCGCTGCAGCCTGAGATTGTGTAGACCAGATACTGAGAATGCTCCAGTTTCAGTTCCCTTCTAAGCTGTTCATTACACCCTTTTTCTCATCTGTGCAGCCCACATGGCTATAGAGCCACACATGTGGGCATGAACACATAAAATAAAAGCTCAAGCATAAGTATTTTCAGAAAAGTAATAAAGATTTGAGGTCAAATACATATTTGTGTAAAGTTTTAAAACATTTGGTATGTATTTTTTCTTTGTATTTTGAAGGCTTTTTTTTTTTTTTTAACATGTAACTAGCAGCAGAGAACTAAAAGCTCCTCTAACAAATGTTTCCCTGCTGAAAGGCTGGGAAAGAGCCGAGTCACATGACAGCCGTATATCGATTATGAAAAAAGACACTTATGCCACGTACACACAACCGTTTTTCGGGGTTCTAAAAAATGAAGTTTTTAAGGGTCTAGAAAAAATTATTTTTTTTTCAACCCGATCAATAAAACACCCTTGCCTACACACAACCGTGGAAAAAAAAATGCTCTAGCAAAGCGCGGTGACGTACAACACGTACGACGGCACTATAAAGGGGAAGTTCCATTGGGATGGCGCCACCCTTGGGGCTGCCTTTGCTGATTTTGTGTTAGTAAAAGGCGATTCGCGCTTTTCTGTCTGTTACAGCGTGATGAATGTGCTTACTCCATTACGAACGGTAGTTTTACCAGAACGAGCGCTCCCGTCTCATAACTTGCTTCTGAGCATGCGCAGGTTTTTCACGTCGTTAAAGCCCACACACGACCATTTTTTACAACGTTAAAAACGTCATGAAAAAATAGAGCATGTGTGAAAGGGCTCTGAAAGTACTCAGGCTTTCACATTGGGATTGCAGATGAGGCTTCTTTCAGGCGCTTTACAGGCTTTTTTTAACGCCAAAGTGCTTAAAAAACGCCCCAGTGTGAAAGGGGTCTTAAGCCTCGTACACACGATCAGATTTTCTGCAGAAAAAGCGTCTGACTTCTGTTCGAAGGGCGTTGGCCAGGAACTTGTCTTGCATACAAACGGCACACAATTGTCGGCCAACAAACACAAACGTAGTAACGTACTACATCATGTTTCAGCTCTTTAGCGCCACCCTTTGGGCACCTTCTGCTATTGTTGTGTGATGGTGAGCATTAAATTCCGAGCATGCATGTTTAAACTTTGGACTTGTGTACACACGATTGGAAAATCCGACAACAGACCGCTGTCCGCGGAAATTTTTAAAGCCTGCCATCCAACATTTGTCCACGGAAAATACATCAACAATTGTCCGATGGAGCGTACACAGTGCGGATCCTGACCTCCCTGGGGTCCTAAGCAAAATGACATGTCACATTAAAGATTAAAGTTGAGAAGCGGGGGGAGGGGGTGTTCTGCTGTCGGAAATGACATTTTACATTAACCACTTACCCCCCGGACCATATTGCTGCCCAAAGACCAGAGTACTTTTTGCGATTCGGGACTGCGTCGCTTTAACAGACAATTGCGCGGTCGTGCGACGTGGCTCCCAAACAAAATTGGCGTCCTTTTTTTCCCACAAATAGAGCTTTCTTTTGGTGGTATTTGATCACCTCTGCGGTTTTTATTTTTTGCGCTATAAACAAAAATAGAACGACAATTTTGAAAAAAATGAATATTTTTTACTTTTTGCTGTAATAAATATCCCCCAAAAATATATAAAAAAACATTTTTTTTCCTCAGTTTAGGCCGATACGTATTCTTCTACATATTTTTCGTAAAAAAAAATCGCAATAAGCGTTTGATTGGTTTGCGCAAAAGTTATAGCGTTTACAAAATAGGGGGTATTTTTATGGCATTTTTATTAATATTTTTTTTACTAGTAATGGCGGCGATCAGCGATTTTTTTTTTGGTATTGCGACATTATGGCGGACACTTCGGACATTTTTGACACATTTTTGGGACCATTGGCATTTTTATAGCGATCAGTGCTATAAAAATGCATTAGATTACTATAAAAATGCCACTGGCAGTGAAGGGGTTAACACTAGGGGGCGGGGAAGGGGTTAAGTATGCCTGGGTGTGTTCTTACTGTGGGGGGGGGGGTGGCCTCACTAGGGGAAACACTGATCCTCGGTTCATACAGTGTATGAACCGAAGAAAAGCATTTCCCCTGCTGACAGGAACGAGAGCTGTGTGTTTACACACACAGCTCCCGTTCCCCGCTCTGTACCGAGCGATCGCGTGTGCCCGGCGGCGATCGCGCCCGCCGGGCACACGCACGGGAGTCGGGGGCGAGCGGGGGGCGCGTGCGCGCGCCTCCGGCGGCGCGCGTGCGCCCCTAGTGGCGGCTAAAGGGTAGGACGTCATAATACGTGATCTCGCCTAGGAGAGCCACCTTGTGGACGTATTATGACGGTGCGGCGACGGCAAGTAGTTAAAGTGAGAAGCGGGGGGGGGGGGGGGGGGTGCTGACTTCTTACCTCTTCTGCCATGCCACCAGCGAGTTGAGAAGCGGGGTGAGGGGCCTCTAGTAATTTGGGGGGCCCTCCGCAACTTTGCGGGGCCCTAAGCGGCTTGCATAGTGAGCCTATAGGACGGATCGGCCCTGAGCGTACAAATGGTCGGATTTTCGGCCAACAGGCTGCCATCACACAATTCCCGTTGGAAAATCCGATCGTGTGTACGAGGCTTTAGATTTAAAATAAATACAGTGTCATCATCCATATACAGAGGAGAGATAATTCAAATGAAACAGAAAATGAAACAGTGTTTGGTATCACTTTAAGACTATAAAATTGGTAATAAGTGTATTTCTTTTTTAACTGATTCTCTTTTTAGTCAGCAGAGCCCTGGGTTTACCCTGCCGGGTAATTAGTAATTACAATTCTGCCCATGACGCAAACGGCGACTTGTTAATAGATAAATACTTTGATGTATCTGGAGAACCAGTAATGTTAAGCGATGACAGTGTTTGGTAAGTATTAGACTACTGTGTAATGATACATCTGATTGCAACTTGTAATTTTCCAAGAAACAGTCACACCTCTGCTAAGCATTATGATAAAAAGTATTACATCATTTACTCCTATTCACCCCGTGGGATGCTGTAGAGCGGGATTCTACACTTTCTATAGAATGGTGTATAGGGACATCTAGTGTTTAAATATGATGTTGCCAATTTATAAAGTTTTCCTTTAACCACTTAAGGACCTTGGGTGTTTTTCAGATTTGGTGTTTACGAGACTAAAACAGTTTTTTTTTTGCTAGAAAATTACTTAAAACCCCCAAACATTATATATATTTTTTTCTAACACCCTAGAGAATAAAATGGCGGTCATGGCAATACTTTGTCACACCGTATTTGCGCAGCGGTCTTACAAGCGCACTTTTTTTGGAAAAAATTCACTTTTTTTAATGAAAAAATAAGACAGCAATAAATTTGGCCCTATTTTTTTATATATTGTGAAAGATAATGTTACGCCGAGTAAAATGATACCCAACATGTCATGACAACAAAAAAATGTGCCTTTAAGACGCATGGGCGGGACTGACGTTTTGACGTCACTTACCCCCTGCTATGCTATGGGGACGGGTGGGGGCCATCTTGCCCTCACTCGCATCCCCACACAGCAGGCTGAAGGACCCGATCGCCTCTGCCGCTACCGACGACTCCGGTAAGCGGCGGAGGGTGCGGGAAAGCGGCGGGACCTCTCCCGATAACGGTGATCTTGCGGGGGAATCCGCCACGGAGACCACCGTTGTCTTTTACAGTACCACTCACACTAAAGATGGATATCTCGGTTGTGGCAGCAGCTGCTGCCGTTACCGAGATATCCATCTTTAAAGTACCAACGTATATGTACATGAGCGGGTCCTTAAGTGGTTTTAAAGTGACACTAAAGGTTAGTTTTTGCTTTTTTTTTTAAATAACAAACATGTCATACTTACCTCCACTGTGCAGTTTGTTTTGCACAGAGTGGCCCCGATCCTCCTCTTCTGGGGTCCCACGGTGGCTCTCGCTGCTCCTCCCCACATTAGATAACCCCCTCCGGGAAGCTCTCTCCTGAGGGGGTTACTTTGCAGGCATGGTCCCGAGTCATTCATTCGGCGTCCATAACCGCCGGATTTATGACTCGGCCCCACCCCCCCGCGCCTGCGTCATTGGATTTGATTGACAGTAGCCAATGGCTACGTTGCTATCAATCTATCAAATCAAGAGCCGGGAAGCCGTGGAGAGAGCGACGGCGGGGACGCGCCAACGGAAATTAGGGGCTCAGGTAAGTAAAACGGGGAGGGGAGTCTGGGGGCCAGACACTGCAAGCTGATGCATTAAGGTGAAAAAACATGAAGGTTTACAACTCCTTTAAATGAGCAGCTGATTTTACAGCACAGGAAATAAAAAGGATTGCCATGTAAAAAGTTAGCGCCTTGATTCATTACGATTTTTATCCAGCACCTACAACCTGCCATTTTTAAGTGACATTTAATTCTGTTAAAAAAAAAATGTATATATATATATATATATATATATTTTTTACATATATACACACAATACCAAAAGTATTGGGACACCTGCCTTTATACACATATGAGCTTTAATGGCATCCCAGTCTTAAGCCTCGTACACACGGGCCAGAATCTCGTGAGGAAAAAACGTTGTTTTTCCTGACGAGATTCTTGGCAAGAATCTCTTGCCACCCGAGTGTAAACACTCTCCTTTCAAAAGAACCGCGGTTCTCTTGAAAGGCAAGAATGCGGTGACGTGAACGCGTACGCCGAGAATGCGCTCGTCACATGCGATGCCGTCGACATCTTGCTGCACCCTACCTATGCCTAGGAAGCTACCGCGCATGCGACAAAGTCATTTTCGAGCATGTGTGGGTTTCCACGGCGACCAGGTAAGTATACACCCTCTCAGGTTTCTCGGCAGGAAAACTGCCGAGAATCTCACAACGAGAAAATAGAGAACATGTTCTCTATTTTTTTCCTCTAGATTCTGGGCAGTTTTCTTGTCGAGAATCCTGAAAGCCTCGTACACACGCTCGGTATATTCGCCAAGAAAGCTCTGCCAGCAGTTTTCTTGCTGCTTCTTGCCGAGTAAACCGAGCGTGTGTACGAGGCTTTAGTCTGTAGGGTTCAATATTGAGTTGGCCCACCCTTTGCAGCTATAACAGCTTCAAATGTTCTGGGAAGACCGTCCACAAGGTTTAGGAGTGTGTCGATGGGAATGCTTGACCATTCTTCAATAAGCGGGTTTGTGAGGTCAGACACTGATGTTGGAAAAGAAGGCCTCCACTCTAATTTGTCCCAAAGGTGTTCGAGATAAGGACTCTGTGGAGGCCAGTCAAGTTCCTCCACCCCAAACTCGCTCATCCATGTCTTTATGGACCTTGCTTTGTGCACTGGTTCAAAAAATTTGGTGGAGGAGGGGATTATGGTGTGCGGTTGGTTTTCAGGGGTTGGGTTTGGCCCCTTAGTTCCAGTGAAGGGAACTCTTAAAGCGGATGTGCCAGTAAAAAAAAATATTAAAAGCCAGCAGCTACAAATACTGCAGCTGCTGACTTTTAATATTAGGACACTTACCTGTCCTGGAGTCCAGCGCCGTCCGCAGCAGAGGATGAGCGATCGCTCGTCTCTCTGCTGCTCCCCCCGCCATCCTCAGTGAGGGAACCAGGAAGTAAAGTACTCCGGCTTCACTACCCGGTTCCCTACGGCGCATGCGCGAGACGAGCTGTGCCCGCCGATTGGCTCACACGCTGTGTGCTGGGAGCCGAGTGTTCCCAGAGCACAACGGGGGACAGACGGGAAGTAAGGAAAAACCCGTCTTTTGCCCGAGCGTGTGGCCGGAAGTGGGTGCAAATACCTGTCTTTAGACAGGTATCTGCACCCCCCTCCCCCCTGAAAGGTGTCAAATGTGACACCGGAGGGGGGGGGGCGGGTTCCGATCAGCGTGAGTTCCACTTTAGGGTGGAGCTCCGCTTTAAGGCGTCAGCATACCAAGATATTTTCGTGTCTCCTGAGTAATTTTTTACATCCTAGTTCTAGCATGAGTGGCCAGTGGAGTGGAATTGTGCTAATAGCCTTTATGCTGAGCACTCGTGGAAGAATCGTGGAAGTTTTATCTCAGAGCACTTTGATTTGGTGTTGGGATTTATCACTTATGGACTTTTGCTTTCTATCTTTGCAATTTATTTTTATCAGTGTACACATTTATGTCTGATGTTATTGTACATATATTCGAAAATTTGAACATGTATAGCGCCTTATCCTTTATTTCAATATTTTATATTACCTGACATTAGTAATATTTTGCCTTTTGTTTGTTTTTTTGAATATAGGAATTTTCATTGCTGGAATGAATTTTGGTGCATTCGACCTGATCTTGGTAGCTCTTATAATGGATGGCAGATTTATGACTCAACTCCTCAAGAAACAAGCGATGGTAACAACAAAAAAAACTTTTAAGATTTTATTAAATTAATGGTTAAAATATATATTTTTATAGTTAAAGAACTTTGATCAAAAATACAGTTTTCATCTCATGATGCTATTGGGGATTTTTCTGCAAATTAAGATGTCACTTGGCATGATGTAACAAAGAAGGTGGGCATAGTGAGGAAGAAAAAAAATGTTGATTGGTTATATTAAGACCCCTTTCACAAGTCCTGCAAGCAGCTTCTTTGCAGCGCTTTAGGAGCGGTGTATACACCGCTCCTAAAGCCCCCTTTCCATTGAGGGAATAATAGGTGAAGATTTGTAACTGTAAACTCACAAATAATACATTTATCATGCTATTATACCCTATTATTATTGCAGATAGAAATTTTCCAGATGATTACTGGTACTTCTGCATTGTTGTAGTATCTAGAGATGAAGCATCCCCTAGTTTGGAAGAATGGGATCTTCCTCTTAAGAACTTTTATGCTTTATGTGCTTTTTGGTTTGGGGTCTAGAAACTTTTTTCTGTTTCAAAAAAATTGAAAGTTAATCAATCAGTCTCGCTACTTGTAATGTTATATTTTTTTAAGCACTTGACCTCTGGAGGGTTTACCCCCTTTCATGACCAGGCCATTTTTTGCAATATGGCACTGCATTACTTAAACTGAAAATTGCACGGCTGTGCGACACTGTACCCCAAACAAAATTGATATCACTTTTCCCCACAAATAGAGCTTTCATCCTTTCATTCCTAACACATTACCCAGTCCATATCAGTATAGATATCCAGCATGAGATTTTTGCCAGTTGATATGTTTTCAAAGTGTTCCTTGAATTTTTTTGAGCAGTGTATATAATGTATATATGTATATGTGATTCTGCACAGCACAGCCCCCCTGTAGCAATATATCTGCTACGGGGCGGTCGGTTAGTCTTCCTGACCAGAGGTGTGCATAAGTAGGGCTTGCGGAACCTCAACCAAAACCATGTAACGGGTGGGAAGGGTTAGAAATTCTGTCAGGTTTTCATTGCTGCCTCTCCTTGTCAAGCACATATCTCCTCATATCCTGCCCTAAGGACCATATTTCAAGGGAGATAAACCTTCAATAGTGACACAAACAACAATCCAAACAGTGTTTTTATTGTTTTATCCACTTTTAAAAATATATATTTTTTATTGCTGTTTGCGTCTCCATTGCTGAGATTTTGCTCCAGTTCCTATAACCACAAAAGAAATAATGGACAAAAATCTTAGAGCCCATTCACACCTAGGCATTTTGTTGCCTGTAGTGTGACGCCCGCTGCTGCCCCAACACGCCAGAGAGATGATTTAACATTGCCCTCTATGGAGATGGTTCACATCTCCACGCCGAACGCCTGTCGCCTGAAAAAAAGTCCCGGACCTTTTTTTCAGGCGGCTTTCGGCGTTCGGCATAGGAGATGGGAACCATCTCCATAGGGGGACAATCTAGGGGCACATCTAGGCGGACAATCGTGGCGTTTTGTCGCCGCAAATCGCGGTACAAAACGCCGCTATTTGTGGCCGCAATTCGCGGGACAAAACGCCGCGATTTTGTCCGCCTAGATGTGAATGCAGCCTTAGTGGCAACACGCACAGCACAATAAAAACTCTAACCGAAACAAAAACAACAAAAAAATATTAAATGGACTTCATCTTTATATTTACAGGCATTTTCCAACTAGGTCCAACATCTCAAGTTGCCATAAAACAAGGAGATGTGAATAAGCAATATGACACTGTTTTTGCATTTTCGGAGGTAAATGCAGATGTCAACTACTATACTGTACAGACTAATGGATCAAAGTCAAAATACAAGACAGAGACAGCAGAGGTTGGCGTATTAATCTGCACAAAAGCTCTGGGTTCAAATGTTTATGAGGATATCACTCATATGTACAAGTTCCAAGAAGGTAAGGTTACTACCATATAAATAGTTGATGATTTCAGCAACATCACACTGAAAAAATATTTACTATGGAGATCAGCAGTTTTATGAATGTCTAGGGCTGTCTACATACAATATACAGTATCTCACAAAAGTGAGTACACCCCTCACATTTTTGTAAATATTTTATTTTATCTTTTCATGCGGCAACACTGATGAAATGACACTTTGCTACAATGTAAAGTAGTGAGTGTACAGCTTGTATAATAGTGTAAATTTTCTGTCCCCTCAAAATAACTCAACACACAGCCATTAATGTCTAAACCGCTGGCAACAAAAGTGAGCACACCCCTAAGTGAAAATGTCCAAATTGGGCCCAAAGTGTCAATATATTTGTGTGGCCATCGTTATTTTCCAGCAGAAATCCTCACTTCCTGTTCTTCTGTCTGTAACTCCACACAGTAATGCAAGGCTTTCTCCCTGGTGTGGAGTGTCGTGCTCGCCCCCTCCCTTGGACTACAGGAGAGTCAGGACGCCCACTAACACACAGCTCCTTTCTCTATCTGCAACATAGAGAGTGTCCTGACTCTCCTGTAGTCCAAGGAAGGGGGTGAGTACGACACTCCACACCAGGGAGAAAGCCTCACATTACTGTGTGGAGTTACAGACAGAAGAACAGGAAGTGAGGATTTCTCAGAAGAAATAAGGACATTTAAAAGCAAAATGGAAGGATGAGGTAAGTGAAGGAGGACTGCACTAAGGTAAAGGAAGCTATTTAGGAAAAAAAATTGTACCTTTACAACCCTTTTAAACCCTGCGCCTTGGGTGAGTCAACATCACCCACGTGGGGAATCTATTTATCCAGCTGGTTTCGTTATTAGCCTTTTCACTGCTCTAGTCACTGGTCTCCGAGCCTGACCTCTGATCATGACAACATAACTTCCTGAAAACTCCATGATTGGCAGCAGCCACGGTTAAAAAAAAAAGATTCCAGCACATCCCTTCAACAGAACTCATTCAAGTGATTAACTTCTGACAGGCAGGGACAAGCACGCATTGATCAAAATTCAGCCAGTCCATGCTGAACCACCCAAATTTTGGCTTAAAGTGGTTCTAAAGCCTAAACATTTTTACCTTAAAGTGGATGTAAACCCGATTCATAAAATTTGAGCTGGGCACATATATCTGCAGTATTTTGTTATCTCTCTTCAAAGCACTATGTCCAGTTGCCGTCTCCTGCTATGTGCTTCTGTTATCAGCCTGATAACTCCTGACAAGTTCTCTGTCACATCTGATAAAAGTAGCCAGAGTTTTGTGTTGGGGAGAATGCTTTATTAGATTAGCAGAACCCCGAAACTACTCAATGATCAGCTTTGAAAGTCTCTACCTATGAGAAGAGGGGGTCTGTGCCTTTCCTCCGATCAGCTGTCTTGGCTGCATGCCCAGACTTCACTGCAGTGTTGAACAGGAAGAGAAAATCTCCTAACATGATCTGAACTTTTCTAAACAGTATATAAAGCTGAAGAGAACAGATATACATGTAAAACTTATGTAGGAGGGAGTGTTTCATCCCTGTGTATCATCTGAGGTTGTTCACTTCACTGGTTATATATGAGGGTTCACATCCACTTTAAAAGCATTCCTTGAATTAGAGTAAAACATGTTTAAGTAAAAGCATTGACCCCTCACTCCCCCAATACTTACCTGAGCTCTCACTCAATCCAGTGCTGTGCTCATTTGAAGTGGCTCTCATCTCACTTCTCTGTCTCACAGGCATTTCTGAAGCATCAGGAGCCATTGGCTCCAGTTGCTTTCAGTCGAATCCTGTGAAGAGCGAGCAGGGGACGGGGCTGAGTCTATAGACACAAGCAGTGTGGCTCAAGATTGAGCCCACAGGTGTGCCACAATAGGAAGTGGCTTCCTTTGGTGGCACACCAAGAAGAGGAGGAGGAATGCCAGTGAGGGATCCGAGGGGGAGGAAGTTCAGGGCCACTGTGTCCAATTCCATTGCACAGAGCAGGTAAGCACAAAGAACTGTTTGTTATTTAAAAAAAATGCATTTACAATTACTTTAAGGTGGGAATTTAGCTTAAATCGATGTAGAATAATTGATAATGATGAACACGAGCTCACAGACACTGAAAGACATATATTAAAAGAGGCTGATGAAAGGACATACTGTAGGTATCGGTAGACACCTACTCTGACCAAAACTCACTCAACATTGAGTGATCAATTTCAGAATGGGTTTTTAATACAAAAATGTGTTTAATGCTGAGATGCAAAATATCAACACTCTGTCCTAACAATGAATTCTCCATTTAGGCACTTCCAAAGAGAGAGAAATTTTCAGGAAAGCCCAACAAATAGTTGGTGTAAGTTCTGGATTCACGGCATTTTCAGCTGATGGATCTGCAGATTCCACCCCTGATCGAGAACAAGATGTTTCTGGAGCAATAATCTTTTCTGGAACACCCCAAGTTGGGGAAGATATCACCGCAATACTGACGCTAACAAATTTGAAACCTACAAGCAAAAATGTCACTTGCAACATATCCGTGGCTGCGGTTGTGTACACCAATGCAGTGAGACGCTCCATTCTCAAGAAAACTGTCAATGTGCAACTTAATCCAAATGAAGGTACCCTCTTTGCAATATTATTGAATGACTAAATTAACTGCATTATCTCCTTGGAAAGCTAGTGATTAAGCTGCTTAGCTAAGGGTGCCTGACCATAAGAATCTGGTGCTATTGAGTTTTGGTCAATGCACTGAAGATCTTCTATGTTTTTGGTGGTTGGGCATAATTCAAGGTAATGGTGGTGGTAGTGCCTATGCTACTAGACACCAGTGGAGTGTAGGTTTTTATGTACATTGACGTTTGCGGGTATAAAATATGGCTAGCTTAAAAAACATAGAATGTTTCCACAAAGGAAGAGCCACAGCTGGGGTGTACTGTGAGCCATAAAAGTGAATACAATAGTGGTTCTCTGTAACACCATTTACCCGAGCATGCCTCCACAATTGTGTTTCTTAAATGCAACATTGCCGCATTTGTGGAAATAGATTGAGGGAACATTTGTAGGTACACAAGCATCTGTGTTTATATGAGTACAGAGGTAGACAGCCATTCACTTCTATGGTTGGCTGCACTCCCCATCTGTAGCTCTCTGGGTGATGGAAACACTGTTTTTTAACTAGAGGCACATTTTTGCTTACAAATGCCCATGTGCATGTAGCCTTAGGCCCCTACTGTATTAAGTGCAAAAGAAGTGGAACAGTGGAACCTCGGTTAACGAGCGATTTGAAAGACGAGCAACTTTTTTTTTTAAATCCTGACTCGGTTTGCGAGTGTTGTCTGGCACAACGAGCAGGATTCAAGCCAATGGAGAGTGCAGTACCGCATTTGGCCAGAGGCACGGGAGCGCCGGTGAAACTTGGAACGGTTCTGAGCCGTACGGAGCCGTTGGGAAATATTCGTAAACACTCGGAAATACACAAAAACACTCGGAAATACTAAATTCCTGAGTGTTTCCGAGCCTTTACGGGGGTTTATGAGTTCAGCCGAGCATTGAGAATTTCCAGGGCTCTCTGGCGCCCCACACCTCTGGCCACATGCGATATTTCATGCAATAGAAGTCAATGTGGAACAAATTATCTTTGTTTCCATTGACTTCTATGGGCAAACTCGCTTTGATATGCGAGTGCTTTGGATTACAAGCATTCTCCTGGAACGGATTATGCCCGTAATCCAAGGTTCCACTGTACTCAGAAATCATCTTAATAACTTCTCTAATTACTAATAATTGTACACTATTGCCTTTTGATTTCCCTATTAAAGTTCACCTGTGCCCATACTAAGAACATTACGTTTTTACATCTCTAGCTGCTTGTACTGTGAAGTAATGCAACCTCACAGAGCACAATAGAGACACTAAAGTCAGGTTTCAGTCTGTTTCTAGCTAGCAGCTGTTAGTTTACATTATGTTCTCCATAAAAAATAAAGGGTAAAGGATCTGTAATTTAAAGTAATATTAAAGGGTCCTGCTGATTAAATTACTTGCTCGTTATGCCCCATCTTTCTACATTCAGCTATACCTTTTCTCCAATTCAGTACTGTCCTCGCATCACTGACCACACTTTCTGGTTCTAGAGTGTCTCTTTTCCCTCACAGGGATTTGCGTTTTTTTTACTTTCACTTTCAAAGATAATGGTAAAGAGAACAGATAGAAAGGGTAAATCGCCCTAATGGGGTTGCAGACAGCAATAAAAACAGAATAGATGTTCTAATCCCTCTCCCTTTTTTTAATTGACCTTAGTTAAACTGTTTGTAAAGGCTTTTTTTTTTTTACCTTAATGAGTTCCCTGCATTAAATAAAAAAATGATCCATGGTTAGCACCCCTCCCCAAATACTTAACTGGGCCCGATCTCAATCCAGCGCTATGCCCGAGAGAGGTGGCACTGCTGTCTAACTCCTCCTCACTGGACATAGAATCAGCAGCGAAAGCCATTGACTCCTGCTACTGTCAATCAAATCCCGTGAGGAGGGAGCGGGGGTGGGCCCGAGCCGCCCTGTGTATGTCAATAAATGCACACAGCCTGGCTCGAGATTAAGCCCACACATCTTCCCCAAAGCAAGCAGTTTCCAATGAGGGCAGAAGGAGAAGAGGATGAGCACAGGTGGGGGACAGGGAACCGTTCTGTGCAAAACAAGCAGTTTGCTATGAGAGGATGAGCACCGGAGGGGGACTGGGAGCCACTCTGTGGAAAACTATTGCACAGAACAGGTAAGTATAACATGTTTTTTATTTTTTTTAAAAGTTTATTTTTACAATCACTTTAAAATCCAGGAGGACTAATCAAATCTGGGGGTTAAAAATACATTTTAACAAAACTTTAGCTTTAATACTACTTTAAGTGCCTTTGTTGTAAACTTTGAAGAGTAATGTCTACACAATGCCTACAAGTAAAATGAAAGTAGAAAATCTTAGCCACTAGAAAGCAAAAAAAAATAAAAAATAAAAAATCACCCCTACAGTCATGTATGGAGGCATCTACAAATGGCAATGTTGTCAACAAAGGAGGCCACAGTGTTATATGAAAGAAAGCCTCCTTGACATCCAGCTGTGAAAGCTCCCTGGTCCTTACCAACCATTGCCAACTATGTTAAAGAGGAGAAGATGTCGGGGTTCTTCATCACTACATCTCCCCAAAATTTGCAGGATAATTGCTAACTATGAAAACACATGGGCAAATTAGTTTGATATGCCTGGATATGCAAATGAACTAAAGGGATTTTAAAAGTACACTTATCCTTTAAGTCAGATTAGTTAAAGTAGGTTGCTTCACTTTGCATATCATCACCACCGTTATCAATGTTTTATTGAGCTCCACTGGTGTCTATAACGCAGGATTTTCAACATATGCACAAATTTCTTAGGGTCTCAGGGTCATGATATAGATTTTTCATGTTCTTAGAATTTTGTGAATATGTGTTCATGTATGTTGTATTCCTGACCTGCATTTTTTGCATTATCCATCGCTGCCTTTTATATTATGTAAAGTAACATTTAATGTTGGCTTTACATTTTCCCCAAACCCTCGGTTTGTGCCGCCCCTTCTTTTCCTCTTCTAAATTGGTTTTCTTTGCTTGCCAGGAACAGTTTCAGGTTTGGAGGTTTGGCCATGGAAACATGTGTGGTTTTCATCAATGGCCAGGGTAAAAATAGTATTTATTTTAATATTAAACCATCATTACTGGACATATAGTGCTCAGTGATCCTCCAAAATAAACCAGAGTTCCAGAAAATCATTTTCAATTATTGAAAATTATACGTCGTATTTTTCACTCCATCTAACCACCCCTTAGGAATGTCAAACGCTCCAAATACACAGTGCTTCTCCAGTTTGCATCTTCTATCCTACAGTGCAAACAATATTCTGGACATAACAAAACATTCATTTTATAGTTCTCCTATCTCCACAGTGAACAACCTGGATTTAGTTGTCTCCCCAAGAGACAGACAGGGTTCTTTTAGGCTGCTATTGTATATTTAGGTATCAAATCCAACAAAAAAACATGCATAGCTTGGAAAACTGTTATGTTGGCGTTCACTGGTGGACTAGAGAGGGCATTTGTGCACAGAAAACCATTGGAACTCTTTTAGTGGTGCTAATTGTTATTGAACCAAACAATTGCCCAGTGTTTTTAAGGGTGATGGCTGCCAGTCTGTCTTTACCCGCTTTGCATGCTTGCTGTTGGTCAAGGATGCTCCTGTAAACACTTCCAACGTGCAACTGCCCACCCTGCTCCTTGACCCCGTTTCATCTTTAAACACATCACCTATTGATGTGTTTACTGCTGCTATCCATGTTATGTCCTGTGGTATCACCAGCACAGAAAGATCTGAAGACCTAGAATGAGATCAACACGAAGACTGGTATGGGTAATCAGCGGAAAGGAGACTTTCTATATTTCCTTCTGAGGTTCCTGTTATTGTCTACTGATGAACCCTCTTGTCTTTTTTGGAGCCCCTGTGCTCTAGAACAGGCTGCACAAGCAATATATCTATCCCAGCTGGTGTCTTCAGAGAGCATTACATGTGAGTAACTAAATGAGGATTACCACGTGTCATATAAGACCTGCGTTGCCCACTTCACCTTCAGTGGATTAAGCCTGATTATTAGTTATATGGTTGGACAAGCTAAACTTTGCTCATTTATCGGACAGCAGTAAGGCAGAAGAAAACTGTTCATGAATAAACACACTGTGGGACATTAAAAAAAAAAATCATGGAAATATTAACACTTTGTGGTACCACAGTGAGTGGTTGCCAGCAAATGCAAATGAGGATCCTTAGTTGTAATGCAGTGGTTATTGGTGGTGATCACCAAGTGTGTCCCTGCAAAACTTTAGTGGCATAGTGGCCAGCAGGTTGGAACCACAATGTTTAGCGTGGGATGTAGGCATCCAACACACCCCAAAACATTTTCTTTGTCCAGCTTAAATCTAAAGGGAGTCAACCCCAAGTCACCAGATGCTGGATTGGAAAGGATTATGCTTCTTTTACAACTGGCTTTTTTTTTTTTTTACATTGCAGTCGCTTTATGAAACATTTATAACTTGGTGAAAGGAAAAGATGAAGAGAAAATGTACATTTACTATTGGATCTATGGCTCATTAGAACCTCATTACTGTTATAGAAGTATACAAATAAAGGTTCATTCTCCGATATCAAACAATCTACGGCACTGAGATGCCAAATCAGAAAGGTTTAGTGTTTGGTACAGAGCATCCCAGTGGAGGAGAGGTGAGTATACAACCAAAGCATTACATTTACATTAAAGAGGGTTGGTGTGAGGATTGGGGTTACAGGAAGAGTTAGTTTGAAGGCAACCTTATGGTAAAATATCTACAGTATGTTGAGTGTCCAAAACTTTCAGAGCCAAGGTTCCAAAGATGACCGCTAATATGTTGTATCTTGTAAGTCCACAGACATTTTATATTAATTGATCACCATCACCAACCACTTAATTCTCTTCTGCATTTAGTTACATTTTTCTTGCAGAAACTTCACTATTACAATCTGAATTACCCATGCTCAAATCTCAACCCTATTTATCATTTCCAGTTTGTTCAAGCTGCCTGTGGGTATAAAGGAATGAGAAAATATTTTGTGTCTTCCTTTCCTTTGTCCAACATGCAGTACAGACTTTTTTCAGTGTTTTCATACCCATCTATTGTCGTCTTGTTGTACAACTGCTTAAGGAAATAATTGCAATCAAAACTTTTCTAGAATAATTTTGTTTAAATAAAATAGAAATGTGTCTGTCTTAGGAATTACATAATGTGGCTTAATGACATACTGAGGGTAGAATGGGCAATAACGGTTTTAAATGGCACCGGTTAATCTTGTACTTGTCCTACCGTAGGTGGGGGGCAGGGATTTCCTGCTTGCTTGTCCTGCATTCCAACTAAAAAGAAAAAAAAGTTTGGTAAGTCTGCATTTTTATTGTTAAAGAATTTGTGCTATAAGGATGACAGATAATGAAATTAAGGTTTATACATAATACTTTTCTGTGCACCATGGCTTTCTTTTACATTACCGATGCCGGTTACTATGTATTTGCAGATAACATGAAAAGATTGGTTTGTTTTAGACCTTCTTTGCCAATAATTTGCCTCAGACATTAGACACTGACAGATACCCCTTAGATATTACTCCTATTTGTCAGAAATGGTGACTTTTTGTCCCTTGAACAACATTAGTAGCCACACCTGCTTGTAACTCTCAATAAGAACCTAGCAATAGGATGGTCTATGTTTGCGTATAGGCCACCTTCCCGTATGGGCAGCTTTATTCTACCAGAGCCTTGTAAAAAAAAATATTTTGTCTAAACCTTAATATTTTACATTTATTTGATATGTTTAGAGCCTATTAAGTGGGTAAGTAGAAATTGCTTTTCTGTTTGTTACATAACCACTGCCTTGAAGCCTGTTCATTATATTATTTAATTACAAGAGAGTGGAAAATTCAGTTAGTCTTGGGGATCCCTGTTCCATTCAAATAGCCAGTCATGGCATGAATAAAAAAAAATAGTACATTTGCCTTGCGCAATGTTGGGTGATAAAGTGGGCACAGCCTACCTACTCTACTTCTTTATTAAATCAACCAAAATGTGTTGGCATAATGAGGTTGATTTGATTAAAGGCAAACGGGCTGTTCACTTTGCAAGGGAAGTTGCACATTGCAAGTGAAATTTCATTTTGCAAAAAAACACCCAATCACATGTAAAAACAACAGCATTATGCATACACATGACTGGATCATGGAAGTCGGCAGAGCTTTACCTCATTTACCAAGCTCTGGGGAAAGCTCCCTTGCAAAGTGAACAGTCTTTTTGCTTTTAGTAAATCAACCTCACTGCGTTTACTTTGTTAGAAAGCTAACAAACTACCGTAAAATGTATTTCCATTTGCCCTAATATATCAACCTATTTACCATAAGACCCCCTTCACACTGAAGCGTTTTTACAGCGTTTTAGCGTTAAAAATAGCGCTATTAAAACGCTCATAAAACGCTCTCCATGCATTTCAATGGGCCCTTTCACACTGAGTCCTGCAGGCAGCATCTTTGGAGCAGCTTTTGGGCACTGAAAAAAACGCTCCAAAAACGCCCCTTTCCATTGAAATTAATTGAAAGCGCTGTAAAAATGCCTTACCCTTTCACACTGAGGCACTGCAAAAACGCCCTAAAACGTTAGGGTCTTAGCGGTGCTTTACCAGCACATTGGGATTGCAGATGAGGCTTTGCTCGAATAACGCTCGAAAAACGCTTGAATAACGCTCGGAAAATGCTTGAATAACGCTCAAATAACGCTCAAAGAACGCCCCAGTGTGAAAGGAGCAAAGAATGAACCCAATAGCAAAATTTGTTTTCAATTATTTACATCTGAAATCTAGGTAGATCGTTTCTCAGCAGGGGCTTGGAGCAAGCATCCAAGGCATTGGTTATGTTCACATGAAACAAACAATCTAATTTAAAACTTAACTATTCTTACTAAAACTTTTTTTTCCCAAACTCCAGATTACTACAGTATATACCTCTGCCTTTTCTTCAAAGTAAGCAAAGGGCCTTCACTATTGGATTCTGTGACCAACAGGCAGAAGGAACAAAAGGAAAAATGCTAAGAAGCATATGAACTATACTGAAACACGGCAAAAAACGTTGACAATAAACATGCTGATAAGGGTAGAGCAGTTGATTTACTAAGAATGGAGAGTGCAAAATCTGGTGCAGCTCTGCATAGAAACAAATCAGCTTCCAGGTTTTAGGCCTCGTACACACGACCGTTTTCCTCAATAGAATCCATCAAAAAACTTGGTGGGAGAGCTTTTTTGCAGAGGAAAATGGTCGTGTGTATGTTTTTCATCGAGGAAACTGTCGAGGAAAAAAGAGAACAAGTTCTCTTTTTCCTCGACGGGAGTCTCAATTTTCTTGTCGTGTTCCTCGTCAGGCTGGTTTTCGATGAGAAACGCAAGCGTGTGTATGCTAAGAAACCCACGCATGCTCAGAATAAAGTATGAGACGGGAGCGTATCTTCGGTAAAAGTAGCGTTTGTAATGGTGATAACACATTTGTCACGCTGTAACAGACTGAAAAGTGCAAATCGTCTCTTACCAAACTTTTACTTAACATGCAGTAACATGAGATTAGCAAAAGCAGCCCCAAGAGTTGTGCCAGTGGAATCGAACTTCCCCTGCCATTGTATGTGTTGTACGTCACCGCATTTGAGAACGAGGAGATTTTGTCTTGACAGTGTGTACGCAAAGCAAGCTTGTCGAGTTCCTCGACATGCCTAACAAGGAACTCGTCGAGGAAAACTATGTGTCTTTTCCGACAAGTTCCTCGGTCGTGTGTACGAGGCCTTATTGTCACAGCTCAATTGAACAAGTTGTAGTTAGAAGCTGATTGGTTACCATGCACAGCTGCAGCTGATTCTGAGTGCACCCGTTTTAGTATATCTCCCCCAGAGTGACAGACAGATAAGCTTGTTACGGTGCTGCTTCTGCTTCACCGTGAGTAACAATCTTGGAGTGGGCCCATGATGGTTTGGACTCAAAGTTAGTGGGTTAAAGTGGTTGTAAACCCTCTCTGACGTGTTTTACCTACAGGTAAGCCTAGATTAAGGCTTACCTGTAGGTGTTTGTAATATCTCCTAAACCTACACGGTTTAAGAGATATTTGCCAAAAAGAATGCACCGATGTCTATGGCACGAACGGCGCAAGCGCACTGAGAATGCAGGTTTTGTGAATGGGTAATGTCAGCTTTGACGGCTTCCGTGCACATGCGCGGAGTGACGTCTTTGCCGCTCCGGCCAATCGCAGTGCTGGAAGTAACCTCCGGGGGAGATGTCTGCGGCCGAAGGGGGAAACGAGGATGACTTTGGGGGCTTTGATCTAAGGTAAGTAATTCATAATGAGCTAGTATGCTAGTCATACTAGCTCATTATGCCTTTGTCTTTCAGGTTTTTATTTTTTTGGGGGGTTTACAACCACTTTAAATGATGCTAGCTGTCATTTAACCCAGACGACTGAGGACATCTTGTGGGGTAAAATAAGTACTACAGGGGAGAATTGCAATGGAGCAAAACTTTTATTATATTTTTAAAGAACTTTTATTTTTGGCTTATTGTGGGAGGTCCTTTTTAATTTCAATATAACACCATGTTAATTGCTATTGAAAACCTGCCCGCTTTTTGCGCTAGTTTTCTTATCTTGTCAAAAAGCCCTAGAAAAGCCCTTGTGGGTATAAAAAGACTATTTAAAGAAGCCTATCAAATGCTGATGATATGAACGAAACATGGACAAGTCAAAAGTAATGGAGGTAAGAAAGACAAAGACACACATCTGAAGATCCAACTTCCTGACCAAGTTGTGGAGCAGATGACTCTTAGCAGGGAATGCACATCTCTACACAAGCCATTTAATTTTTAAAGCAAATTGTAGCATATGTGGCCAGCTTAGAACAGCACAATCTTCTACTGCATGAATAGCTATAGCAGCTGTTACTAGAATATTTGTCAGTGTCAGATTATTAGGCTTTATAAGTGAGTACCAATCATCAGTAAAGGAACTAATTTTCTGTTCATTTTTATCTTTTTTTTATTTATTTTTTAGTGAAAGAGATCCCAATTCTTGTGAAATACTCTGAATATGAAAAAGCCTTGACAACAGATTCCATGATCCAGGTGACGGCAGTGTGTCAAGTGGAAGGCTGGGGTGATCTAATGGTGGAAGGTATTATTACATTGAAGAAACCAAATCTCATAGTTCAGGTGACTTTCCTTTTCACACTAAGTAACTTGCAAATATGTTTTAAAGTTCTGAATCTCATGCCGCGTACACACGGTCGGAATGTTCGATGTGAGCTTTTGGTCGTAAATCCCGACTGCGTGTAGGCCCTGTGACAGAACCCACTGTCACTGTGTGTTTTGGAAAGAACTGTGTCCGTGCCTCCTACCGACAGACTATGGGCCAGAAGATATTGGAGACCCAGGACAAGCTGGCATGGATGTAATGTAATGTTACAGCCCTTCTCCCCCCACCACCCCCCCTCTTGTTGCTGTGTCTAATTGTGTTGATTCATGACACATAGACAATGGCCTGGACTGCAGACATCTCTCCGCAGGGGGTGTGTATTGAGGCTGCCTGCTTACCATAAACTCATTAGGTTATCTGTAGATACAAATGTTCAGTTCCCATTGGTTGTTGGCTAAGGGGAGTGTCCCTAGCTCTGTGTAACTGTATGTCTTGGAATTTAATAAAGAGTTTAAGCTCTGGATGTTTAACCCTCAACACCTGTGTGGATTGTCTCGTGATTGAGGGGTTAAGGGCTGGTTATGGCGAGGTTGCAGGCTGTGGGTGCGTTTGGAGGACAGGAGACACAGGTCTGGCGGATGTGCCCACCTGGGGTATCCGAGATCCGTCACAGTGGTGGAAGCAGTGGGACGTCTCCTGCAGTCCAGGACATCCAAACCACCACCAGGATTCAAGATCTGGGCAGCTGCCGAGGAGCGATACGGGGACCAGCCAGCATGAGAGCGGAGTTCGGGAGGAGGCTGCAAGGCATGCGGAAGAAACATCAGGGACCAGTGACAGAGCGCACCATGCTCGGCTGGGAGGATGTGATCCGCCGGCAACTCTGGCATGAGGCGCTAAGCTACGAGCGGCGCCAGCAGGGGAAGATCCTTCCCTCCTCCTCAGAGATGTACTGGATGCAGTACCGTGCACGAGAGGTGTTCCTGAGGGAACGACCGCGAGATGATTGGAAGACGGAGCTCGGAAGATTGGTCCAGGAGGAGATGAAGCTGGACGCCAGCTACAGAGCCCTCCGGTGGTTCGCGGCTCAACTGTGGCCAAGTACAGCAGATGGCAGCACGACAGAAGGCGTTGGCTACGGCGGCGTGGGGCTGCTCCATCAAAAAATGTACGGAGACCCAGACTTTGGGAGCGATGAGGAGTGGAGGCTGGAAAACATCCTGGACTTCCGAGATGAGGTGCTTGACCTCCCCGAAGATGCATGTGATCCGGAGGAATTGGAGTTCTTGGTTGAGCAGGAATGGGAGCTTGAGATTGCCTACAAGCGACTGTTTGACGGTAACCAGCAGCCTGGCATGGCTCCCGTTGCCTGGGACTGTCCACAAGAAATTGCAGACAGTCAAAAAGATGAGGAGCAAATGGGGCCAGGGGTGACCCTACGTTTTCCCGTCCTTACCGCAATGGAAGAAGCAGCGATGATACAGAGGGCACTGCGAGTGCTAGAATGCCGGAACGCAACGGAGGTTTCCCAGGCAGCGAGAAGCATTAAGGTCTCAGAAAGAGGAGTTGAGACAGGCGCTGGAAGGCTGGGAAATGGTGATCAGCAGCAAGTCCAGAGTATCTCATCTGGTGCCCCAGCAGAAGCGCTGGCTACAGGGCAGAGTGCCCCTGGCATCTGCCCAGCATCAGAAAAAGAGTTGGATCCGGAGAGTCTGAGAGAGGATCTGCGTGAGCTGTTTCCCCAACAGCAGATATCCCCACCGGGAGTAGAGGAAGCAATTCTCCCTCCCCAGCAATTGGACAGTACCCCAATGTTCATCCCCCCAGCAGAAGCGCTGGCTACGGGGCAGAGTGCCGCTCGCCTCTGTCCACCCTCAGAGTTAGATCCAGGAAGTCCGAGGGAGGACCTCAGTGAGCTGTTTCCCCAGCACTTGGACACTACCCCAGTGTTTGTCCCCCCAGCAGAAGCGCTGGCTACGGGGCAGAGTGCCGCTGGCCTCTGCCCACCCTCAGAGTTAGATCCAGGGAGTCCGAGGGAGGACCTCAGTGAGCTGTTTCCCCAGCACTTGGACACTACCCCAGTGTTTATCCCCCCAGCAGAAGCGTTGGCTACGGGGCAGAGTTCTGCTGGCCCCTGCCCAGCCCTCAGTATGTTTTTGGAGGGTTTGGGAGACAGCCCCTGTCAGAAGTCACCCCAGTGGCTGGTCACAGAACCGGCAGGGGAGAAAACCCTTCCCCCTCTCCAGTGGCTGTACCCAACTTTTGCATATGTCCCCCCGGCAGAAGCGCTGGCTATAGGACAGAGCGCTGATGGTCTCTGCCCAGCATCAGAACAAGAGATGAAGAATCCGGGAGATAGTCCCTGCAAGATACCTTCTCAGCGGCTGGTAACTACACCAGGAGAAAAGCAAGTACCTTGTCCTCCCAAAATGCATAGCCCTACCAGCCTATGTTCCCTCCCAGCTGAAGCACTGTCATTGGGGCAGAGGATTATTCAGCTCCCTCCAATATCTGCAACCCAGCCCCGGATCAGAGGAGTGCAGACAGTTGTTCCCACTCTGCAGCGGCTGTTTTTATTCATGGGAGACCCTATGTGTGGTTTTGCTCCCCAGCGCCAGAGTCTTACTTTTACTTTTCCTGGTTGCCTGGGGTGGAAGTTTGTGACTAACGCAGGTCCAGACCAGTTGGGGGTCAGGAACCTGGTTAGTCTGTTTTTAAAAGGGGAGAAATGTGACAGAACCCACTGTCACTGTGTGTTTTGGAAAGAACTGTGTCCGTGCCTCCTACCGACAGACTATGGGCCAGAAGATATTGGAGACCCAGGACAAGCTGGCATGGATGTAATGTAATGTTACAGCCCTTCTCCCCCCACCACCCCCCCTCTTGTTGCTGTGTCTAATTGTGTTGATTCATGACACATAGACAATGGCCTGGACTGCAGACATCTCTCCGCAGGGGGTGTGTATTGAGGCTGCCTGCTTACCATAAACTCATTAGGTTATCTGTAGATACAAATGTTCAGTTCCCATTGGTTGTTGGCTAAGGGGAGTGTCCCTAGCTCTGTGTAACTGTATGTCTTGGAATTTAATAAAGAGTTTAAGCTCTGGATGTTTAACCCTCAACACCTGTGTGGATTGTCTCGTGATTGAGGGGTTAAGGGCTGGTTATGGCGAGGTTGCAGGCTGTGGGTGCGTTTGGAGGACAGGAGACACAGGTCTGGCGGATGTGCCCACCTGGGGTATCCGAGATCCGTCACAGGCCCCATCGGACATTTTCTGTCGGAATTTCCGACAGCAAAAATTTGAGAGCTGGTTCTCAAATTTTCCGATGGCAAAAGTTCAAGTCGGAAATTTCGATCGTCTGTATGCAATTCCAATGCACAAAAATCCTACACATGCTCGGAATCAATTCGACGCATGCTCAGAATCATTGAACTTCATTTTTCTCGGCTCGTCGTAGTGTTGTACGTGACCACGTTCTTGACAGTCGGAATTTCCGACAACATTTGTGTGACCGTATATATGCAACACAAGTTTGAACCAACATTCCTTCGGAAAAAAATCCATGGTTTTATTGTCGGAATTTCCGATCGTGTGTACGCAGCATAAGTTTAAAGCCCCATACACACTATCAGTTTTCCTGCAGGTTTTTCTCTTCAGGTTTACCAAAACCATGTAGTGCAAGGGGCTGCCTGATTACGAATTGAAACTCTTATGCCTTGTACAGACGAGCATACATGTACGATGAAACCAGTCCGCCGGACCGTTTTCATCGGACATGTCTGCCCGGGGATTTCTGTATGGTGGCTGTACTCACCATCATACAGAAATCCGCGCGTAAACAATACGCGGGGTGTGGCCGCGCCGTCGCCGCGACGACGTGGGCGGCCCTGCCAGTTCAATGCTTCCACGCATGCGTCAAAGTCATTCGACGCATGCGAGGGATGGCGGGCGCTCGGACATGTACGGTAGGTCTGTACAGACGACCGAACATGTCCGAGCGGACAGGTTTTTAGCGGGCTGTTTTAAAACAAGTCCAGAAATATTTGCCCGCTGGAAAAAGGCCTGGCGGGCAAATGTATGCTGGAATCCTGTCCGCTCGGGCCTACACACGACCGAACATGTCTGCTGAAACTGGTCCGCGGACCAGTTTCAGCAGACATGTTCGGTCGTGTGTACGGGGCCTAAAGGTTTGACCTCATATTAGATGGTTTTGGTAAACCTGAAGAGAAAAACCTGCAGGAAAACTGATAGGCCCAGATTCTCAAAGGACTTACAACGGCGCAGCACCATGTACGCCGTCGTAAGTCCTAATCTGACCTGTCGTATCTAGTCTCTTACGCCGCCGGATCTAAACTGCATTTTTTTTCACCGCTAGGTGGTGCTTCCGTTGAATTCCGCGTCTAGTATGCAAATTAGCTAGATACGCGAATTCCCGAACGTACGTGCGGCCAACGCAGTAAAGTTACGACGTTTACGTTAGGCTTTTCCCGGCATAATGTTGCCCCTGCTATATGGTGGCATAAGTGCGGCGCAACAATGTTAAGTATGGCCGTCGTTCCCGCGTCGAAATTTGAAAAAGCTACGTCGTTTGCGTAAGTCGTCCGTGAATGGGGCTGGACTTCATTTACGTTCACGTCGAAACCAATGACGTCCTTGCGGCGTACTTTGGAGCAATGCACACTGGGAAACTCCACGCTCGGCGCATGCGCCGTTACGAAAAAACGTCAATCACGTCGGGTCACAGTAGTTTTGCATAAAGCACGCCACCCTGATCCAAGTTTGAATTAGGCGGGCTTACGCCGGCCGAATTACGCTACGCCGCCGCAACTTACGGAGCAAGTGCTTTGAGAACACAGCACTTGCCCGTCTAAGTTGAGGAGGCGTAACGTAAATCGGATACGTTACGCCGCCGCAAGGATACGCCGTTCTACAAGAATCTGGCCCATAGTGTGTATGGGGCTTTAGAATCTTTAGCATTTCGTTTTTATGAACAAGCTATTTATACTTTTTTTATGTTGTATACTATGCCCACCTCTCCTAACTACAGCATGTGTGTTTATTTTCCCAATAAATGCAAAGTGTTCTTTTGGTGGAACAAGGTGGAGATCGTGATATCACTGTTCTGCCTCTCCACCTCATCCATCTCATTGAGAAAATGTAAAATGATCTCTGCATGGACACGGCTTGGCATGGCCAAGTGAATAACCTCCTGTGTTCACAATGCAACAGCCACTCGGCACAGAATCCAGAAGCAAGTGGAGATCACTGTTGTAGTGGTGTTTACTACAGTGATTTCCATTTTCTAGAGGGATGGTACAGGTATGGTACATTCATAGTTGCACTGGTCCAACCTGGACCAATGTAATATGGTACAAAATATCCATACCTGGATTTAAAGTGGTTGAAAGCCCTCACATATACCCAGTGGATCGAATAGCCTCAGATGATACACGAAGATAAAACAAATCCCCCTACATAGGTTTTACTTGAACATCTGCTGTCTTCAGCTCTCTACAGTGCACATGATGTTAAAAATCTTTCTTCCTCTTTCAGCAGCACATAGGGGTGGGTGTGGAGAATGAGCCAGGAAAGGAAAAGGGACACCCCCACTCTCCATAGCCAGAAGAACAAAGGAACATGTAGAGCTGTAGTGTGAATAGACAAGCTCAGTGCTAATCTCCCTCTAAGCTTCCACGAGACACAAGGTTTCAACTCATGTTATCTCATGTGTCAGAACTTCTCAGACGTGGCACATGTTGATAACAGCGGAACGAAGCACCAGAGAGAAATGGCACTTAGACCGCGTACACACAACCGGTCCATCCGTTTTCATCAGTTCCCTGCTGAAGCAGACTGATGGTCTGATGTGTGTACACACCATCAGTTCAAAATCCGATCGGGTCAGAACGTGGTGACGTAAAACACAACGACGTGCTGAAAAAAACGAAGTTCAATGCTTCCAAGCATGCGTCGACTTGATTCTGAGCATGCGTGGGTTTTGAACCGATGCTTTTGTGTACTAACCATCGGTTTGGACCTATCGGTCAGCGGTCAATCGGTTCGATTTTAAAGCAAGTTCTCTAACTTTTGTCCGAAGGACAAAAGACCGATGGGGCGTACACACGGACGGTTTGGACCGATGAAACTGAATTTCGGTCCATTTTTCATCGGTTTGAACCGATCTTGTGTACGAGGCCTTAGAGCAGTGGTTCTCAACCTGGGGGTCGGGACCCCCTTGGGGGTCAAATGAGGATTTGCCAGGGGTCCCCAAAACCTGAGCTGTTCCTGAAGCCCACTCAGCCTCTTCACAGCCGCCCATTCAGTTCACGGCATAGCTGGGGGGCAGGGACTTGAGGTCAGCTGACTGGTGAGGAATGTGAAGTGGGAAGAGCTGGAGGAGACCCTATTTGCTGATTTCAGCATAGGTGTCACTGCTACGAGAAACCAAAGTCGGAGACATAGTGAGTAACATTACTTGTGATTAGAGTTGCCTTTAAAAGTCCCCACTACAGTTCTCAGATCAGCAGATGACCTTGATCAAGAGCACCTAAGTTGGCTGATGCCAACTCCCCACCAGCACTGCCACTGATCCCAACTCCCGCCAGCATTGCCACTGATCCCATACTCCCCACCAGGGAGTAAGAGAAGGAATAAAAATAGAGAATACATGGAAGGGAGAGAAAAAGAGGGAGAGGAACAAAGAAAAAGGGAGAGAAAGAATAATAGAATGGACAAGAAAGACGTCTAGAGAGGGGTAGGGATAACAAACAAGAAATTAGGGAAAGAAAGGAGAACAAAGAGAAAGAATGGTACATCCTAAAATGTACTATAAGGGGTTTTAATATTGTACGAGTGGAAGGGACTCAGGGAGCGCTAAATGTCCGTGGGTTAGGGGCGCAAATTACTTTCTTACCTTGGGTGCTGACAACCCACGATAGGAAAATCATTTTACCGTTCGGGGTCCCCACAACTTGGGAAATTTTATCAAGGGGTCACGGCACTAGACAGGTTGAGAACCACTGCCTTAGAGCTTTGGAGAGAGAAAAGTAAACATTACAGATACAGTATAAGTGCTTAGTTCAACTTTCATGAATGTGGTTTTACAACCACTTTAACTTGACTGGCTCCTGAGGTTTCACAGAAAACCAAAATCATTTTTTGTTTCTATTGTGCCGGAAAATTGCAAAGAAAACAGACTGAAGTGAGAACAGCTATAAATCGGCCAAATTAATATTTTAATGTTTGGTCAATTGATACTATTATCTTAGAATTCTTTGTTGTATGGTCGCCCCAGGTTTTTTCTTTTGCTTTTTGTTGTATTTAGTAAATATTTTCATCTGTGCTATAACTTTTGTCCTCTCATCTGTCAGACTCCTGGAACAGTCGAGGTGGGCAAATCAACGACTATTGAAGTTAAATTTACAAATCCTCTGCAGTTCCCAGTAAATAATTGTGTGCTAACAGCAGAGGGTAGTGGTTTAATAGAACATGAAGTAAAGAAGAGGTGAGTACTATATAGCAGATAAAACATTTTAGTTTTTTTTGGTAATCATTTACACTGCTAAAATTGCTAGGAGAAGCTATGTATCTATACATAAACAAATTTAACCAATGGTTTTATGTGGTTTAGGTTACATAAGTAGCATGTAGTAAATAATATCACTTAATTGCATAGTGCTATAATGATGTGTGATTGATTTCTGCTTTATACTACCTGTATAGATAACACTATAAGAAGCTTTTTGTCCCAGCGATCTACTCTTTGTGATTAGAGTGAACCAGAACTCATAAAGTGAAGGTTTGCAATCTGATAGGGAACATCTAGAAATTTTAAAAGTGTCTAAGCAGTATTCTGAAAGATTTTTGTATTAAATCCTTCTTAAAAAATAGTGCAGTTCCTATGCATAGGCAATCCTGGGCCTTGAGCCTCATACAGTAGATGTATATCTGCAGTGGTATATAATCTAAGGCACTGCTGCCTGTGCTAGTCTCATGGGATTTGGAGTGCAATCAAAGGAGAACTATAGGCAAAACTTTTTTTCATTTTGGATAGAGTACCAGAGGGTTATAACCCCTGTGAGATTTTTTTTTTTTGCCATCTGTGTCTCCCATTGGGGAGGGTTCCCTTCACTTCCTCCACTTGCCAAACAGGAAGTGAGAGGAAATCCCAGAAAATTAAAGAGGAAAAATATTAAAATCCAGCAGCTACACATACTGCAGCTGCTGGCTTTTAATAAAAGGACACTTACCTGTCCTGAGTCCAGCGATGTCGGCAGTAAGGTTCCCGGCTACACTGCCGCCGCCATTGTGGGTAAGGGAACCCGGCAGTGTAGTTATTCGACATGACGCTGACAATAGTGATCTCTGTCTATCGAACCTGTGGTCGAATGTGCCCAACCTAATTCTATTAGTCCAAGATTATTCTACATAGAGAGAAAAGATTTGACATTATAGAGACAGTGTTGGGGTAGACCATTCGACATGAATGGCAAAGATTCGACAAGCAGAGAAAAACATACAAATGTTGAATCTGTCATTGAAGGCTTAAGGTGTCTGTCGAAACATCTAAGAAGATATGACAAGCAGCGACGCCTCAATCGTACATTTCCGGTAAAATGCTCGGCCCATAGGCTATAGAAGAATTTGAATCTAGTGATAATAATTTATAACTAGAAAATATACAATTTCTGGGGAAATTGTGCGACGTGGTCTTGCCTCCACCAATACTCCTGACTGGAGACAGTGCCCCTGGAGATGTAAATGTGATCCAACAGTGTGTTGATCCAGTTCGATCCATTGCCCCATCAAAAACTGCTCCATCAAAAACTACTCCATCAAAACTGGTTGCTATGGACTGGTTGCTTTGGATGGTTGCTATGGACTTGTTGCTATGGACTGGTTGATATGGACTGGCTGCTATGGATGGTTGCTATGGAGGGTTGCTATGGACTGGCTGCTATGGACTGGTTGCTTTGGATGGTTTCTATGGACTGGTTGCTATGGATGGGTTGCTATGGACTGGTTGCTATGTAGTGGTTGCTATGGTCGGGTTGCTATGGTCAGGTTGCTGTGGTCGGGTTGCTATGGACTGATGGCTATGGACTGGTTGCTATGAACTTGGTTGTTATGGACTGGTTGCTATGAATGGTTACTATGGACGGTTGCTATGGTCTGGTTGCTATGGACTAGACTGGTTGCTATGGACTGGTTGCTATGGACTGGTTGGTTTGGATGCTTGCTATGAACTGGTTGCTATGGACTGATTGCTTTGGACTGATTGCTATGGACTGGTTGCTATGGAGGGTTGCTAACCTCCATTTCCACTATGCTGCTGTGGGGCTCCGGATCCCAAAAGCGTGGGTCTGAAAGGTCCTGTTTAGTCCAGCGTATCTTTGCAGCTTTAGACCTCTTTCCTTTAGATGGCATGATGCTATGTGTTGGAGGAGATATAATTCCCTTCAGAACTGTGAAGAAGGAGCTATAATGCTATAATTTTCCTCAGAGCTGTGTGAGACTAGATATAATTTGCCTCAGTTGAGGTATGAGCCAGAAATTACCTCACAGCTGTGTGGGAGGAGCTATAGAAATCACCTCAGAGCTGTGTGAGGAGGTTTTCTCCCCAGCGTCTCCTAGGAAACCAATGTAAGCATATGCATGCAGCCTAAGCAGAGACTCAGATTCTGGATTTTTTTTGAATACTTGTCCTATTTAAATCGTTGTATTTAAAAAACTATAAATCATACAGCAAATTATAAAAATTGTGTGAATCACAAGACCCAGATCTACATTTTGATGTATAGTATGTCTCTGAAATATAAAAATTGAAGGCACAGTCGCAGTTTATATATTGTCCTAAAGATTTTTGGTTTCCTGACTGGAATTTCAATGGAAGTCAATGGAGGTCAATTGATGGCGTAGGTTGCAAACAAATTGTCGTATTGTGAAAACGGTTTGGTCGATCGCTTAGCCGTGAACATGTGTAGTGGCAGCAGGGATAGCTGAACGTTTTCATATAAGATTTTTGTAGGTCGGCTTGAAAATGAGGGAGTGGTCGCAGTTTACAAATCATGTCCTGATTTTTCAGTTTTTGACATTCCACACTGTAAGCTTCACCATTCATTCCTATGGGAAAATTTGGCCGCAAAAACAACGATATTTCGCGAACGATTCGGCAAAACGTTCCACAATCCGCACGTTTCGGTATATTACTCGTCTATGTAGTGTAAAAACTGTGGGAGGAGTTAGGGTGGTAAATTTGGCAATAAGAATAATAATATATATGTGAGAGAACAATAAGTGATCTTGCTATGCAAGACCACTTAAATATAATTATTACTAGTGTCATACAACATTAGAATTCTTCTATAGCTTGTAGGCGGAACATTCGACCTGAAATGTACAATTGCGGAGTCGTACAGTTTAGCCTCTCCGTCAAATTTTCTTAGAACATTCGACAGACACCGTAAGCCTTTTCGGTTGAATGCATTTTTTAAACGAAACTAAATAAATAAAAAGAAATTCAGGAGTAACTAAATAAATTATTTTTTTCGGACGAAAACGAAATTCCGAAACAAAATATTTCAGTGTGCACATGTCTAGTAACTATGTGTCTGCTTAATTACATTATTATCTGTTTATCGTTACAGTGTTGGTACCTTGGAACCCGGAAAAACGATGACTGTGACTATGGACATCAAGCCTTTTGCATCCGGACACAAACATTTGTTATTGAATTTATCAAGTGACAGATTTAAGGATATTAAGGAATTTGTAGCTCTGTCAGTGTCAGAACTTGCGTCATAACTTTGGCTGCAATAACAGTTTTTTTGTTTTATTTAATTTTTTCAGAACCCACTGTTAGCTATTTACTGAAAATAAAGAGATCATTTACTTTATTAGATGTAATTTCTGTTATATATACTTGTACTTGTTCCTTTAATGTGTGATTTGTTTCATTAAAAAAAAAATGAAGGAACATGTAATATGTTTTGTTTTTAGATTTAGAAGTTTAAAACAAGCCATCAATAGGACCCTGGCTCTTTTAGCTTAAAAATGGTCCAAAATTAAAAAATAAATAAAAATCGCACTGCCGGCCCTTAAAAATGGTCCAAAATGGCGAAAATCGCACCCCCGGCCCTTTTAACCAGAAAATGGTCCAAAATTACTAGGGATGTCCCGATACCGATACTAGTATCGGTATCGGGACCGATACCAAGCATTTCCCCGAGTACTTGTACTCGGGGAAATGCTCCCGATGCCTCAGCCGATACTTGAGCGGGCAGGCAGGGGAGTTGCAAATCTTCTCTCCCCCATGGTCAGTGTTGTCTTCCCCTGACCGTGCTGCTCTCTCACCTCCCCCCGTCCGTCCGTGCCATTCTCTCTCCTCCCCTTCCCCTGTCCGTCCGGTTCTCTCTCCCCCCCGTCCATGCAGTGCTCTTTCCTCCCCTTCCCCCGTCCGTCCGTCCCGTTCTCTCTTCCCCCCCTGTCCATGCAGTGTTCTTTCCTCCCCTTCCCCCGTCCGTCCCGTTCTCTCTTCCCCCCCCGTCCATGCAGTGTTCTTAACTCCCCTTCCCCCGTCCGTCCCGTTCTCTCTTCCCCCCCCCCCGTCCATGCAGTGTTCTTTCCTCCCCCCCCGTCCATCCCGTTCTCTCTCCCCCCCCCCCCCGTCCGTCCCTGCAGTCTCTCTCCATCCATCCCGTCCCCGTCCGTGCCGCTCTCCCCCTCAATCTGTCAGGGGGGAGAGCGGAGGTAGGAGCCGCTAAGCCTGGCTCCTACCTTTTCTGAATGAACAGTCGGTGATTACCGACTCTGTCCATTCATATAACTGAGCATCGTAACCTCCTGTGTTTACGATGCTTCAGTTTATGAATGGAGGAGCTTCCCTCCATTCATTTCAGCTGAAGCTGCTGAGAAAGGGACTGGGGAATCTGTTTCCCTAGTCCCTTTCTCTGTCTTAAAGGGGAGATGCCAGAGGTCTGTTAAGACCCCTGAAATCTCACCAAAGCCCCCCAACAGGGCTGATTAAAATTAAAATAAAAAATTGCAATAAATATTAAAAAATAAATAAAATGTAAAAAAATAAATAAAAAAAAAAACACACTGACAATTCACCCCCCACCCCCCCCCCCTAATAAAATAAATAAATTAAAATCACTGTAAAAAAAAAAAAACATAGTAAAAAAAAATAGTAAAAAAAAAAAAAATACTGCCACTGTCACATGACATTAAAAAAAGTATCGGTATTCGGTATCGGCGAGTACTTGAAAAAAAGTATCGGTACTTGTACTCGGTCTCAAAAAAGTGGTATCGGGACAACCCTAAAAATTACCATAATCTCACTACTGGTCCCTTTAGCCCGAACATGGTTCAAATGACCATTTTACTGCACACTGTGTATTCCTCATGGGTGTAATTGCCCTACAAACCATGGGAGACAGAACTGAAGAATTCTGTGACTCTTTTACGATTGGTCAACCCCCAATTCCCTCAGGAAAGTGATAGTGTGTAGCTAAGGATTGCTAGCAGACACTGCCAGATCTCTGGTCTAAGTGGAGATAACAGGTTCTTTGAAGAATAATTTATAAATAGCTGCGCAAAAATAATAGTGGTCAATGTTACTAAGTTCAAAAATATACAGAAAGTGAACTCCAACAAATAATATACGAATGTACGAAATAATATTAAAAACTATTAAAATGGGGTGCTATAATATACGGAATAAATTGCACCATATATCAAATGATAACACCAATCACTATGGAAAAACAAATAATTAAAATAGTCCTGGAAATGGAAATCAAGCAAACTTCATAGTTAAAAAGATGGATGCCAGTGTATCAAAAACATGGAGTCTTCCTAAGGTTTGTCTGGTGACATCAAGCTGCAATTCACCCAAGAACAGTGTTAAGATAGAAAAGGGATCCTCCACCTCTAAAATCACTGCCGATTACCAGAAACCAAGATCCCTGTAAGGCAGTGCTTCTCAACCTGGGGGTCGGGACCCCCTTGTGGGTCGAATGATGATTTGCCAGGGGTCACCAAATCCTGGCCTGTTTCTGAAGAACGCACCGCTCTCCCAGCCGGGCTGTTCCTGGAGCCCGCAGGCGCCCACTCAGCCTCTTTGCAGCCGCTCGTTCAGTTCATGGCATGGCTGAGGGGCAGAGACTAGAGGTCGGCTGACGGGTGAGGAAAGTGAAGTGGGAGGGGCTGAACGAGACCCTATCTCCTGATTTCAGCATAGGTGTAACTGCTGCGAGACACCACTGTAGTACGGGTTCCACGCTACGAAAATAATAGGGTTGTCCCGATACCACTTTTTTGAGACCGAGTACAAGTACCGATACATTTTTTCAAGTACTCGACGATACCGATACTTTTTTTTTAATGTCATGTGACAGTGGCGGTATTTTTTTTTACACAATTTTTTTTTTTACAGTTATTTCTTTTTTTTTTAGGGGTGGGGGGTAGTGTCAGTGTGTTTTTTTTTATTATTATTATTTTCATTTTTTAATTATGTATTGCAAGTTTTTTTGCACTTAACCACCGACCACCTCTAGACCCATGTGGGCACGGCATGATCACCCCCAGACGGTATAGGACATGTTCAGCGACCCGTGGGACCCGTCACCAGACATCGCAGCCCGGGATCCGGCAATTCCTTAGAGACCCGCAGAGAGCATCTCCGGGCGCCATTGTAGCTGAACCTCGTGGGATCTCTATGGAGCCCCCCAGCTCCTCGCCGCCGCCAGCCGTCCCGACACCTCCGCCGAGCGCGGGGACGTATGCGGGAGCTGTGGCGGACTTACAAACACCCTGGGCTGGCCTCCCACAGAGCCAGAGCAGGATAGATGATGATCTGCGCGCCCTGCTCTGTGCCCTCCCGACGAAGGCTGACTTCGAGACCCTGCCGACGAGATCAGATATTGAATCACTGATCCTCCGCATAGAAGAGGCCCACATCAGTGACATACAGGAGGTGAGGACTGAGCTGCAGGCGATCGGTGGACGAGTGACCACAGGTGAGGCTTCACTCACCTCACTGGAGACCAGTGTACAGGCGCTGGAGCAAGAGCAGGAAACGCACGCGTTGCAGGCCCAGGAGATGCAGCTCCATCTGGAAGAAATGGAGGACCGCAGAAGACGCAATAATCTGCATCTGCGGGGGATCCCAGAGGCTACCGGTCAGGAGGTCCTGGTAGTCCAGCCACCTGCTCTGGAAATTGATAGGGTGCACCGCACACTGGGCCCTAAATCCACCGACCCCCTGAGACCCCGGGATGTCCTATGCCGCTTGCACAGATATACACATAAGGAATCCATCCTGGGAACACGGAGACATAGATTTCGACGGAGTGCCTGTAAAGATCCTCCCTGATCTTTCCAGGGCTACCCTGCAGAGGGGTGCAATGCTGAAGCCAGTCCTGGAGTTGGCAAGAAGACGAGGCTGCACCTACCGCTGGAGTTATCCCCTGGCTGTCAGTTTCCGCACGGAGCGGGCTTCATTTACCCTGCGTACTCCTGCAGAGCTACCTGCTCTATTCACCTTTCTGGAGTGCGATCTGATCCCGGTACAGAATTGGCTGGCGAAGATCCCGAAACCGACAGGTCGAGCGGGCCCATACCCAGGCAGGTCCAATCAGCCTCTCCGGGCCCAGAGGTCCCGCGGTTGTCCCCGTACCTCGCCCAGCAGCGGGTCACGTGAAATGTGATCGAAGGCTATCCCTCTTTGGCCGGTTTGCATGCTTCTGGCAGTTTTACCCCCCTTACGGCTTGTGCTGAGCACGGGAACCCCGCTGCTGGTATAGATTGATTTTTCCTCTCCGCTCCCGATGGACCCCGGATGCCCCCTGGATGTTATGCCCCCCTCGCCTGAGTTCTGGCCTGCGACCCGCTCATGTTTCCGGGAGCAGCAGTTGATGTATTCCAGCCACCCACGTTTTACTGCCTCATGTACGGATCACCTTTTAACCCTCCCGTGGCCGCTGTTAGGCATGCCTTCGCATTAATAGGAGAGATGGAGGTGAGCTATATGCAATTGTCCCGCTAGCTATTGGTACCGACTAGCCTCCGCTGCTGCGAGACTCTGGGCCCTACAGACAGCAGTAACCCGGCAGAGCATTGGGGTGGGGGTGAGAGGCTGTGGGGGGAAGCTCGTGGACGCCGGCCCTTGCCGGAAGCCAACATGTTTATACCGGGGACACCTTTACTGGGGTGATGTGGGGGATGCTTGTCTCTGGGGGTTTTGGAGGGGGGTGCTGAGCACCTCTATCGGGTCTATAACCTGGTCGGATCACGCACCCGTTGCCATGCGTTACGGCCTCACTGATTTCTACAGGGGCCAAAGAAAGCCGTGGCGGCTGAATGAAAGCCTTCTGCAGAATCCGGAAGTGGTGGCAGAGGTGACAAGGGAAATCCAGCAATATTTTCAAACAAACACCACGGTGGGGGGCGACAGGGTACTGGTCTGGAAGGTGCTTATCAAGCATGGGGCCCAACTGAAACACCTTCGGACTGAGCAAATGAATAGACTGCTAAGTAGACTGCGATACTTGGAAACGGCACACAAACAGACCCAGACGGGTGCACTCACTGCGGAACTGGACACAGTGCGTAGTCAGATTACCGAACTGCTCACTTATAAAGCTAAAGTGGCCCTTAGGATCTCCCACAAAAGGGTTTACGAGGCAGGAAATAAATGCGGTAGACTGCTGGCACAATCACTGCGTTCACAGAGAGTGGCGTCCTATATTCCCTACATACACACTGCGTCGGGACGGCGGGCGGCCCTCCCTAGTCAGATCGCCGAGGAATTTAAAACTTATTACACGGCCCTCTACAACCTACCCAAGACACATTCCACCCCCGACCATCTGGCAGACTATATTGCCACCTCCTTGATGCCGACTCTGTCCACGGAGACACACTACCTGAGGTCCAAATGGCACTAGGGAACACCAAACCGGGGAAGTCCCCGGGACAGGACGGCCTGACAGCCAGTTACTACAAGACACTACTACCCTCGCTGGGCGACCATTTGGTCGCCTTTTTTAACGACCTCGGCAAGGGAAGCGGATTTCACAACGCTACCCTCCAGGCCCAAATATCAGTCATCCCCAAAGACGGCAAGGACCCGTCTCAGTGCGGTAGTTATCGACCGATCTCCCTGCTTAATTCCGACCTTAAACTATTTACTAAAATCTTAGCCACTAGGTTGCAAACACACCTCCCTCGATTGATTCACCTAGACCAAGTCGGTTTTGTCCCCACCAGAGAGGCCCAGGATAACACCACTAAAGTACTGAACTTACTGTATTCGGCCACCCTCTCCACGACACCCAGTGTCTTCATAGGCACTGACGCGGAAAAAGCATTCGATCGCGTTAATTGGGATTTTATGTTTTCAACACTACGTCATGTGGGGCTAGGCGTGAATATGCAAAGATGGATATCTGCGGTCTACACATCTCTGACGGCCAGGGTTAGGGCTGGCGGCGTGATCTCAGACTCGTTTCCCATTACCAATGGGACGAGGCAGGGTTGCCCGTTGTCGCCCCTGCTCTTTGCGCTCTATCTGGAACCTTTTTTGGGACACGTGCGGATTAACCCAAACATTACAGGGATCCGGTTTGGCTCCTCCCAACATAAGGTCTCGGCGTATGCGGACGATCTGCTATTCTCCCTCGCCAAGCCACTGGTATCGCTCCCAAACTTAATGCAAGAATTTGAGACGTTCGGAGCGCTCTCCAATTTGAAAATTAACTTTGCCAAATCAGAGGCCATGGGAATGGGGCTACCACCAACACAACTAAACTACCTCCAGACCAGTTTCACCCTGAAGTGGACAAACACAGCGCTAAAATATTTGGGTACACACATACCCCCGACATTCTCGAAGTTGTTCGAACTTAATTTCCCTCCTCTATTAAAATCGATTAAGTTATTATTAGCTAAGTGGAACACGGGCCTGCATTCCTGGCTGGGCCGGTGTAATATTTTAAAGATGACGATTCTCCCGAAGCTGCTCTACCTGATGCAGGCCCTACCCATCCATATACCGACGTCATACTTTAGGCAGGTGCAGTCAGTATTTATAGACTTTGTCTGGGCCAAGAAAAGACCTCGCCTAGCACACAAACTACTTGTCCTCCCGAAGCTTCGGGGGTGGCCTGGCACTACCTGATGTGCCTACCTACTACCATGCGGTCCATCTCGGGAGACTGATAGATTGGTGGCATCACTGAGATACCAAACTCTGGATACAGATAGAACAGGCCCAAAGTACGATTTCCTTAGGGGGGACCCCATGGTGCTTTCACTCACTCCTGACAGACCTTAAACACCACCCTCTTATAGGGACCTCCTCACGACTCTGCTCCCGACTTTTGTCCCAGTTGTCACTGTCATCCCCGAATTCACCTCTATACCCCATACTGGGGAACCCCCAGTTCCTGCCTGGTACGCAGGACGTGGTCTTCCGGGGTCTGAGCGGGACGGGCCTCAACCAAGCCTCACACTTCAGCGCGAGGGGGAGCTGGAAAACAATCTCGGAACTTACCTTCCCTTTGGGCCCGTTCCGCCTGGACTTCCTGAGAGCGCGACAGTTAAGCCACTTCCTCAGCTCAAAGAGGCCCCTTGATGATAATGGCCAACCACTTACAGCGCTGGAGGACCTCTGTGCCTCCACGGGGACTCTGAGGCATACGCTCTCACTGGCCTATGATCTACTGATCTCGCCATCACCTGACTTTGTGCCCCCGGGTATTCTGAACTGGGAAAAGGAATTAGATCGCCAATTTAACCCAACTGAGAGGCAACACATTCTTCGATACACGCATAAGTCCTCTATATGTGCCAAGATCCAAGAGACCAATTATAAAGTCATGTCCCGTTGGTATAGGACCCCCGGTGCTGTTGCACAAGTTCTACCCAGCGACGTCAGATCTTTGCTGGCACTGCTTGGAGCATAAAGGTACTTTGCTTCATGTCTTCTGGTCTTGCCCCAGACTGACGCACTTTTAGCGAGTAATAAGGGAGACCATGCAAAAATTTACGGACCATACTATCCCAAACGACCCAGCGTTCTTCCTTCTCCATGCATCCTCCATCCCCGACAGGGTATACAAAAAATCTGTGATTCGCCACCTGCTAGACGCAGCCAAGGCCTGCATCCCTCTTCTCTGGAAGTCACCACACCCACCGACTGTTGCCATGTGGCTCCGGAAAGTTGAAACTATACAGCACATGGAAGACCTCATCCTTACAGAGCAAAAGAGACAGGAGACATACACCAACACCTGGCAACTGTGAAATGTTTTTATTTTCTCCACGGAGGGCCAGGCTTTACGGGGGGACACAGACGACACATCTACCAGTTGAAAGTACAGATATGCCCTCCCAATCGGTCCTGTAATCCGAATTGGCACCTTGGAGGCCACTGTGGAAGCGCTTCCTTGGTGCCCCTTGCCTGTGGATGCCTCTACTCTTTTTCTTCTACTTTTACCTCTACTCTTACTTTGTCCTACTTTTACCCTCACCACACTACACTCCAACCCCCCTCTTCTTTCTTTCCCCCCCTTTCCCCTCTATTTTTAGTTTATTTCCACCTGTTCCCCGCCTTAGGCCTTGAATCCCAGGTAAATTTTGCCTGGATGTTCCTACCCCTATGAGAAAACGGAAAGGACGGAGCGGTGCTCATGGGGCAGCGGCCATCTGTCGCACCATTATGAAGACACAGCCCCGGCCTCCCCCAGGTGGGAGAGCTATGGGAGACCTCTTAGATTTTATAAGACCGTTACATTGGGACCAATTGCAGGAATTCTGTGAGCCACACAATGTTGTGATGGTTTGATACCAGGTTTACATGCTTCTACCTGTAATGACGCTTCTGAGATACTGTTTTTTTTTTTTTGACATGTCGTGACTCTGTACATATACCAATGTCTCTCTGTGCATTATTTTCTATCTTGTATTGTTGCGGCCCCTGTGGGTTTCTGCTCTGTTCTGATATAAATAAAAAGATTAAAAAAAAAAAGGGTGTCAATTTTGTTTGGGAGCCACGTCGCACGACCGCGCAATTGTCATTCAAAGTGCGACAGCGCGGAAAACTAAAAATTGGTCTGGGCAGGAAGGGGGTGAAAATGCCCTGTATGGAAGTGGTTAAACAAATTTGAAAAAAAAATGGCCTTTTTAGAGCTATGGTCGGAAGTGACATTTTGACGCTGCTTCCGTCCTGCAATGGTATGAAGATGGGAGGGCCATCTTCCCCTCACTCATCTCCATGCCAAGCCAGGGAGAGGACCCGATCCCCTCCGCTGTTGCCGACAGCTCTGGTAAGCGGCGGAGGGCACTGGAGAGCGGGGAGAGGGGGGCCCCTCTCCAGCCGCTGATAAAAGTGATATTGCGGCAAATCTGCTGCAGAGACCACTATTATAGGAAACCGGACCCCCCGCTAAAGAAGATACCGGGGTTATGGCAGCTAGCTGCTGCCATAACAAAGATATCCATCTTCAAAGTGACAATGTGTATCGGTGTGTGGCAGTCCGGAAGTGGTTAACCACTTCCTACCCGCAGTACGACTATAAACGTCCTGTCTTTGAAGAGGAATACCGTTGTTATGGTAGCAGCTGGCTACCATAACCCCGGTATCCTCTTCAAGAGCGGGCAGTTATCTTTCAGATAAAAGTGGTCTCTGCGGCAGATTCGCCGCAAGATCACTTTTATCGGTGGCGGGAGAGGGCCTCCCGCCACGCTCTGGTGCCTTCCGCCGCCGGTAACAACGGATGCGATCCGGACCTGTCCCTTCTGTGACATGGAGAGGGGAAGATGGCCCCCACCCGTCTCCAAGTCATTGCAGAGCGGAAGCGACGTCAAAACCTCACTTCCGCCCATTTCTCTTAAAGGGACATTTTATTTTTATTTTTTCAAATGACAAAAATTATTACCGTATTTTCCGGCGTATAAGACGACTTTTGGCGTGTAAAATAATGCCCCAAAAGTCGGGGGTCGTCTTATACGCCGGGTACCTGTGGTCAGACGGCGGCCATCCATGATTCAAAAGCCGCGCCTCCTCCTCCAGGCTGTTCCGTAAAGGGCGGAACACTTGTTTTCCCAGCAGAGCCTCTGTTCAGTGTTCCGCCTATCACGGATGCCTTCTCATCCTCACCCTCAGACGAGAGGACATCCGTGATAGGCGAAACAGTGAACAGAGGCTCTGCTGGGAAAACTAGTGTTCCGCCTATCACAGCCTGAGGAGGAGGCGCGGCTTTTGAATCATGGATGTCCGCCGTCTGACATACTGTGCATACAGGAGAAGGTAGGGAGAACATCGAGGCATGTTGGTAATGGCACAGTGAGGCATGTTGGTAATGGCACAGTGAGGCATGTTGGTAATGGCACAGTGAGGCATGTTGGTAATGGCACAGTGAGGCATGTTCCTAATGGCATAGTGAGGCATGTTCCTAATGGCACAGTGAGGCATGTTCCTAATGGCACAGTGAGGCATGTTCCTAATGGCACAGTGAGGCATGTTGGTAATGGCACAGTGAGGCATGTTGGTAATGGCACAGTGAGGCATGTTCCTAATGGCACAGTGAGGCATGTTCCTAATGGCACAGTGAGGCATGTTGGCAATGGCACAGTGAGGCATGTTCGTAATGGCACAGTGAGGCATGTCCCTAATGGCACAGTGAGGCATGTATAACGGCACAGTGAGGTAGGCAATGGCACCGTGAGGCATGTAATGTAATGGCACAGTGAGGCATGTTGGTAATGGCACAGTGAGGCATGTTGGTAATGGCACAGTGAGGCATGTTGGTAATGGCACAGTGAGGCATGTTGGTAATGGCACAGTGAGGCATGTTCCTAATGGCATAGTGAGGCATGTTCCTAATGGCATAGTGAGGCATGTTCCTAATGGCACAGTGAGGCATGTTCCTAATGGCACAGTGAGGCATGTTGGTAATGGCACAGTGAGGCATGTTCCTAATGGCACAGTGAGGCATGTTCCTAATGGCACAGTGAGGCATGTTGGCAATGGCACAGTGAGGCATGTTGGCAATGGCACAGTGAGGCATGTTCGTAATGGCACAGTGAGGCATGTCCCTAATGGCACAGTGAGGCATGTATAACGGCACAGTGAGGTAGGCAATGGCACCGTGAGGCATGTAATGTAATGGCACAGTGAGATCTGAAAAAAGCCTGTTTATGTCAGCAGTTGTTCTGGCTACCCCTCAGCTTCCAGACAGACTAGTATGAAGGGTGTAGTCTTATACGGCGAGTATATCCCAAAACCAACATTTTAGCTGGAAAATCAGGGGGTCGTCTTATACGCCGGCAAATACGGTATTATTTTTTTATTGCATTTTAGTGTAAATAGGAGATCTGAGGTCCTTTTGACCCCAGATCTCATATTAAAGAGTCATGTTTTTTTTTCTATTACAAGGGATGTTTACATTCATTGTAATAGGAATACAAGTGACACCATTTTTTTTTTTTTTTAAAGAACAGTGAAAAAATTAAAAAATGTCTTATTTTTTTTATTCAAAAAGGTGTATTTTTTTCCCAAAAAAAGTGACAGGAAGTATTGCAACAACCGCCATTTTATTCTCTAACGTTAGAAAAAAAAATAGATGGCCAGCCACAACGGAATGTCACTTCAATTGCATTTTCTGATGGGTAGCAGCTTTCTGACAGGACGGGACCACGAAAACAAATTTTAATGTATTTTTTTCCTGATGTGTTTGATAAACAGACGCAAATATCATGAACTATAAAAAAAAATTGCACCTGCAACCTTTTTATTCTACAGGGCCTCTGCTTTCAGAAAATGTATAATGTTTGGGGGGGGCCATAGTTATTTTTCTAGCAAAAAGAAAATGCTGATTTAAAAAAAATATATAAAAAAATTGCCTCAGATAGCAGGTGGTTAAAGTGGTTGTAAACCCTCTGTGACAACTTTTACCTACAGGTAAGCCTAGATTAAAGTGGGGGTTCACCCAAAAATAATTTTTTAACATTACATTCAGCCGAGTTGTCCTAATGACAATCGGCTGTTTTTTTATTTCCCCGTACATACCGTATTTTCTTTGCCGCTTCCGGGTATGTCGTCTGCGGGACTGGGCGTTCCTATCTGATTGACAGGCTTCCGACCGTCGCATACAGCGTGTCACGGGTTGCCAAAAGAAGCCGAACGTCGGTGCGGCTCTATACGGCGCCTGCGCACCGACGTTCGGCTGCTTTCCACAAATCGTGACGCGCAGTATGCGACGGTCGGAAGCCTGTCAATCAATTAGGAACGCCCAGTCCCACAGAAGACATACCCGGAAGCGGCTGTGAAAATACGGTATGTACGAAAAAACAAAACAGACGATTGTCATTAGGACAACTCGGCTGAATGTAATGTTAAAAATTTATTTTTTGGAGGTTCACCCAAAAAGTTAATTTTTAACATTAGATTGAGGCTCATTTTGTCAAGGGGAATCGGGTAGTTTTTTTAAAATCGAAGCAGTACTTACTTTTAGAGAGCGATCTTCTCCGCCGCTTCCGGGTATGGGCTGCGGGACTGGGTGTTCCTATTTGATTGACAGGCTTCTGACGGTCACATACATCGCGTCACGATTTTCCGAAAGTAGCCGAACGTTGGTGCGCAGGCGCCGTATAGAGCTGCACCGACGTTCGGCTTCTCGTGACACGATGTATGCGACCGTCGGAAGCCTGTCAATCAAATAGGAACGCCCAGTCTCGCAGCCCATACCCGGAAGCGGTGGAGAAGATCGCTCTCTAAAACGGTAAGTACGGCTTCGATTTAAAAAAAACTACCCGATTCCCCTTGACAAAATGAGCATCAATCTAATGTTAAAATAAAAAATTTCGGGTGAACTCACGCTTTAAGGCTTACCTGTAGGTGCAAGAAATATCTCCGAAACCTACACGGTTTGGGAGATATTTGACTAAAATAATGCACCAATGTCTACGGCGCGCAACGGTGCAGGCGCACTGAGCATGCCAGGTCTTGAATGGGACCTGCCGGTCCCGTGTGCATGCACGGGAGTGACGCCATCGCCGCTCTGGCCAGTCACAGCGCCGGAGCAGAGATACCCAGAAGCCACTCGGAGGAGACATGGTGGCAGCAGAGGAGGGGAACGAGGAGCGCTTTGGAGGCTTCGATCTCAGGTAAGTCATTGATAATGAGCTAGTATGCTATGCATACTAGCTCATTAAGCCTTTCTCTTGCAGGTTTTTTTTTTTTTTTTAGGAATATTTCTAGAGGGTATACTTCCTCTTTAAACTCTGCTGTAGTTTCTACTGAGCGTTCCTCACCCTCCTCAATGGTAGGATATGTATGGTGGCAGGTGCCTCTTCATCCAGCTCTCAAATTCTCCTCACAGATCGTCTTCCCGCCAAGTGTGAGTGCGCAAGCGCAGAGCCTGAAGGGGGCTGCGGCTGTGGAACTCATGGGGGGGGCGGTGTCGTTGGGTGACGTCAGGAGCCGGTTTTATTCCCTCGGCCCTCTCCTCCTCTGCCTGTACTGTTGTCGCTGTGAAGATGAACGGTGCCAAGCGAGGGCGGCATGACGTGTCTCCTGTGCTGGAGGACGGCTACCGGACACCGGAGAAACGGGCGAAGACCTGGCCCGGAGCTGGCAGCGGGGACTTCAGGGAGTGGGATGTGGAGGATGTGTGCCGCTTCCTGGCCAGCAATGGCTTCGAGCAGCTGCAGCAGGTCTTCAGAGGTAAGCCCGCTGTGTGGTGCCATCTCATATGTCCTACACTGTGTGTGTCATGGCAGAGGGACTACAGGTACCGGCATGTCCTGAGAAGAGATAGCTGGAGAGGTGTTTGCTATAGAAGTTTCTGTATCTGACACAAGAGAGCCCATGATGTTCTCAGGGATCTCCTGTCACCCTGTGCCATGGTGTTGTCCAGAGACACCCAGCACTGTGTTGCCCGGTGTCACACACTGGCAGAGGCACTGGGGTTGCCCAATGTCCTGCAAGCGGCACTGTTTTGCTCAGCACCACATGCCAGCACTGTATTGCCCAGTGTCACTCACTGACAGCGGCCTGGCATCACACTCTGGCAGAGGCATTGCGTTTACCAATGTCATGCCCAGCATCACGTAGCACTGTGTTGTCTCACATGGTGCCAGCGGCACTTTGTTGCCCGGTGTCATGAAGCAGAACTGTGTTGCCCTGTCATGCAGTGGTATTGTGTTTCCCAGCGTCATGCACTGGCAGTCTCACTGTGTTGCCCAGCATCACATAGTGGCACTGTTGCCCAGGACTCACTGACAGCAGCCTGGCATCACACTCAGGCAGGTACACTGTGTTGCACAACGTCCTGCAGCAGCACTGTGTTGCCCAATTTCACACGGCGGTACTGTGTTGCCTCACATGGTGCCAGCAGCACTGTGTTTCCCGGTGTCATGCAGGGGCCCTGTATTGCCCAATGTCATGCAGCGGCACTGTTTTGGCAAGCATCACATAGTGGCACTGAGTTGCCCAGTGTCACGCACTGGCAGCGGCACTGGGGTTGCCCAATGTCCTGCAAGCGGCACTGTTTTGCTCAGCATCACATGCCAGAACTGTATTGCCCAGTGTCGCTCACAGACAGCGGCCTGGCATCATGCTCTGGCAGAGGCATTGTGTTTACCAATGTCATGCAGCGGCACTGTGTTACCCAGCATCACATGCCAGCACTTTGTTGCCCAATTTCACACGGCAGCACTGTGTTGCCCAGCATCACTTGCACAGTGTTGCCTCACATGGTGCCAGCGGCACTTTGTTGCCTGGTGTCATGAAGCAGAACTGTGTTGTTGTGTCATGCAGTGGCATTGTGATGCCCATTGTCACGCATTGTGTTGCCCAGTGTCACGCATTGGCACTGTGTTGCTCAGTGTTGCACAATGGCAGCAGCACTGTGTTGCCCAGCATCACATAGTGGCACTGCGTTGCCCAGTGTCACGCACTGGCAGCAGCACTGCGTTGCCCAATGTCCTGCAAGCGGCGCTGTTTTGCTCAGTATCACCTGCCAGCACTGTATTGCCCAGTGTCACTCACTGACAGCGGCCTGGCATCACGCTCTGGCAGAGGCATTGTGTTTACCAATGTCATGCAGCGGGACAGTGTTGCCCAGCATCACATGGTGGCACTGTTACCCAGTTTCACATGGCAGCACTGTGTTGCCTCACATGGTGCCAGCGGCACTTTGGTGTCATGCAGCAGAACTGTGTTGCAGTGGCCTTGTGTTTCCTAGTTGCCCAATGTCATGCAGCGGCACTGTGTTGCCCAGCATGATATGGTGACACTGTGTTGTCCAGTTTCATGCACTGGCAACATTACTGTGTTGCCCAATGCTATGCAGTGGCACTGTTTTGCGCATTTTCACATGGCTGCACTGTGTTGTGTAGTGATATAAATGTCACGCAGTGGCACTGGCACGGTGTTGCCCAGTGTCACACACTGACAAAGGCACTGTGTTGCCAATGTCGTGCAGCAGCACTGTGTTACACAATGGCAGCCGCACTGTGTTGCCCAGCATCACGTGGTGCCACCAGTATCCCTGCAGTGCCGTTCTGTCCTAGTGTTATTTTCCACCGTGTTCGGGTTACTTCATCTACTTTGGACAGAAAACTGAATCAAAATTTATATCAGATGATGTGGCAAATGAGGTTTAATGTTGATGAATGTAAAGTTATGCACTTGGGGGCTAAGAATAGTCATGCATCATACATACTAGGGGGAGTACAACTGGGGGGGTCCATAGTGGAGAAGGATTTTGGGGTTCTAGATGATCATAAGCTCAATAATAACATGCAATGCCAAGCTGCGGTTTCCAAAGCGAGAAAAGTCCTTTCTTGTATTAAGAGAGGTATGGACTCCAGAGAGAGAGATATCATTTTTCCCCCCTGTACAAATCATTAGTAAGACCTCATCTGGAAAATGCAGTTCAGTTTTGGGCCCCAGTTCTCAAAAAGGATATCAGGGAACTGGAGAAAGTGCAGAGAAGGGCAACCAAACGGATAAGAGCCATGGAGGAGCTCAGCTATGAGGAAAGATTAGAGGAACTGAATTTATTCTCTCTTGAGACGAGGAGAATAAGGGGGGATATGATCAACATGTACAAATATATAAGGCAGGGGTTGAAAAATTTGCTTGGAATCTAGGAGCCAGCTAAAAAAAGTTAGGAGCCAGAAAACGCGCCCCGTCCCGGCGAGCTTGCGCGCAGAAGGGAACGCATACTTGAGCAGCACCCGCATATGAAAACGGTGTTCAAACCACACATGGGGAGGTATCGCCGCGATTGGTAGAGGCGAGAGCAATAATTCTAGCCCTAGACCTCCTCTGTAACTAGAAACATGCAACCTGTAGAATTTTTTAAACGTCGCCTATGGAGATTTTAAAGGGTAAAAGTTTGTCGCCATTCCACGAGCGGACGTAATTTTGAAGCGTGACATGTTGGGTATCAATTCACTCGGCGTAACATTATCTTTCATAATATAAAAAAAATGGGGATAACTTTACTGTTGTCTTATTTTTTAATGACAAAAAGTGTAATTTTTTCCCCAAAAAAAGTGCGCTTGTAAGAATGCTGCGCAAAAACGGCGTGACAACAAGTATTGCAACGATCGCCATTTTATTCTCTAGGGTGTTAGGATAAAAAATATATATAATGTTTGGGGGTTCTAATTAGAGGGAAGGAGATGGCAGTGAAAATAGTGAAAAATTACATTAGAATTGCTGTTTAACTTGTAATGCTTAACTTGTAATACCAACGGCCACCACCAGATGGCGCCAGCTTACACATCTGGTGGTAATAACTTGTAATACCACCGGCTCACCACCAAATGGTGCCAGCTCACAAAAAAAAAAAAAATCCCCCCCCCCCCCCCCTTCCAAGCCAAGTCGCCAGGACCCTATTTCTAGTCGCCCTGGCGACCTAGATTTGTCGAGCCCTGATATAAGGGGTCCATGTAGTGAACTTGGTGTTGAGTTATTCACTTTACGGTCAACACTGAGGACAAGGGGGCACTCTTTACGTCTAGAGGAAAAGAGATTTCACCTCCAAATACGGAAAGGTTTCTTCATAGTAAGAGCTGTGAAAATGTGGAACAGACTCCCTCCAGAGGTGGTTCTGGCCAGCTCAGTAGATTGCTTTCCTAAATGTACAAAATATGTACAAAATGTTAATATAATATAACTGGGTACTAACTAGGGCCGAAACAACTAATCGATTAGGAAGTTAATCGATTACAATTTTCATAATCGATTAATCGGCCAGTAACATAATGGGGTTAAAAAAACTAAAATTGCCCCTCTATAGTACAAAAAAGCAAATCGCTACTGTAAATATTACTTTCACTGTCCCACAGTAAAAAAATGAACCCCTTACAGTAGCGATTATTTGCTCTTTTTGTACTTATTTTTGTTTTTTAAACCCCATTATGTTACTAAACATCTCAGGCCGGGGGTCACACCTCTGTTTTTTGGTGCTTTTTGCAGAAACACACTACAGTTCATTTACATGTTTTCCTATGGGACACGTTCACATCTATGATTTTTTTTCAGCTGCTGCGTATTTGGAAAGGGCAAGGACTTTTTAACTCAAAACGGTGCTATTTTTATTTATTTTTTGGTTCGATATACTTCAATGGAGAAGCTGCAGAAAAGCATGTAATGTGTTTTTGCGGCAATTTGTGTTTTGTAATCTGCCCAACAACAAATTGGCCCAAAAAAAAAATATATATATATTTTTTTTTTTTTAAGGCTATTATCCAATTAATCGATTAATCGAAACAATAATCGTTAGTTGCCACCCTAGTACTAACCTTTATAGGAAAAGTTTTTAACCTGGGGAAAATCCGATTGCCTCTCGGGGGATCAGGAAGGAATTTTTTTCCCCTGCAGTAGCAAATTGGATCATGCTCTGCTGGGGTTTTTGCCCTCCTCTGGATCAACTGTGGGTGTATGGGACTGTACTATATTTTTTATTTGTTTTGTTGTTTGTTTTTTTGTGGTTAAACTGGATGGACTTGTCTTTTTTTTTTTTTTTTTTTTTTAAAACCTGACTAACTATGTAACTATGTCTGGCTGTCCTAATGTTGGCTCTATACATTGCAACCACACTGAGCAATTGCCAGTTTAGTTAAAAGTGATTGGCATTGTACTTGAGTCACATGTGACTCATAGATATATATATATATATATATATATATATATATATATATATATATATATATATATATATATATATATATATATATATATATATATATATATATATATATATATATATATATATATATATATATATATATATATATATATATATATATATATATATATATATATATATATATATATTTATTTTTAGTTCTTGAGTGAGCACAGAGACTATCGCAGGCGACGTTTACATTTTCTGTTTCATAAAAAAAAATATTAATCATAAAACTGCAAATCTTTGTTTATAATAATAATTTTTTTTTGTTCCTTACATTTCCTTTTAAATGCTTAAAAAAAAAAAAAACTCTTTTAATTCCTAAGTGCCCTTTCACACGGAGCGGATCCGTATTGATCTGCCCCGTGTGTGTCCGTCTGCTCAGCGGGGATCATCCGTAAATCCCAGCTGAGTTGTCGCCGGACAGGGCGGTCCCCGCACACAGTGCAGAGACCGCCCTGTCTCTCCTCCGCTCTCCCCTATGGGGAATCGGATGAATACGGACCGTGTGTCCGTATTCATCCGATCCGTTCTGCCAGACGGAAGAAAAATAGGGTTTTCTTCAGTCTGAAAAAGCGGATCTTTGCGGAGGCGGATCTTTACGGACGTTAGCGGATGCTCATCCGCTAACGTCCACAATCCCATAGGGATGCATTGTGAGTCCGTAAACAGACTTGTAAAAAACGGACCGTTCGTCCGCCCGTGTAAAGGGCCCTAACTGTAATATTATGCCGTTGATCTCCTCCCATGCAATGCAGTATTGATGAGAAGCTGGCGGCTGAAGATCCTGCACAATGTGACCGCTCTGGACCTCTGAAGAAACCACAGCGTCCAATGAGGATCAGGGCCAGATTCTGCAGGATTTTCAGCCATGGTTTCTCTGTACAACAGCAGAGATTGGCGGTGCAGGCAGTGGGATGGGTGACTATTCAATTTCTTTACAGAGGGCACATTGTCATGTTTTATTTTTGCAACAGAGTTGCGTTATTTAACTGCTTCAGTCCCAGAAGATTTGGCTGCTCGATGACTGGGCCATTTTTTGTGATACAGCACTGCGTCACTTTAACCAATGTTTTTTTTGTTTTTTTTCATAAATAGAGCTTACTTTTGGTGGTATTTGATCACCTCTGCGTTTTTTTATTTTTGGTGCTATAAACAAAAAAAGAGCGTCAATTTCGGGGAAAAAAAACACTATCTTTTTGCTATAATAAATATCCCACTTTAATAAAAAAAAATAAAAATAGTTTTCCTCAGATTAGGCTGATATGTATTCTTCTACATATTTTTTGGTAATATATAGTAGTATATTGATTGGTTTGTGCAAAATTATAGCGTCTACAATTAATGGGAAAGATTTATGGCGTTCTTATTTATTTAAATTTTTTTGCTAGTTGTGTGTGTGTGTGTGTGTGTGTGTGTGTGTGTATGTATATATATGTGTATATATATATATATATATATATATATATATATATATATATATATATATATATATATATATATATATATATATAAATTATAATTTATTTTTGCTATACATATGCACTGATTACTATGTGCACAAAAACGTACCTGTAGGTCATTTTGTGCAATAGACACCAGGGGGCACCCTGATTGAACACTGGGGGATGTCCACCAGCCACCCGCGGTCATTCCTGGGAGAGGCAGAAGGGTCATCTGACGAGGGAGAAGATTGAGATCTTGCATTCATGCTCCCTATCTCTGTCCCTATCTCTGTCTTCACCCAGTCAGACCATCCTCCGCACAGTTCGCAAGCACCAGCTAAACACACAGACCCTTTGACCGCCGCCGATGTTAACCCCTTCCCAGCCAGTGTCTTTAGTACAGTGACTGACGGTGCATATTTTTAGCCCTGATCACTGTAATAATGTCACTGGTCCCCAAAAAAGTGTCAGGTGTTCAATTTGTCCGCCGCCGTCCCGCTAAAAATCGCTGAGCGCCGCCATTGCTAGTAAAAAAAAAAAAAAAATCCCATGGTTTGTAGACATAACTTTTGTGCAAACCAATCAATATATACGCTTATTGGGATTTTTTTTTTTTTTTTTACCAAACAAATGTAGCAGAATACATATTGGCAAAAAAAAACTTGAGTTTTTTTTTTTTTTTTTTTTTTTTAATAATAATTGTTGTTATTATTATTATTATTATTATTATTATTGAATGTACCCAGCTCAAGCACATGATTTTACAGACCACCCCTTCCCCAAATGCTAGTAATAATGAGGCATCTGTTTTCAAATTGCCAACAGTCAAGATGTTTTATTAAAATTTAAACTTTAAAAAGCAGCTTTTTTTTTTTTTTTTTTTCTCTCTCTCCAAATGATGTGGCCCTAAGGCTAGCTTCACCCTGGCCAATGCCCTGAAAAGCAATACACTTGTGGTTGGGGTGTGGCCCTATTGCCTTAAATAGCCAAGTTTGACAGGCAGGTTTGTCTGTCAACTCTACCTGGCATGCTAAATTTGCTGCAAAACCTTGTGCCCGTGACATGTGAACAGCCTCCTCCCATCTGTATTTTACACTTTTTAGCAAATCATATTGCCACAGCAGCTGAAGAAGATCTAATGCCGCGTACAGACGGTCATTTTTTGTGATGGGAAAAAAAATGAAATTTTAAGTGATGAAAAAAAAACGACATTTTTGAAACTTAATTTTCAAAAACAATGTAGCATACACACCATCGTTTTTCAAAATGCTCTAGCAAAGCGATGTTACGTTCAGCACGTATGACGGCACTCTGTTCCATTGAAGCTCGCTTCATAACTTGCTTCTGAGCATGTGCGGGTTTAAAAACGTCGTTTTCAACGTCGTTTTGCCCACACACTATCATTTTGATTGACACAAAAAACGACATTTTGAAAAATGACACAAAATTCGAGCATGTTCGAATTTTTTTTGGTCGTTTTTCTGAAGACATAAAACGACGTTTTCCCCACACAATATCATTTTAAATTACGTTTTCAAAAACGTCATTTTTTTTTTTCATCACAAAAAATGACCGTCTGTATGCGGCATAACTCTGGATGCGACAGAGGATTCCAAACTTAAAGTGGAGGTTCCCCCTAAAAAAAAAAATTCTAACAATTACATTGAGAAGACACTGCGAGTATGCTGGTGTTTTTTTTTTTTTTTTTTTTTTAATTTTATTTTTCGCACATACTTGGATATCGCCGTTTCATCCCTCGGCTTCCGGGTATGATTCTAGTGGGTCTGGGCGTTCCTAGTTGATTGACGTTCCTCCGACCGACGCATACTTGACGTCACGACTTTCCGAGAGAAGCCGAACGTCGCTGCGCAGGCGCCGTATAGAGCCGGCTCTATACGGTGCCTGCGCAATGACGTTCGGCTTTTGTCGGAAAGTCGTGACGCGCAATTTGCGCCGGTCGGAGGAACGTCAATCAACTAGGTCCAGCAAGAATCATACCTGGAAGCCGAGGGATGAAACGGCGATAACGAGGTATGTACGAAAAAAAAACAGCCTACCCGCAGTGTAATCAGTCTTCTGAATGTATTGTTAGAATTTTTTTTTTAGGGGGAACCTTCACTTTAAATTAGTATAGAACCCGTGCCTATCGCTTTACAGAAGTGACATGAGGCCCCCTTCGTATGCTGATTTCCAGGAAACCTTTCCTGAAACAGGTTGCCACTGTTGACTTTTACTTTAGAAATACTAATTTCCTGGCTGTCGTAATATCTGAATTGTAGACATTTCCGACTTCCTTCATGTTCATACATGTTCTAGGCCTACAGCTCAGTATTTGTTAAAGAGGAGTTTCACCCATTTAAGAGTCAGATACAAAAAGTGTAGCTGCTGACAGGGTTTGACAAATTTGCTTGGAATCTAGGAGCCAGCTAAAAAAGTTAGGAGCCAGAAAACGCGCCCCGTCCCGCCGAGCTTGCGCGCAGAAGCGAACGCATACGTGAGTAGCGCCTGCATATGCAAACGTTGTTGTTAAAACCACACATGTGAGGTATCGCCACGATCAGTAGAGCGAGAGCAATAATTCTAGCCCTAGACCTCCTCTGTAACTCAAAACATGCAACCTGTAGAATTTTTTTTTTTTTTTTTTTAAACGTCGCCTATGGAGATTTTAAAGTGTAAAAGTTTGACGCCATTCCACGAGCGGACGCAATTTTGAAGCGTGACATGTTGGGTATCAATTTACTCGGCGTAACATTATCTTTCACAATATAAAAACAATTGGGCTAACTTTACTGTTGTCTTATTTTTTTAATAAAAAAAAAGTGTAAAAAGGGCCTTAATCAGGCAAATTTCAGTCCTTTTGGATTACAGTGACCCCATATTTTATGTAATATTATTTCTTCTTCACTGTTTATTTTTGGCACTACTCAACATTCATGATATGTTCTGTTCTTTTTTTTTGCCTTTGTTGTCTCTAGAACAGGGTATACAAGGAAGACATCTGCAGGATCTCACAGAGGAGCACTTGAAAGAATTTCAGATCAGGTAAACCTTTTTTCTGTTGTGTTTCTAGAGACTGAGGGGCAGATCCTCAAAGAAATTACGTGGCGTATCTCTTGATACGCCGCGTAATTTCGAATTTTGCGCGTCGTATCTTTGTTTTGGTATCCACAAAACAAGATACGACGGCATCTGTGTTAGATCCGACAGGCGTACGTCTTCGTACGCCGTCGGATCTTAGATGCAATTTTTCGGCGTCCGCTAGGTGGCGTTCACATCGTAATCCGCGTCGAGTATGCAAATTAGCGATTTCCGACGATCCACGAACGTACGACCGGCCGTCGCATTTTTTTACGCCGTTTCCGTTCGGCTTTTTCCGGCGTATAATTAAAGCTGCTATATGGTGGCGTACTCAATGTTAAGTATGACCGGCGTTCCCGCGTCTAATTTTAAAAATGTTACGTCGTTTGCGTAAGTCGTCCGTGAATGGGGCTGGACGCCATTTACGTTCACGTTGAAAACAATGACGTCCTTGCGACGTCATTTGGAGCAATGCACCCTGGGAGTTTTTCCTGACGGCCAATGCGCAGTTCGTTTGGCGCGGGCATGCGCTTCATTTAAATGAAACACGCCCCCCTACCCGCCCAATTTGAATTCCGCCGCGAGAGATACACTACGCCGCCGTAACTTACGGCGCAAATTCGTTGAGGATTCAAACCAAAGCCAGGTAAGTTATAGCGGCGCAGCATATCTTGCATCTGCGCCGGGCGCAGTGTATGTATGTGGATCTGCCCCTTAGTGTCCAGAGTGCTTTAAAAAAATATATATATTTTATGGTGACTTCTGAGGGGCAACAACAAGCTACATTATTTTTCCTTATGAATATAATGAACATAAGTGCTGTTCTGTGTTCCCGGGCAAAATATTTTATTTTCAATAAATTACAGTATCAGAATTTCTGTATATACTACTTGTGTTTGATATGTATTGATGCAGAGCCCTTTTGGCATTCTAATGTTTGTAATTTTATAGAAGCTGAAATTAAACCATTGGGTTTAATATTAATTTTCATAGACCCCCCCCCCCTCCCATTGATAGTAGGAGGGGGAGGGGGGATCTGATATGTAGAAGTAGTGAGATGAAGAGTTTCCTGTTTTGTCCTTATTGCTTATGACTGTAAAAGGTAAAATTACATGCAAATGACGTCCAGCTAAATTCTGCAATAAAACAGAATTTATTTTTGGGTAAAGATATTCTTGAAGTTTCAATATTCCTCATACCGTTAAATTATCTCTACATGTTGCCCCTTGTTTGTGTGTTTTCTTAAAATGTTATGTTTTTTCTCTCAAACCAGGACTGTAGCAGAAAGATTGGAATTGCTCTGTTGCTTTAGGACACTGTTTCAAAATTCAATCAGTATTATGAAGGTATGTCACTTCTTAATCATTGCATTATACCCCACCACCAAGTGATGTGCAGGAAAGCAAAGAGACTGGTCTGAACCCATACCCACCTTTCTTCTGCAGTGCTTCTTTAAATTTATTTTCTCTGCCCAGCCTTAAAGTGGAAGTCCAGGCTAATACAATCGAAGTTTAAATCTGCTCCCTCCCCTATTCTAAGCCCTATACTAACTATCCTGTAAAGGAAAGATGTGTATACTTAATCTAATGCCCCATACACACGATCGGAATTTCTGATAGAAAAAGTCAGACTTTTTTTCCATCAGATTTTCCGATCGTGTGTGGCCCCATCTGAGTTTTTCAATCGGAGTTTAGATTTAGAACATTTTTCCGATGGAATTCCGATGTGATTTGGCCGGGCAAAAGGCAGATCGTGTGTACGCAGCATAACGGCACTCCAGTCCAGTCACATGATCTCCCCAGCAGCCGGCTTCAAATGGTTGTATAGGCTCAAGGGGGCAGATCCACAAAGAGAGTACGCCGGCGTATCTACTGATACGCCGTCGTACTTTCAAATTCCCCGCGTCGTATCTTTGGTTTGAATCCTCAAACCAAGATACGACGGCATCTGGGTTAGATCCGACAGGCGTATGGCTTTGTACGCCTTCGGATCTTAGATGCAATACTTCGGTGTCCGCTGGGTGGAGTTCTCGTAGTTTTCCGCGTTGAGTATGCAAATTAGCTATTTCTGACGATCTACTAACGTACGCGCGGCTGTCGCATTCTCTTACGTCGTCTCTAGTCGGCTTTTTCCGGCGTATTGTTAAAGCTGCTGTTTTGCGGCGTATAGTTAGACTTGCCATGTTAAGTATGGCCGTCGTTCCTGCGTTTCATTTGAATTTTTATTTATTTTTTGCGTAAGTCGTCCGTGAATCGGGATGGACGTAATTCACGTCTATGTTAAAAAAAAAATTACGTCCTTGCGACGTCATTTAGCGCAATGCACGGCGGGAAATTTAGGGACGGCGCATGCGCAGTTCATTCGGCGCGGGGACGCGCTTCATTTAAATGAAACACGCCCCCTAATCGCCCATTTGAATTGCGCGCCGTTACGCCGCCAGAGATGGACTACGCCGCCGTACCTTACGGCGCAAAATCTTTAAGGATTCGAACTAAAGCCAGGTAAGGTACGGCAGCGTATCTCACGTCGAGTTTTGGGATGAAGCCGCCGAGGAGCTCGGCGGGCCGCCTTCTCCCATAGAACAACGAGAAAATAGAGAACATGTTCTCTATTTTCTCGTCGAGCTCCTCGGCGGCTCCATCGAGCCAAAACTGTACAGACGACAGAGTTTCTCGGCAGAATACGGGTTTTGACCGAGTTTCTCGGTGAATTCTGCCGAGAAACTCTGTCGTGTGTACGGGGCCTGATACGCTGCGCCGGTGCAGATCTCTGTGGATCTACCCCAAGATTTTTTACTTCATGCATGCAAAAAAAAAAAAGCCTGTGTCCAGCAGCGAACGCGAACAAGAGCCTTTTTAATATCCCTTTTAGGGGAGAGGAGAGCAGCAACAGCTGCATCGCTCCCAGGATGGATGGCACTCAATAAAAATCTGCAGCTGGGAGATTGAAACAACAGGCTGATCTAGAGACACAGATCTGCAGTGGAATCGGTTGGGCTTGTCATAAGCTAGCAATACTATAGGCTTATTTTAGCCTTTCCGAAGGTGAGGGGCTTGTGTTAACAAAACACTGGTGTTTTTTTTCTGCACAGCTACACAGAGTGATCGTGCGGTGGATTGCAGTTATTATTTATCAAGCACTTTTGCACTTTGGGAACATTGATTCAAGCACTTCATTATTGGACTGTTTTGGAGCACTTTGAAAAATTTGCTGAAGCACTTTTATTTTGATTAATCACTGTCATAAATTGTATATCTTATCAGCACGAGTTTGTGCACTGAGAATTTTTATATATTGATATTTTATTATTTATTTATTCACATTTTTGATATTTCTTTCACTGGACGTTTGGTTCCACCCATTGAAGGGATTTATTTATCCCACTGTTTTCTTCTCACTTTATTTTGGATGCCTACTCGCATATTTTTTGGAAGTTTATTGATGATTGATATCATTATTAGTCAATCGTTTATTTTGGATCTCATTATTATCACGTAATTCATCCCCCTCATCACTGCTATTGATGGTTGGTGGGATATCAATGAATAAGGAGTGAAACACGGTTTATAACTGGATTTATTACGTTATTGTCTGTGTGATATCAAGCACTTTTAACTAGTTAGATATTTTGGTTTATTGGCAAGCGCCACTTCACCCCCTCTTTTTACATTTATCATCGGTGTGTGAGCACCATTTAGTTGTGGCCGCTGCTCATTTTTTTTATTTTAATCTGTATTTATGATTATTAGGTTGTAGTGCCCTGGTTGGAGTGGTTTTGCGCATTAGTTCCCCCCCCCCATTTACACAGCAACAGCTGCAATACCTGGGAGGTGACATTCCCCCATAGACTTGGTATGGTTCATTCGTTGTCCACTGTCCCTCTTCCCTGAAATCGGTGCTGGGAGCCAATCGCATGACTGGACCGGAGCGTCCTTAGATTAGAAATATTTCCCTTACAGGATAGTTGATATAGGGCTTAGAATGGGGGGGGGGGGTAACGGCAGGCAGTTAAGCTTGGATAATATTAGCTCAGACTTCTTTACTAGAAATGGTTGATACAGTATGGGGGCAGCCTGGCAGACTGAATGATGGACTCCATGCTTGGCCCCTATACTGCCTGTGGCTTTCTGGGCCAGAGGAATGGTACAGCTGTGGTGGGGGGAGGAGCACTGTCCCGCCAATATTTGCATTGATGCTTTTCTGCATGTAACGCAGTGCAAAAACACCTTCATATGTTTTCGGGACAGTTGTCAGTGTGTTACTATTATCACCCTGCATAAGGCTCCATGCACACTGGGCTTAAAAAAAAAAAAAAAACTTGGCAGAACAAAAAACCCTCATACAGAGCATTTTTTTTTTTTTACAGAGTTTACAAGTTTTTTGGAGAGGTTTTTTTTTTCTTTTCTCCAAGTTCCAATCAGAAAGGCAAACCAGAAGATTTTTATTTTTTTTTGCCTCTAAACGTTTAGGCCACGTTCACACTGGGTTTCCTTTCAGGCATTTTGGCGCTAAAAATAGCACCAGAAAAGCACCTCTCAAGCCACCCTAGTATGGAAGCCAGGGTGCTTTCACACTGGGACAGTGCGCTTGCAGGACAGGGAAAAAAAAGTCCTGCGAGCAGCATCTTTGGAGTGGTGTATACACTGCTCCCAAAACTCCTTGCCCATTGAAATGAATGGGCCGCAGAGTTTTTTTCGGGCGCTGCCTATTGAAATTAATGGGCAGCCCTTTGGGGTTAAAAGTGCCCCACAACCACTAACATGAGCAGCGCGGGGCAGTCTGCAGTGTGAAAGTGGCCTAAAATATGCATGGACACATACGATAACATTGAGCGGCTTCTAAAGGCAGAACTTTTGTGTAGTTGCAGCAGAGTTTTTTTTTTTTTCCTCTTCTTTGCCAGTGTGAATGAAGCCTTGCGGTCAGCCTGTCCTGAAGTCTTTTTTTATTTTTCCATGAGTCATTCTCCTAATCTTCACAAAGACAAAGATAAACTGAACATTGTTGACCTTATGAAGATAACCTGGGTGCTTGTTGGTGGCGAGCCATTGAGGTTGTTTGGATCATTGTATCTTAATATATTTTAACAATAAAATAAACATGCCCTTTGTTAAAAAAATAAATAAAAAATCTATATATATATATATATATATATATATATATATATATATATATATATATATATATATATATATATATATATATATATATAATTATTATATATTAATTATTATATTTTTTTTTTTTTTAAAGCATGCAAACAAATTCTGATATCTAGAAAATGCAATGAAAGCTTAGACTGGATTGGGAGGGAAAAAAGCTGAATAACAGAGTAGAATCCTTTTGGGGATTTTAATGTAATTTTGTGAGCGTTTGGCTTTCTTCAGACTCTGGTTTTAAAGGAACAGGCTAACTTGTGTTAAGGTGGCCATAGGTAAATCGATCCATGTGTGGCCACTAAAGTAAAAAAAGATAAAAGCTGATCTGTGCATTGCAAGAGCGGGGGAGTCTCCCTGCTGTCAGATTACAATAACAGTGGGGAGGATCCCCCCCCCCCCCCTCATCCTCCACACACTAAAAACATTCTGATAAATTATAAGTCTTCTATCTAAACTGTCAGTCGTGTGTATCTGTAAGATTGTGTTGGTAGTATTTGATTGTAAAACACTGGTATAGGATGTGAATGTTGAATATTCTCTCCAACTTTGTCAAATGATGCCGCACTCTAAATGAATGTTACTTTACCCATTCAGGGTACAAATGTCTGTATGCTCATAGCCCCCCCCCCCCCCTCATTCTCAGGCTTCCTTGCCACAGTCCATCTTACAGAAGCATCCCATTCTAAGCTCTGGTATTGGCTTGGCAGACCGGGGCATAACTTTTTCCCCCCCCCCCCCCCCCTTCCCATGTGACCAGGTTCTTTTTCTGGTGATTGGCCACTCGGGCCTAGGCACTGTTGCATATGTTGTAACATCAGTGTCCCTAACCCCCCCTGAAAGCCCAGAAGCAATGCACTATTAGCAAAGTTTGAGACATGGTGGGAACACAGTAAGGGAACCTTTCTTTGTTAGCCCACCTGCCCCCAGGCATGTGTCCAGACACCATCACCTTACCTGAAGTTCCTTTTGTTTTCTCATAAAATTACAATTTACTGATAAGGGTAGGAATTGCTCAGTATCCTTCTAAATGTTCTGTTTTAATGATCTATACCAGGGGTAGGCAATGTTCATTACTACAAATCCCATTGTGCATCTTTCTCTAGGAGTCTAGCATGTTCTGATGATGCATTTAAGAAAAAAATGCATGCAGCATGTAAAAATAGCGATTTACCCTTTTTTTTTATTTATTTTTTCCATTTAGCAAAATCTGCCTTTTTTTCCAATATAATAAAAAAAAAAGTAGCCTAGAACTGCACTCACCCTGTAGTGTCAATGCAGCCATTTTAACTGAGGTCAACTGAAGCCAGTGCCATTTCACTTCCTGGTAATCCAGGCGCTTCTCTGTCCTACATTGCTAAATCTCGTGCACGTGCAGTATGGCAATACGTGCACAGTATTCCTGCGGGCGTCACGCTTGTGCAGTAAAGGCACAGTGGTTCAAGACCACTCCCGTCTCTGCTCATCGCCACGCTTGTCCGGCCCTCCTTCCGAACGCCTTTCTGCATGCTCGGGAGGGGGGGAGCCAGATGACTACTGAGATTTATGCCGATGATATCCCAGCCTAGACGAATGACATGAATGGAAGCCAGAACTACAATAAAAAGGGGATTTAGAGGTAGATAATGCGATTTTGTTAATGACAGAAAAGCAGAGTTCCGCCTGGGGAAAAAAAAAAAAATCTGCAGCTACAAATACTGCAGCTGCTGACTTATATTATAAGGACACTTGTCTGTCCCGGGAGCCTGCAATGTCCTCATCAGAAGCAGACCCGTCCCTCGGCTCCGGGTGCTGGCGCTGACATCCTTACTAAGGGAAACTGTCCGGTTTCCTACTGCGCATGCTCAAGTCTCCCTGCGCGATCTGAATGGTCCCTGCTGTCTTCTGGGACCTGTGTGTCTCCCAGAAGACGGGGTGTGGGGGGGGGGTTTGCTGGACATTGCGTCGTTCGGCGATCAATGACCTGAAGTTGGAGCAGATACCTGGCTTTGACAGGTATCTGCTCCCCCTCCCCCCTAAAAGGTGCCAAATGTTATAAACTGACTAAAGGGCCACTTTAAGGTGGTTATAAGCGATCACCTTGTAAAACAACCCACTCCGTTTTAAAATAAAAATTTTAAAGACAAAACAGCTTGACCGTGCGTAACTCTGCATATTTCATATGTAGCTGATGCCTCTGGAGGCTGGAGATCGCTGAGGTAGACACCGCCATTCCAGTGATCTCCATCTCTGTGCCAAGCAGCTGCCCTGCTGCATTCTGAACACAGGAGGCCAGCTGCTTGGCACGGGTGCTATTTAGGCCCCTTTCACACTTGTGCGACTTGGGACTGCAAAGTCGCATGACAAGTCGTACCCCAGGAGTTCCAATGAGTTCCTTTTCATATCTGTGCGACTTTAAGTAGTCCCTGGAGCAAGAAGTTGTCTGTCCTTTTTTAGTGAATAGGAACAAGCTAGTGGATTAATGCCTAGACATGGGGGGAATTGATGGGCCATAACACTACAATCTGCAGCCACAACATGTGAGCCCACCGTTATAAGGTAAGGCAATCGTATGACATCGGGAATATAACTGCACTGAGGCTCGGTTCACACTGCCGCGCTGCGAATTTGTTCCTTTTTTTTTTTTTTTGTCCTGTGTGGGGTGGGAATTTACCGCGATTTTACCACAAATTTCAGGAGTTGGACATTGCTGCAATTGATGAGAACATCAATAGCAGCTATGTCCAACTCCTGAAATTCGTAGTAAATTCGCACCCCACACGGGACAAAAAAAGCCAATGGAATCGTAATATAAAAATAGGTGTTCACTTCCTGTGTACTTCCTGTTTTTTGTGGACCATCAGCCCTGGTTCACACTGGGTACGATTTGGAACGATTTGAGATGCGATTTGACATGTCAAATCGCATCTCAAATCGGCGGCAATTGTCGGCAATGGCACTGTCCTAATCAGTGCAACGCCGCATCTGCGATTTCAAAAAGTAGTTCCTGTACTACTTTTTGCGATTTCGGGCCGCGATTTACATTAAATTGCGGCAAAATCGAAGTCGCGGTAAAATCGCGCATTTTACCGCGATTTTGAATTCGCAGCAGTGTGAACCTAGGCTCAATGCGATTCCAGAACAATTTACATTGAAGTCTATGAAGCTGAATTTGCATCGCACACGGATCAAACTCGCACAGGACCCTTTTTGCACGCAGCTTAGATTCGCACAGCACTGATGTGAACGGCACTAATGTAAAACCATGTTATTTGAATGACTTGCGAATTTGTGTGATCGCAAAGGCTTAAATTCGCAAAAGAATTTGCAGAAGTGTGAACCCAGCCTAATACCTAGTCAAAACATTTGAAAGTGCACAGTGTCTTCTCATTTCTTTTTATCTTTGAATTTAGGCGCTAGAAGTCAACATGAAATGATTGTCCTATGAATCACTCTGGTTTGGGATCTGTGCAGGAGGAAGAATCGATAGTTTGGGTTCTTTTCTCTCTGCTCTGTCACTGTCGGCACAATGCCATTGAGCAGTGGGATCCTCTGACTTTTACGTTTATGGAAATCTATTCACAGGTTAAATTGTGTTCTGTATGTGACCTCGGCACCCCCTCCAACCCACCCCCTTCTCCAGGGTCACACAAGCCCCCTTTTTTCATTCCCAGCTCAAAATCACAAGGTCACTCTGCCCCTGTGCTTGCCCAGAGCACACACTAAGATTCCTTGGTATTTTCAGCTTCTCAAACAGGAGAAGCAGATAAGAGCATCATCCCACCAGATAACTTGTTTTATAGTGTTTGAAAATGGTTTTGTTTTTGCTTTAGCCAGCAGCTGTTGTGGGGTGTATTGATTGTTTTTCCTTGTGCTGATGATTTCTGTACCCTGAGAGAAGTGTACAAAGACCATTTTCTCATGGTGATAGTGGGTTTATTTCTGTTTTCTTGCCTGGATAATCTAGAGCTTTAAAGGGTCACTAAAGGAAAAAAAATGTTTTGCTGAAATTACTGTTTACAGGGTATAGAGACATAAAAGTTAACTGATTCCTTTTAAAAATGATTAAAAATTGAATTTAATCTATCATATAATGTGCCTCTAGTTTCACGTTCGGTTTTAAAGGTACATACATGAAGTTCCGGGTGAGAGGTGAGTCGGGAAGACTCACAGAACAAAAACAACAAATCCAGGGCAGTGTTTTGTTTTTAAAATGAATCTGGTTCTGAGGAGTTTTAGACACACAGTAATGACAGCTTAGACCACCGTGAAAATCTCCCAGTACGATGGTTATAAGGAAACAGGTAACCAGGAAGTGTGGAGATCACAGCAGAATTACAGCTACTTCAAAGCAAAAACGAACAATGAGGACATGAAACCAGTACTGCAGTAAGGTAAAGGAAGCTATTTAGCTAAAAAAAAAAAAATTCCTTTAGTGACCCTTTAAGTACCCAGCATTGAAGAACAACTTTGCTGTTTGCCAGAAGTGGACTCAATGCAAACCCAGTTTAACCCCTTTAGCGTTGACCGTACGCAAATTTGCATTTGTGGCTTAAAGGGGTTGTAAACGTACAATTTTTTTTTTTATTTATTTATTTTTTCCCCCCTAAATGGCTTCCTTTACTTCAGTGCAGTCCTCCTTCACTTACCTCATCCTTCCATTTTGCTTTTATATTTAATGATTTTTATTGAAGGTTTTATCATAACAAAATGCCAGAAGACAATGGCACATAAAAGTACAGAGCCAATGCAATAACAGTTCTGGAGTCATACTCCTAATGGACATGCAAACAAAACAATCTATCTCAGCCAAACTATAGTGTCCGTGGTTGTAAAGTCAGCCTCGTGTCCGCCAGGAAGGTAGACAGACTTGTAGAATACCGCCGCGCAGGTCCCGTGACACTCAGCACCCCGGACGCCCCTAAAGGGTTCACACTGCGTCCTGGGAGCCAAGGCCCCGGAATCCCACGCCGCCATGTACAGTAGCGCACGGCCTATGTGGCGCAGGGAGTCTGCCTGCAACTGAGCAAGCAGTCAATATAAGAGCATGTCACAATATAACTAAATAAACATGACAACTGAATCGAGCACCAAGAGAGGTGCAAAAGGAGAAAGAGAGAGAGACACGTGGGATGGAGAGAAAGGGAAAAAAAAAGAAGAGGGACAGAGAGATGCCATTAAGAGTGGAGTGATCCCGCCCCCAGGCTGTATCCCTGGTAGAAGAGACACATTGCAGTATGTAGCCCAAGGCTCCCATGTGGACCTGAATTTTTCTGATTGGTCCGCACATTTTGCCACGATTTGCTCCTGTGACATTATCCAGGAGACTTTTCTCTTAAATGCCAGGAAGGAAACTGAAGGCTTCTTCCATGCCTTAGCTATGGTCAATTTGGCCTCCAACAGTATGAAAAAGGCTAAGCTCTGGGGTTGTTTAGGTAGGCCAGGGATACACTGGTTCAGCAGTGCGACATTAGGCTGAGGTGTCCATTTTGCTTTTAAATGTCCTTATTTCTTCTGAGAAATCCTCACTTCCTGTTCTTCTGTCTGTAACTCCACACAGTAATGCGAGGCTTTCTCCCTGGTGTGGAGTGTCGTGCTCGCCCCCTCCCTTCGACTACAGGAGAGTCAGGACGCCCACTAACACACAGCTCCTTTCTCTTTCTGCAACGTAGAGAGCGTCCTGACTCTCCTGTAGCCCAAGGGAGGGGGCGAATACGATGCTCTACACGCAGTAATGTGAGGCTTTCTCCCTAGTGTGGTTACAGACAGAAGAACAGGAAGTGAGGATTTCTCAGAAGAAATAAGGACATTTAAAAGCAAAATGGAAGGATGAGGTAAGTGAAGGAGGACTGCACTAAGGTAAAGGAAGCTATTTAGGAAGAAAAAACATTGTACCTTTACAACCCCTTTAGAGGGGTTGCAGGCATCACCGTGGTACTGTTTTATTTGTATTTATTTTAGATAGGGCGGGCGGTTGGGGTGTTTTTTTTTTTTTTTTTTTTTTTTAGGGATAACAACCGATTCGGCCTTCCGCCGCTCTTCCTGTGCCTTCCATCCCACTGGGCAAGAAGGGCCCATTAAGCAGACTGAATGCATCCATAACAGATCAGTGGGCAGGTGTGTGTACTCTCACCAAGTCCTCGGGTGCAGTCTTCCTTGAAGCTTCTCTCTACCCCACACTACATACAGATGAAAGGGACGTTTCCCATGGACTGTGTGTTGCGCACGCAAGGGAAAGAAACGTCCTTGCTGTGACGTCAAAATGCCGTGCTGGTAGCTTCACATGTGGTCCACTTGTTGAACAGGCTCCCCTAGGAGCGTGCAATTGCAGGGGACATTACCCTTGTGTGGTCAGCTGACAGTTCCCGTGTGACGCTGACGCGTTTCAACAGCCAATGAGCGCTGTTTTCCTCAAAGCGGGGAGGAGACCGAGAGGTGAGCTTAAAGCGGATGTGCCACTAAAAAAATATATTAAAAGCCAGCAGCTACAAATACTGCAGCTGCTGACTTTTAATATAAGGACACTTGCCTGTCCTGGAGTCCAGCGCCGATCGCAGCAGATGACGAGCGATCGCTCGTCACCCTGCTGCTCCCCCCTCCATCCACGGTGAGGGAACCAGGAAGTGAAGCGCTCCAGCTTCACTGCCCGGTTCCCTACGGCGCATGCGCGAGTCGCGCTGCGCCCGCCGATTGGCTCCCGCTGTGTGCTGGGAGCCGAGTGTTCCCAGCATACAACGGGGGATGAGAGAAAACAGAGAAAAAACCCGTCTTTTGCCCGTATCGTAGGGCCGGAAGTGGGTGCAGATACCTGTCTGTAGACAGGTATCTGCACCCCCCTCCCCCCTGAAAGGTGTCAAATGTGACACCGGAGGGGGGGAGGGTGCCGATCAGCGGGACTCCACTTTAGAGTGGAGCTCCGCTTTAAATAGCCATATATGCATGTAGTTCCACATTTCCACCACAAGATGTCAGGCAAGTCTCCTCATCAACATTCAGCAATGGATTTAGAAGGATAAAAATGGCATACAGATCACGATTGAAAGAATAGTTTTTGTAAAGAGGGGGAAAAAGTGAAGTATACATATATGTATATACACATGCCTTTATGTGTATTTTATCCACTTTAGAAGCATTAACGGCAGCGTACTTAATGAACCTAACCACCAGACAGGGCAGATCAATTAAATCAAATAAATCACCAGTAGCAAGAAAAATAAAATAAAAATTTGAATATTAAATATAAGATAATAAGAATTAATCAAAAATTGAATATGTTGACAAAAATAATAGTAACTAAGCAAGTACACCATATCCAACAGGCGTTTGCCCATTGAATGGTGGTTAATTAAGGTTATTTCTCTATTCTGGGAATTAATTAGAAAGAAAATAAAATCATATTTAGTAGTAGCGCATGGATTAAAACAAAGCAGTAAATCGCCTGTTTTTGAGTAGCAATAAGAATATATAAATTGATAAATCAAGTATAAATGTTTGATTCTCATTGGTTAAAAAAAAAAATCTTTCAAATTATATTAAAAGTATCCTGACTAGTTGTTTTCTCACCATGGCATTTATTAGTCCTTGTTTTAGTTTTGTTGTCCTTTACCATTGTGGATCCAGCTGATGTCCACTTTACCAAGGCGTGTTTCCACATGTCTGACTTTGAGGGCAGGTTCACACGGACATCAGGAATGAAATGGTGTGACTTCAGCTGAACTCGCACAATTTCATTCCCGCATGTCAGTCCCGACTTTGGGGGTAATTTCAGAGACATCTGTGCGGGTTTCTGGAAATCACACCCTGAAGTCGCCAAAAGTAGTACAGAAACAACTTTTGGGAATCGGTGCAGCGTCGCACTATTTCGGAGGGTGCAATTGCCACCGATTTTTGGCTTGCCAAATCGCTGCAATGTGAACCTCGCCTTAGACCTAACCAATAAGCCATTGAAAGCCCTTTCTAGAACTCTGTGCTTCCCTTAACCCTGTCTGTGACATTAGTCATCAAACTATGTCTGCCGGGTCAAAATCACTTCATGCGCAAACCACTGGTTGGTAATCCTGTGCTTTTTGAATGTGTGGGATAGATGGATGAAGTTGAAGATTTTTAGCTGTGACTCTTTACTTATCTCCCAAATGTTTGATGTCGGTACATGTATAGGACACGTTAGTTAAAGTGCTGGGGAACCCCTGTGTAAGAAGTGTTTGATCCTAATGGCCTTCCTTCTAGGGTTTATTTACTAAAGCTGGAGAGTGCCAAATCAGGCTGGGTTCACACTATATACTACACAAGGACTTTCATCCTACTTTGCTTTGCGACATTGGTCCTACATCCATCCGACTTTCATGAACAGGATACTACTTTGATCCGACTTTGTAACGGTCTGACTTGTCCTTTGACCAATCAAAACAATCCCCAGAGTGAGATAAATTTCTTTTACTGCTGCTGTAATCACCATTTTGGATGTCAAAAGTCGGATGGTAAGGACAAGGGTCCTACTTTGGTCCGACTTCAATGATATTCAATGGGTTGAAGTAGGACCAGAGTAGTACAGGGAGCATTTTCAAAGTCGGACCGACTTGTGTCGGACCAGTTAGGACGGCTCTCATAGGGAAACATTGATTTTCACACGTCATGTGACATGAGCTCCCAATGTCGGAGCGTTTGTCGGACAAGTGTGAACCCAGCCTGAGGCTCACTTCTGCATAGAAACCAATCAGCTTCCAGGTTTTAGTGCCGAAGCTTAATTGAACAAGCTGAGATTAGAAACTGATTGGCTACCATGCTACCCCCCCTGTGTCTTTGAACCCGCTCCTGATGATCTCCTCAAGGATGGTACTGGTGACACAAAAGCTCCAATAGAATTTACATTCAGCCTGCAAAGACTTCTCCATTCTGATTGTTAGGAAATGTCCCTTCAATTCTCTGCGCCCCCCCCAGCTTGGCTTCCTATGCAGTCTGGCACTCACTTTGTCAAATCCTCAGAAAAGCCGTTCCTCCCTTGAATGGAGGAATAGGGTATGGAAGTTTTTCTTGTAAATCTGTGGATATATCAGAGACTGATGTCAAGCGGAGGGTCAGGGAAAGTAGAATTGAACTTTTATGCATAGAAGGCCAATTTCATCTAGTGAGTAGATTGTACTACAGGGAGTGTGAAGTCAGACAGATACTAATATAAAAGGGAAGTGGCTTTTGTGTCATGTCCACACTTTTGTTTGCAGAAGATAAGCAGATTATTAAGTAACTAATAAATTGTGTGTGTGTGTGTGTGTGTGGTAAATATTTTTTTATGTGAGACACAAAGGTTAGAACACCTGCATTGGCTATCAACTGTTTTGTTAACTAATCAAAGAAAGGACTACATGCTACTACGTTTATTTAATAATCAATTACAGGTACTTGTACAGCTACGATTAATCTGTTTATGGGATTTATCTGTTTATAGGACAACCTACGAATTATTTATATAGATGCCACAGTTTATACACACATATATATATATATATATATATATATATATATATATATATATATATATATATATATATATATATATATATATATATGTGTGTGTATATAATATACATTTTTTTCTCTCGAATTATTAAAAAAAAAATAGGTGATTATTTTCTAATATTTGGTGTTCTGAAGCGTATTAAATAAGATGTCAGACAGCAAGTTTTAATGAACATATGCTTATGGAGATGTAGTGGAGCCTTTTTTTTTTTTTGGTATCCTGTTGTGGAAAGCTATGCCTTTTTTGATTAATGTATTAATGCTGCTTTGCATATTACTTTTCTTGTTTTAGGTATTCAATGATCCAATCCATGGTCACATTGAGATGCACCCCCTGCTGGTCCGGATTATTGACACTCCACAGTTCCAGCGTTTGCGGTATATCAAACAGCTCGGTGGCTGCTATTATGTGTTCGCAGGAGCCTCCCACAACAGATTTGAGCACTCTATTGGGTATGTCGCATACAGTTTACACACCAGACAGACCAGGTGGGGAGGGGGGTAGAGCTGCACGATTAATCGCGGAGAGAATCGCGATTTCGATTCTCCCCGCGGGATGACCGGCGATTCTTCTGTTTTCACCGCTGGTTCCACGTAACCAGCGTGGAACGCAAAAGCCGCCGATATCAAAACCAACTTCAGCAGCCTGCAGTAGTTTGTATCCATGCGCCACCCAGTGGTTGCCGGCGGTACTGCTTGTGATGTATTCATCCTTCTCACAGTTCTGTACAACTGTGTGTATCCATGCGCCACCCAATGGTTGCTGGCAGTACTGCTTCTGATCTATAAAAAAAGAGACCAGTGATATGTCTATAATGTTAAAGACCATATAGCTCCTATGAAAAAAGCAGAATCAAAGTTTGATTCTGCTTTTTTCATAGGAGTTATATGATCTTTAACATTATAGACATATCACTGGTCTCTTTTTTTTTTTTTTTTTTTTTTTTTTTTTATATATATTCATATTTTTCAGATAAATAGATAAATCACAGGTTTATTTATTATTATTTTTTGGGGGGGGGGTTCTGGCATAAATTTTTTTGAGAATCGTGATCTTTAGTCTAAGCAAAAGAATCGTGATTCTCATTTTGACCAGAATCGTGCAGCCCTAGAGGGGGGTGAAGGAGGGAAACTCTTTGAGATGCAGGAAGTGCAGTGTTATTTGCTCAGTGCTTTAAGCCTAGTGCACACTACTAGCCACTGTACTAACGGTCTGATGTTAGTACAGCAATCTACACCCCCCCCAAGAATACTCAAGTCAGCAATTGGCTGAGAGTGCTGTTTGGGAGCCAGTCGGCTGCTGGTTTTCCAGCATGCTCATCTGACAGAAGCCGGCCAAACTGCCATTCCCACGGGCCATTCGACATTTGGGCCGTACGTGTACTAGGCATTAGTTGTTCATTGAGCAGGTTACAGAATCAGAATAAAAACAAATTCTATATATTTTTCTGCTGTGACCACTGTGTTCAGTCTGAGGAGTATGTTCCCTACCTTTGTCCTTCCTGTTGCTGGTGTGCAACGTGTTCTAATTGACTAGACGTTGTACAATCTCATTTACATTCACCAAAACTATGTTCTACGTTTCCATACAGTGCTCAACCGCACTACAAATGTGAACTCTAGAAACGCATATACCGTGCTGTTTGTAAAACAGAAAAGCAGGCAGCACAGCAGTGGATCAAATTACATAAATGAAAAATTGATTAAGAAAAGTGCAGCGCTAACAAACAAGCAATATATAAAGTGATATTAGCCCCTTGCCGCCGTGCGTACGCACATATGTGTCCTCGGCTTTCGGGGGTTATACCGGGATGATGCACGCAGCTGCAGGCATCATCCGGTATTATTTTTTAGAGCTGGCGATTTGGCTTTCCAGGGATAACAACCGATGCAGCTAAAAGCCGTTTTGTTATCCAGGAGGAGCGGGAGAGGTGACATCCCCGCCTCCGCTGCTCTTACTGGGTCTTCCCTCCCACTGGGAGACCCGATCTACGATCCGCCGCCTCCAGTGCCTAACCGCAGACGCGTATGGCTTCAATCCAGTCTCTTCAGTGTAAACACGGAAGAAACGTCACTTCCTTTTAAAAAAAATAAAAAAAACGCAGTATTCAGAATCTATATATAGTCATATATAGACGTGACCATTGTAAAAATTATTCATAAGATAAATGTAAGTAGTGAATAAATAAATAATGTAAAATGCTACATCAATTAAAGTGCAATGTGCAAAAATAATGCTGTATATAAAGTCCAGTGTTTAGAGCCGGCGATCGGCTATCCAGACATAACAACCGATGCGGCTAAAAGCCGCTCGGTTGTTATGCGGGAGGGGACATCCCTCCCCCGCCGCCTCTCGACGCTCTGACCGGGGAGACCCGATCCTCCATCCGGCGCCTTCTGTGTCCAGGCGGGAACTGAAACTAGGCTGTAAACAGGTTTGATTCAGTCTCTGCATTGAAAACACGGAAGTGACGTCATGACGTCACTTCGGGTTTCTCGGCTGCCGATGGCGCCGGATTTAAAAAAGTACACGGTATTCAGAATCGCCGTTTTCGGCAATCTGAATACTTTGAAGTGCAAAGGAGGGATTTTAGACCCCCTATTACTGTCACAAGGGATGTTTACATTCCTTGTGACAGCAATAAAAGTGATCAAAATGTAAAAAAAAACACAATTTAATATTATAAAAATGAAGAAAAAAAAAAAACATCTTTTAAAGTGCCCCCCTCCCCGTGAGCTTGCACAACAAAGAAAACGCATACGGAAGTCGTGCCCGCATATGAAAACTGTTAAAATCACACATGTGAGGTATCGCCGCGATCGTCAGAGCGAGAGCAATAATTCTACCACTAGACCTCCTCTGTAACTCTAACTTGGTAACCGTAAAAAAAGTTTAAAGCGTTGCCTATGGAGATTTTTAGGTACCGTAGTTTGTCGCCATTCCATGAGTGCGTGCAATTATAAAGCGTGACATGCTTGGTATCTATTCGGCGTAACATCTTTCACATTATGCAAAAAAATTGGGCTAACTTTACTTTTTCTTTTTTTTTTTTTTTTTTTTTTTTTTTTTCATGAAAGTTCCTTTTTCCCAAAAAGTTGCGTTTTAAAACATTGCCGCACAAATACAGTGTGACATAAAATATTGCAACAATCGCCATTTTATTCTCTAGATTCTCTGCTAAAAAATATATATATAATGTTTGGGGGTTCTAAGTAATTTTCTAGCCAAAAATACGGATTTTAACTTGTAAACACCAAATGTCATAAATAGTTTTAGGCATGAAAGGGGTAATATAAGGTCAAACCTAAACAATTCATTAAATTTGCCTAGAACAGTGGTCTCCAAACTGCGGCCCGAGGGCCGGATACCGCTCTTTGCTTGCTTTTATCTGGCCCTTGGGGCAGTATCCCTCCCACTGATACAAGACACTATTCTGACATGTGACACCATTTCTCCCACTGACACCACTAATGGGGCACTATTCCTTCCTATGATACAAACGATGGGGCACTATTTCTCTGCCTAATACCATATGTTAAGTCCCACTGATGTCAGGAAAATTTCCACCTCCCGCTTGCCAAAGTCCGGCCCTCCAAGAGTCTGAAAAACAATAAACCGGCCCTTTGTTTCGAATGTTTGGAGACCCCTGGCCTAGAATGTTGCCTTGCTGATAAAGATTCATGTTATGCATTTTGCCAACTGGTATACTCGCATAAAGCACGAAGACTGGTAACATCTCGGCTGTCTCTTGTTTGCACAGTGTGGGTCACCTTGCAGGATGCCTTGTAAAGGTGTTACATGAGCGCCAACCAGAACTACGCATAAACCAGAGAGATCTCCTGTGTGTCCAGATTGCAGGACTGTGCCACGATTTGGTGTGTGTTTTTTGTTTTTTGTTTTTTATTTATTCCTACTTCACATGCCACAAAGAATCATTCACATCACTCCAAGGAAGCTTAGAGTCTAATGTCACTACCACATATTTGCTAGCAGTTTTTCAGCAGTTTTCAAAAAGTGTTAAAAAAAAAAAAAGGCCCTAAATCTATAGGGTGTAAGAACAGATTGCCAATGTATTGAAATGAAGTGGTTGCACACAATATGGAATATAAGTGTACAAAGAATATTTCCGCGCTACTAAGGGATGATTGGAACAATGGTTCAACTGCTACAAAAGCTGAAAAAAGGTAAAACCATACCCTATGTGAGAAAAGTATATAGAAAATAGTGCTGAGCTGTTGTCAAAATAAAAGTGCAAAGTGCTTGTTTATCAAAAACACAATGACCAATAAACAATATTCTGGATCCTAAGCTGGCCATACACCATACAATTTTCTTATTCAATTTCCTTTAGATTTACCTTCGACTGTGTAGTAGAAGAGCCGGCCTGATTGCATACAAATTGAAAGTGTTTAGATTTGACCTTCTATTATATGGTTTTGGTAAATCTATAGAAGAAATTGTATAATGTATGGCTAGCCTTAGTGTACTATTAGTACTAAAAAGTTATTGCACAAAGGAATGCAGATGTATACAAATAGGGCAAAATCAAATATCTTACTAATATGAGTATATTAAGATTTGCCTATCGGTAAGTACTGTAGCAACGTTAAAGTGCAAATAAAACAAATCCTTGAGGTACATATGCTGAAGTGGAATAGTGCAAAATGAACATGCAAATCGTATATGACAGTACTAAAAACTTGTTGAATTTCTTATAAGGTGAACATGCAGATTAAAGTCCAAAGTGGCAAATAAATAAATATGAAGTGCTAAGATTCAGTGTCTTCTATTATTTCCATGCCGTGGGTGACCCTCCAGTAATGGTGAATAGGTGGCCCCTTACCTCACTGCTGTGAGGTTACAGCATATATATCAAATCCGGCCTGGTGCTGCCTGTATGGTTCCTTAGAGCATAGGGATATGTTGCCTGGATGTATGGAGCAAAACGCCTATTCCTGGGGTATGGGGCCTCCAAATCTCAGGTGTTACCAGTGGAAAAATGAAGGAATCCCAATAGTGTAGTCATTTTGATGAAAAGACTGTTTTATTATATAAAAAGTTGGTACTCACATTTAAAATAACATTACAGACATGTAAAATACGAGCGCCAAGCTCGTCCGCGTCCCCTTCCGGTTGTAGCGTCCCTACGCGTATTGTCATTGACCATGTGACTTCATCAGGGAATGTAAACAAGCATGGGAGATGTCCTCCCACTCAGTTAACGTTTTGGGGGGTTAGAGCCCTACAACAAACACTGGAGAGGAGGTCATAAAGTGATGACTATAAGCCAATTAGAATCCTAATGGATATTTTTTTTGGACCTCGGGGCCTTAATGTGGAATTTGATCTTAACTGTTTCCTCAGCGACTTTTAGCACCTTTTACCACTCCTATTTTTAGCTGTCTCAACTATTCCCTTTTCACCTCGCACAAGATCACTTGCATGCTTATGCAAACATTTTTAATATTGTATGTTAATTTGATGTCGCCCGTGTCATTTCCAGTAGCATATTGTTTAATATTTTTTAAATTTACAATATATTTATTGCAGCCACATGGAGGAACCAATCTTACACCCTTGATGCTTTTAATATTCCATATGGTTTATACATTTCAACACCTTTTTCCCCCCCCAATTAGTATGCCGAATCCACGGTTTACACGCTTCTAAATACATAGCATTGTATCCTAAACCGCTCAGCGCCGTACACATACCTCCAGCAATATGGCCGCCGATCACTTCCTGTGACTGAGCTCCAGGAAAATGGCTGCCGTAATAGCAATATCATTCACCAATAGAAGGACATCTGCCATGCTTGTTTACATTACCTGATGTGGTCAATGACGATATGCGTAGGGACACTACAAGCACCGGAGGTGACGTGGACGAGCTCGGCGCTCGTATTTTACATGTCTGTAATGTGATTTTAAATGTGAGTACCAACTTTTTATATAATAAACTTCTCCTTTCCTTAAAAATTACTACACTATTGGGATTCCTTAATTTTTCCCCTGGTAACACACCTGAGATTTGGAGGCCCCATACCCCAGGAATAGGCGTTTTGCTCCATACATCCAGGCAACATATCCCTATGCTCTAAGGAACCATCCAGGCAGCACCAGGCAAGATTTGATATATATGCTGTAACCTCACAGCAGTGAGGTAAGGGGCCACCTATTCACCATTACTGGAGGGTCACCCACGGCATGGAAATAATAGAAGACACTGAATCTTAGCACTTCATATTTATTTATTTGCCACTTTGGACTTTAATCTGCACGTTCACCTTATAAGAAATTCAACAAGTTTTTGGTACTGTCATATATGATTTGCATGTTATTTTTGCACTATTCCACTTCAGCATATGTACCTCAAGGATTTGTTTTTGCACTTTAACGTTGCTACAGTACTTGCTGATGGGGCAAAATATCTTACTAATATGAGGTATATTAAGATTTGCCTATTTGTATATATCTGCATTCCTTTGTGCAACAACTTTTTAGTACTACTAGTACACTAAGGATCCAGAATATTGTTTATTGGTCATTGTGGTGTTTTTGATAAACAAGCACTTTGCACATTGCACTTTTTATTTTGACAACAGCTCAGCACTATTTTCTATACACACAATATGAAAATGCTGCATAGATGTGACAGTGGTTAGGAGAGGGTTCAGCACTCTGGAGGGGAGGATGAGTCTTGCAGAAGCAGTGACAAAGGGTTGTGTGGCGTGCCCAATGGGGTGACACCCATAGAGATGGAAGGTTGGTTAAGCTGTGGGGTGAGAAGTTGATGGAATATTGCTGATTTATTAAAGTTTAAAGCTGCCATGTGAATGAGTGCAAAGCTGGAAGAGAAAAACTGTGGCGAATAGGTGCCACTGAAGGGGATAAGCGAGTCAGATTAGACTAGGATATGGTCAAAAAGGATAGAGTTGATGATGGGAATAGAGTTGATCATTGTGGGAGACAATAGTAAGTGAAGAACTGAGGGGCTAAAGAGAAAGCAGCACAGGGCAGGATTGCTGGAGAAGACAATGGAGAGAGCGGGTGAAAAGGAGAGTGTGCCGCACAAAGGGACTGAGGCAAAATATAGAGAGAGAGAGGGGAGCAAGTTAATGGCAGGTTGGACAGAGCAAAGCTGCTGGGGTGGGAAGGCAGTGCAGGAAAGAAAAATGTACAGCAGAAAATGCATACGTAGTGTAGGAGTGAGCCAGCAGTGCAGCGCAGAACTGTGAAGAGAGAGAGCAACTGCTGGTGGACCACAGGAATGTACAGAAACGGGGGTCTGGGAAGAAGTAGTAGAACAGAATTGGAGGGACAAAATTAAAATTTCCCAAGTTGTGGGGACCCCCAACAGAGACTATTTTTGTAGCGTGGTTTGTCAGCACCCAAGGCAAGACAAGTAATTTGCACCCCTAACCCACGGACATTTAGCACTCCCTGAGTCCCTTCCACTCGTAGAGTATTAACCACTTCCATACCGCGCCTATTTTGGCACTTCTCTCCTACATGCATAAATCATAATTTATTTGTTCGAAAATTACTCAGAACCCCCAAACACTATATATGTTTTTTTAGAAGACACCCTAGGGAATACAATGCTGGCCATTGCAACTTTTTATCTCGCACAGTATTTGCGCAATCATTTTTCAAACGCCTTTTTTGGGGAAAAAAAACAGTTTTGTGAATTAAAAAATAACAAAACAGTAAAGTTAGCCCAATTTTTTTGTATAATGTGAAAGATGAAGTTACGCCGAGTAAATGGATACCTAACATGTCACGCTTTTAAATTGCGCACACTCATGGAATGGAAGTGGTTAAAACCCCTTATGGTACATTTTAGGATGTATCACTTTTTTTTTTTTCTCTTTTTTTTTTTTTTTTTTTTTTTTTTTTTTTTTTTTTTTCTCTCTCTATCCCAATTTCTTGTTTTATCCCCCATCCCTCTCTAGCCATCTTTCTTGTTCTTTCTCTTATTCTTTCTCTCCCTTTTTCTTTGTTTTCCTCCCCCTCCTTTTCCTCTCCCTTTCAAGTATTCTCTATTTTGTATTCCTTCTCTTACTCCTTGGGGGGAGGGGGGGTGTCAGGAGATCAGTGGCAGTGCTGGGGGAGCCAACTTGGGTGCTCTTGATCAAGGTCATCTGCTGATTTTTAGTGGGGACTTCTAATAGCAACTATAATCACAGGTAGTGTTACTCACTGTGTCTCCGGGTTCACTGTATCTCTGACTTTGTGGTGACTTGTAGCAGTGACACCTATGCCAAAATCAGGAGATGGGGTCTCCTCCAGCCCCTCCCACTTCACATTCATCACCAGTCAGCTGACCTCTAGTCTCTGCCCCACTCCCCCCCAGCCAAGCCGTGACTTAAATGCGGCTGCAAAGAGGCTGAGTGGGCAGGCGCAGGCTCCAGGGACAGCCCTGCTGGACAGCTGCAAACAGGCTGGGAGAGTGGTGCGGGCTTCAGAAACAGCCCAGGATTCGGTGACCCCCGGCAAATCGTCATTCGACCCTCAGGTTGAGAACCACTGGTATAAAGGATTGTGTGAAGTGGGAATGATGGTAAAGGTGTTCTCTAGGAGTGTGACCGATGTTGGAGTTGATGCAGCAGTGAAAGGGCCAACGTAGAAGGGGAGGGGGGCAATGACTGCGACAGCTTTAGCTGTCAGGCTACAGCTGTCGGTAACTACAATGTGAGCACACGATTGTGGCTCTGCATAGACATTCTGATGATGATGTAAATAATATTTTTATATTGGGTTTTTTCATCTGTGGTTTCTTTTAGGTCATGGACCATTTTCTCATATGTTTGATGGGAGATTCATGCCTCTTGCTTGTCAAAATAAAAAATTTAAGGTACGTGTTTTTTTTTTTTTTTTTTTACTACTTTGTACCTTTTTTACTTTTATTTAGTTTCTCTATGGGTTGCAATTAATCCTCTAACATGGTAAGAGAAGACGAATTGGATAAAAATGGTTAAGCTAGTTGGCAGCTACCCTCATAAATGTATCCGCTATATACATTATATTGCCAAAAGTATTGGGACACCCCTCCAAAGCATTGGATTCAGGTGTTCCAATTGCCTCCATGGCCACAGGTATATAAAACCAAGCACCTAGGCATGCAGGCTGCTTCTATAAACATTTGTGAAAGAATTGGCCACTCTCAGGAGCTCCATGTATTCAAACGTGGTACCGTGATAGGTTGCTACCTGTTGCTACCTGTCCCACCACCCCCGCCACTGATTCCACCACTGATCCCATCACCCCTCACCGTCACCACTGCCAGTGCTCTAACCCCCCTCATAGCCACAACTGATCCCATCCCCCCACCACTGCTACCACTCACCCCATCCAACCCATCACCACTGATCCCATCCCATTCCCTCATCACTGTTACCACCGCTCACTGTCACTCATCCCAGCCCCATGCTTCAGGGGACCCATGTCTCACCCCTGTACACCCGGATATCAGGGGCAGTGGGCGGTATATAGAGGAACCAATACCCTCCATGTTCCTCCTGCTGCCGTGACTGCAGGAGGAAAATGGAGGGTACAGTGAGGCTGCATTCATTGGCACCATAAGGCTGCATTGATGGGTGCAGTGAGTGCGCATTCATGGGCACCGTGAAGCTGCATTTGATGGGCAAAGTGAGGCTGCAATCATTGGCACCATAAAGCTGCATTTGATGGGCACAGTAAGGCTGCATTGATGGGCGCAGTGAGTGTGCATTCATGGGCACCGTAAAGCTGCATCTGATGGGCACAGTGGGGCTGCATTTGATGGGTACTGATATGCTTTATGTTAATGTTGTTTATTTTTTTAACTTAATTCTGCTGAAAACATTTAACAGTGTAATTTCATGAGATAATTTACAAGGGCGTGTTTAGGGGCGGACTTGGGGGTGGGGCAGGGGAAAGGGTGGGTGGGGCAACTGGTGGCGAGTAACTCTTAAAGTGGTTGTAAACCCCTATTTTCACTTTTACCTACAGGTAAGCCTATAATAAGGCTTACCTGTAGGTATAAAGAATATCTCCTAAACCTGTACGGTTTAGGAGATATTCCCCTCGCAATGCACTGCTGATTGCAGCGGCGCATGCGCAGGGGGGAATCCACGGCGGCCGGACCTTGCCGATTTGAAATCTCGCACACGCGGGAGTGACGTCATCGCCGCTCCAGGCAATCACAGCGCTGGAGCGGCGATACCCGGAAGACACGCCGGAGCAAGATGACATCTCGCTCGGCGTGGACCAGGTAAGTGTTCTTCACCTCGTTCCGAGGTAAGTATTTCATAATCGGCTAGTATGTGGTGCTTACTAGCTGATTATGCCTTTTGCCTTGCAGGTTTAAAAAAAAAAAAAAAAAAATTTATATATGCGGTTTACAACCGCTTTAAGGTCTGGCTAGTGGCTCAGGACTTGGAATTTTTTAGCCCTGTAAATGAGTAAGGATTACATGGTACCCCTAGTCGCTTGCTCGTGCTCCCCCCCCCCCCCCCCCCCCCCCCCCATTTCCTAGCCTGTCAGGCTGCATGCTCGGTTAAGGGTCTGGTATTTGGTGTGTTTGTGTGTGGGTGTTTTTTTTTTCTTTCCCCCGGTAATTGTGTTCTTTACATTCCACTGATAAGTCGTGCGTTAAGGACGTGGCGGCCACCTTCCCAGCCTGTAGCTATACACTGGTTGTGAAGGATGCCGGCTGTCCGCTGGATGGGGGACGGGGGTGCTAGAAACTGGTGTTTAGCTCCTAGACGTTTCTAAATGCTGTTAACTTCTTCAGCTTTTCTTTAGCTAGCAAATCTCTCCCATAAAGTAAAAAAAAAAAAGTTTCCCCTGCTTCTAGAAGCTACACTTCAAGCTTACATATAGAATAACACTATTTGCTTCTAGGAGCTATGTCTTGCCTATGGGAATATATTTTGCTGTATGTTTGCACACAGTCGCTTTTTTTTTTTTTTTTTTTAAACCTTTTTTTTTGTTTTCTGTTCTGTTTTTTTGAGGTCCAAATTCCCTCCCAGTCTGGATGTGACCACCTCCTCTTCTATTTTTTTGTTTTGTTTCCCCCCCAGCATGAATCTGCCTCTGTGAAGATGTTTTACCACCTTATCCAGTCAAACGGTTTGGAGAGCATTATGAAGGAATATGGCCTCCACTTGCCCGAAGACCTAAAATTTATCGAGGAACAAATCGCTGGCCCTTTGACTACTGAAGCAGAAGATTCATTCAACTCTAGTCAGAGTAGTTCCTCAGTAAGTGAAACTGTGGTGTATGTATGTATGTATGTATGTATGTATGTATGTATGTATGTATGTATGTATGTATGTATGTATGTATGTATGTATGTATGTATGTGTCTATCTATCTATCTGAATACCTGGCGTTGCCCGGTCTTCCTATCTTAACCTTTTGGGGAGGAAAATCATAGTAATATAAATATACCCATCTTTTATATAAGGGTGTAGGTAAGGGTTAATTTAACTGTCATATATTTTTATTTGGCATATAAGTAATATGTGTACCAGGTATTATTGAAATATCTCCAGGCGTACAGAAGTTATGTGGGAACATACATTTCCCATTGATTTGCATGGGACTTTAAACAAAAACCCCGACCCTCACAAATGGGGGTAGTTAAGGGATAAATTAACTATCCTATAGTTTAAGTGGACATATAAGTAACATGTGACCAAGTGTTATCGAAATATCTACAGCCGTTTGGAAGTTATGAAGTAACATGTATTTCCCATAGAGTTGAATGGGACTTTAAAGGAAAACCCCGACCATGGCAAATGGGGGTGGGTAAGGGTTAAACCACCTATCCTATGTTTGTTGCTGACATATAAGTAACATGTGTGCCAAGTTTCATGTTAATATCTTTAGCCGTTTGGACGTGATGCTGGAACGTACACACACACACGTTGAGTTTTATATATATTTATATATATATATATATATATATATATATATATATATATATATCTATATATATATATCTATATATATATATATATCTATATATATATATATATATATATATATATATATATATATTATATATATATATATATATATATATATATATATATATATATATATATATATATATATATATATATATATATATATATATAATATGTGTGGGGTTTTTTTTTTTTTTTTTTTTTGGCTGAAGAATGGGGGGGGGGGGGTTGTTTGGCTGAAGAATACTTCCCCGGGGCCGTGTGTGTGTGTGTGTGTGTGTGTGTGTGTGTGTGTGTGTGTGTGTAGATAGATGGATAGGAGAGATCTATCTCTATAGATCGGAGGTCAGTGCTACATAAATTCATTTGCAGATGAGATTGAATTCAATACCTAAATCTTTAAACTGGGGGATTTGCAAATTTTATTTAAAAATAAATAATCTTTCACTTTCAATTAGTCATTTCAGATTCCAGCTGCAAACATCTTCACGTCTACTCAGTCTGTGCTTTGTATTAAGATGGGCAATTCATTTGCATGGGTTAACAGCAGACCTAATATTAGATCTGTACCATGTGTGGTTTTTTTTTTTTTTTTTTTAAACATGGCACGCCACACTGCATGTTAGTGCATTACCAATGTGCAGTATAGGTGTCTTGTTTTAGTGCGTTGGGATGCCACATGTCCAGGCATGCATTGTAAAGTGCAGGAAATATTGTATTGTGCATATAAAGAAAATACATTCTAGCCTGAAAATGCAGGCATTCTCTTTGCCATATAGGATGGGGATGTGCTATAAGGGGGAAAAAAAACTTCCAATAAGATGTCATTCACACAGGCATATGCATTGTTGCTGGCGGAGCTAGCAGAGGATTCTGTGTAAAGTGTGCACCTTTAGCAAAGTGCGCACCTAAAGTACTTGTGTTTTTAGGTGCACATAAATCAAATGACTTTTTAAATCTCTATGCGTATGTTTACATGCATAACATCTGCAACTGTGTCCGTTCCCAGATGTAGCTGTGTTCTACTATTTTTGTTTTACCTCTGTACACGGTCTCATTTTGATTTTGTAGGCTCAGCTGTGTGTATGGCCGCATTAAAATGGTAGTACAGTAAATTGCTGACAGACAGGATATTTATGATAGAGACCCTTTAGGTCTCTATCATAAATGCATCCTCCTACCTGTCAGCCGTCCATGTTCACTAAACTGCGCATGTGCAGCTTAGCGAACATTTTTCAGCCCCGATCTGTGCAGCTCTGATGTGACTTGCACGCAGGAGAGTGATATCATTGCAGCCCGGCCAATCAAGCGGCAGAAGACACAGAACCCAGAAGGAAGACCGGCGAAGATGAAAGCACCAGGGACCCGCCAGATTAATCAGGGTGCAGCGCTGGAGGGCTCGGTTTGACAGGTAAGTGTGCTAATATGCTGTGCATACTACAGTGTGTCCCCCAGAAAATAAGACCTATCATTATTTTCCAGGAGGGCTACAATATAAGCCCTACCCCACAAATAAGCCATAGTTTTTAAAATGCTTATAAAATCCTATAATCCACTCTATTACAGTATTATATAATGTACAATGTGTGTGTTTCTGCAATATAATTGCGGGGAAGAGGGCTTCGGTGGGTCACAGAAGCACAGAGCGGCGCAGTAATAAAGGTATTTGGCACAATTATATTACAGAAACACACACATTTTACATTAAATACTACTGTAATGGAGTGGATTATAGGATTTTACACACATTTTAACTCGGTTCACACTGGGGATTCCTGTCAGGCAGGGAAAGAGGGGGAGAGAAGACATCACATTACATGGTAAGCCCTACTCGGAAAATAAGCCCTACTGTGTCTTTTGTTGCCACGGTAGTGCATTATGGCATAATCCACCCGGGGGGCCCCTAAAATTAAGTAATGATAGTAAAGTTTACTACTGCTTTATTTCCTATAGCACTACTTTTAGATGCGTACAAAACAACATGCTGTATGTATCTAAACTCTGTTCTTGAGCTCTAATGCATTGGCATTCTACTGGAATGTTTTATTTTCTTGATGTAATGTATATTTACAGCTTTCTGTTGTATCTACTGTCATGTTTTACATGATTTAACTCCTGCGTATTAAAAAAAATCAGTCTAGGGAGTGGCCTTACCAAGGTCGACCAGAAGAGAAAAGCTTCCTGTATGAGATTGTGGCCAACAAAAGAAATGGCATTGATGTGGATAAATGGGACTACTTTGCCAGGTACTCACTCGCATTTCTTGGAATAGTTAGAATACCTTTTTATGTAACTGTTGTGAACAACTTGAACTGCACGGTACAATGCTGAAAAGATTTTGCTCTGGCTTTATTCCATCCTGCTTTCTAAATTTTGGTTGGTCAGCACAGACTTATTTGCAGATACCTCAGTGTGCCTGCATTTGTTTCCTAAAGTCAGTTTCCCTGCTGTAAGTGCCTATAGGTTTGCTTTAATATATTAACACCTAAGTGTATCTAGACTCTCTATATCGGCTTACCCATCCCTAGATGTGATGGCTGCAGTCGCTTTCTTTTTGGAACACTTCCTGTCTTAGGGTGACAGTGCTAGTTCCATATATTGCACTGTATCTATGAAGGAGCAGTGTAATCACTTTTTAGGACAGGAAGTGTGTTAGGACTACAAACCACTATCCTAATGGCATTGGAAAACCATGTTCTGCAGTTGAAGTGAGCTTAAATGGGTTGATAACAATATTTTGTGATTATTTTTTTTATTTTTATTTTTTCATAGTGCAGCATTATCGGGTACCCAATCTCAACAGCATGTTATACCCCCTTCATTCCAAATCATTTTTAACGTTTGCTGTGATAGTTTGACTGACAATTACTCATTCATGCAATAATGTTCCCAGGGTTTTTTTGGCGGGAGGCATGGTATTTTGAAGATCACATATTTTTTTTTTTTTTTGCCATCATTTTATGAAGGATGAGAAGACATGTTGATGTTTGGGTGGGTGAGGGGACAGGTACTGCATACATGATTAAAGTGGTTTATACATGGGCATGGCTGACACCAGGTTTTGCAAATTCGGTCCACAAAAAGCATGTGGTGTACTTTTGAGAAAAAGATGGCAGTAGTCCCAGTGTTAATTTTGTCGACCTAAAACATTTTTAGTCAACTAACTTAATGCCATTTTAGTCGACTAAAATTTAGACTAAAACAATTGAGATGACTAAAATAGGACTAGAATGGCATTTTAGTCAAGACTAATACTAAATAGAAATTTGACAAAATGAACACTTCTGTTCGTACCTCAATACTATGTGATAACATAATAGCTTTTTCACTCCAGCAGTATATAATGAGTTTGGAAATTGTAGAGGAATGCATTAGCTTTTAGATGACTAAAATTAGTTTTAGTCTGCTAAAATGTCCTGGAGATTTAGTCGACCAAATGCTACTAAAACTATTGCAGAAGATTAAAATGGGGCTAAAACTAAAATGCCATTTTAGTCCTAAGACTAAATTTAAATTTGCTGCCAAAATTAACATTAATTTAATTAAGTAGTCGAGTGCATTTCTGATCAACATATACTGGTACTTTAAATGCAACATAAAGTAGTTTTCTTTCTTTCTTTCTTTCTTTCTTTTTCTTTCTTTTTTTCTTTCTTTCTTCTTCCTTCTTTCTTTCTTTCTTCTTTCTTTCTTTCTTCTTTCTTTTTTTCTTTCTTTCTTCTTCCTTCTTTCTTTCTTTCTTCTTTCTTTCTTCCTTCCTTCCCCTTTTATATGCAGAGCAAGTACAATCCCTTCTTAATCATAATTGTTTGGACATTAAACTGATATTCTTTGTCTCCCAATCCTTCCTAAGTGCCAGTTGGTAGCGATTTCTGTATAAGTGTGAATACCCTGTTTTTAAAGATGGTGCATCGCTAATCCTTTAGAATGCAATTATGTGTCTTATTACACAACATACTGCTTTTTCAACAGGGACTGCCATCATCTGGGTATTCAAAACAATTTTGATCATGCGCGATATCTCAAATTTGTCAGAGTCTGTAAGGTCGACAAAAAGAAGCACATATGTACGAGGGAAAAGGCAAGTGTCTCTGTTCCCTTTTTTATGTAATTCATTCTACCTGTGACATTGGTAAATATAGATGGGTATTATGTGAGATGGTTGTTCTGCTGGTGCATAAAGTGCATCTGGAATGTATTCACAGCGCTTCACTTTTTTCACATTTTGTTATGTTACAGCCTTATTTCAAAATAGAAAAATTCTACAAACAATGCCCCATAATGACAACATGAAAGACGTTTGTTTTGAAATCTTTGCAAATTTATATAAAAAAAATAATAATCCGTAAAAAATCTAAAGTATTCAAAGCCTTTGCTCAATACTTTGTTGAAGCACCTTTGGCATCAATTAGCCGCCAAGTCTTTTTGAGTATGATGCTACAAGCTTGGCACACCTATTTTGGGCCGTTGCTCCCGTTCTTTGCAGGACCTATCGAGCTCCATTGGATGGGAAGCGTCAGTACACAGCCATTTTTAGATCTCCCCAGAGATGTTCAATCGGTTTCAAGTTTAGGCTTTGGCTGGGCCACTCGTGGACATTCCCAGAGATGTCCCGTAGCCACTCCCTTATCTTCACCCCAGTCTGAGGTCTAAAGCGCTCTGGAGCAGGTTTTCATCAAGGATGTCTCTGTACAGCACTGCATTCATCTTTCCCTCGATCCTGACTAGTCTTCCATGTCCTGCCGCTGAAAAACATCCCCACAGCATGATGCAGCCACCACCATGCTTCACTGTAGGGATGGTATTGGCCAGGTATGAGCAGTGTCTGGTTTCCTCCAGACATGAAGCTTGCCATTCAGGCCAAAGAGTTCAATCTTTGTTTCTTTAGACCAGACCATTTTGTTTCTCTGAGAGTCCTTTTGGCAAACTAAAGGTGGGTTGTCATAAGCCTTTTACTGAGCAGTGGCTTCCGTCTGGTCACTACTATACAGGCCTGGTTGATGGAGTGCTGGAGCCCTGTCGGTGACCATCAGGTTCTTGGTCACCTCCCTGACTAAGGCCCTTCTCCCACAATTACTCAGTTTGGCCAGGCGGCCCTCTCTAGGAAGAGTCCTGGTGGTTCCAAAGTTCTTCCATTTATGGATGATGTAGGCCACTGTGCTCATTGGGACCTTCAATGCTGAATACTTTTTTCTGAACCCTTCCCCCAGATCTGTGCCTTGATATAATCCTGTCTGAGGTCTACAGACAATTCCTTGGACTTCATGGCTTGGTTTGTGCTCTGACATGCACTTTACTTATATATTTATATACTAATGTACTTTATATAGACAGGTGTGTGCCTCTCAAAGTCATGTCCAATCAACCAAATTTACCACAGGTGGACTCCAAGTTGTAGAAACATCTCAAGGATGATCAGTGGAAACAGGAGGCACCTGAGCTCAATTTTGAGTGTCATGGCACAGGCTGTAAATGCTTATGTACATGGGTGTTTTTTTTATTTTTTTTAATATATATTTGCAAAGATTTTAAACAAACTTCTTTCACGTTGTCATTATGGGGTATTGTTTGTATAATTTTGAGCAAAATAATGGATTTAATCAATTTTGGAATAAGGCTGTAACATGTAAACAAATGTGGAAAGGTGAAGAGCTGGGAATACTTTCCTGGATGCACTATTTATTTTAATGCGTGTTAACTGTGAGATTGAGATATATACATATGGGAGGAATGTATGTGTTCTTCTTCTATCTATCTATCTATCTATCTATATATCTATCATTTTATCTTTTTAATTTTATCTATTTTTTGTGTATTTTTTAGGAAGTTGGGAATCTGTACGATATGTTTCACACACGGAACTGTCTTCACCGGAGGGCTTACCAACACAAAGTTAGCAATATCATTGAGACAATGTAAAGCAATCACAATTCTATTTTGAAAATTATTTATGCATCTGTTTTTAAAAACGTCATTGTATGAAAATATAACCAACTGTCGTTTTTTTTAAAGCGCCCATTTTGGATTTTTATTTAGCTTTTTTTTTTTTTTGATAATCGACTGACTTTTTCATCTCAACGCCTTTCCAAGTACTTTCTTCTTTCTTCTTCCATAATACACATCTTTTCTTTCCTGAGACCTCGTGCACACGTTTTTTTAGAGCAGCTTTTTTTTTTTGCATTGTATTATGTGTCCATGCACACATAGGCTGTTATCAGCAGTTTTTGGGCAGTGACGTTTTTCAGCTATAAAAATGCTCTAATGCTAATAAACGCTCAAACGCACTCGCCAGCGTTTTTTTGATGCATTAACCACTTCCCGGCGTATAGCAGACTGATGGCCGGGCAGTGGTTCAGTTATCTTGACTGGGCGTTATGACGTCCAGCAGTATAACAGCCGCCACGCGCCTGTGGGGGCGTGCACTGCAGCGATCATGGTGCGGTTCTGTCAGTCTAACACACAGCTACAACGATTTCGGTAAAGAGCCTGTGACGGAGGCTCTTTACCACGTGATCAGCCGTGTCCAATCCACGGCTGATCGCGATGTAAACAGGAAGAGTCGTTGATTGGCTTTTCCTCACTCGCGTCTGACAGACGCAAGAAGAGGAGAGCTGATCGACTGCTCTCCTGACAGGTGGGGTCTGTGCTGATTGTTTATCAGCGTAGCCCCTCCTCGGATTCATGAACATCCGTCGGAAGGAGCGGGAATCCCGATGCACTCGTGTCACCCGGACACGACGCATCATAGATCGGCAGGAGGCTCTGTGATTGGCCCTCCTGATCACATGATGGCCGTGTCCAATCACAGTCGTCATGTGATGTAAACAAACAGCCGGTTGCTAGGTGATCGTCTCTCCTCTCCGCACACATTTGTCGTCGAGAGGAGGGTGGATCGCTGCAGCTGGCTGGTGATCGGTGAGTATGAGCTGTTTTTTTCAGCTTTTTACTCACTAATCACCAGTCTAGTGTCCCACAAAGTAAACACACATGTCCCCAAAACACATGTCCCCACATAGTAAAAACACCTGCCCCCCACATATGTAACATTAAAATCATATGTCCCAATGATCTTTTGCACACATATGTCCATGATCATTTGCGTACGTTTGTTCGTGATCACACGAGCCAATTATTATAAACTTAACGGATATTTTTTTTTTTTTTTTTAACAAAAACATGTAGTAAAATACATTTTGGCCTAAATTTATGACAAAATTTGATTTTATTGGATTTTTTTAAAAACGTAAAAAAGAAAATATTTTTCCAAATTTTCGCTCTTTTTTTTTTTTAGCTTATATCGCAAAGAAAAAAAAAACTGTGTCGTGAATAAATACCACCCAAAAGAAAGCTCTATATGTGAACTAAATGATAACAATTTCATTTGGGTACAGTGTAGCATGACCGCGCAATCATTGAAAATGCCAGAGCGCTGAAAGCTGAAAATTGGTCTGGGAAGGAAGGGGGCGAAAGTGCCCAGTATTGATGTGGTAAAAAATGAAGTTTGCAATGACTTGGTCCTGCAGGATACAGCTCATAGGGCTCAAATGAGTAAAAGTAACAATGGGAAATTCTTTCCTACAGATGGCAATATGGATGCCTACATTTTATTTATTTTGCTGAGATTATTCTCTCTCTTCTTTCTTCAGGATTACTGATGCCTTCATAAAAGCAGATCCATTTATCAAGATAGAAGGGTCAGGTGGCAAGACATTTAGTATCTCTGAATCTGTGGAAGATATGGTGGCGTATACCAAGCTCACAGGTGAGCCCTTTTAAGGGAAGGTTACCAAGTGTCCCTTCAAACCCTTTGGACTCATTGGTCTCTCCAACACTGACGTATTTGACAGTGCTGTACAGCCAGCCAAAAAGTGGGTGTACCAAGTCTGTCGCAGCTGCTCTTCCAGGTATTTTGACAGCTGGCAAATTACAAAAGTCACATTGGGAGATTTGTCCGTCCACGCTGCAAAGCATTGATGGAGGAATCTATTAGTATTTTTTTGTTCAGCCAGTGTATGGCCAGCTTAGGTCTGTTCCAATAGGAAGCTTCAGGACAGCCCTAGCTTTCTTTTGTTAACATACAGTGCAGAAGGAAATCTTATAAATCTTGAAAGGGTAAGGTCACATGTTCACGAAAAGTTAACTAACTCCTGGCCACCCCTCCGGACCCAGCTGCATATAGTGACTGTGGGGCCCAGTGCTGCCAGTGTATAAGTCCACGTGCCGCAGTACTCAACCCTGGAGTGAATTCCCCTTCATAATGTTTGCAATGGCAGGCGTTTATTGGTCAGTACACCCATGTGATAATTCTAACCAATGGGAAGCACATCAGGTTTCTTCTGGCAAGGTGTCTTATTAGACAGAAGTACTTCTAATTTGTCATGTTGCGCTGACCAATGAGCGCTTACCGTTGCAAGCAATATGATAAATTCACAAACGGAACAATTGTGGTATAAGATGTATTGGGGGGGAGTTATGTACAAAGTGCACTTGGAAGCGCAGTCGCTGTAAATCTGAGGGGAAGATCTGAAATGAGGGGACGTGCTGCTAATTTTATTATCCAATCATGTGCAAGCTGAAATACTGTTTATTTTCCTTGTATGTCCCCCTCGGATCTACAGCAACTGCACTTGTAGTGCAAAGTGGATTTGCCTTTAGTAAATAACCCCCATTGGCTGTTTTTAAAGCGGGGGTTCACCCCAAAAAAATTTTTTTAACATTACATTCAGCCAAGTTGTCACAATGACAATCGGCTGTTTTTTTTTTTTTTTTTTTTTTTCACCGCCGCTTCCGGGTATGTCTTCTGCGGGACGGGAACGCCCAGTCCCGCAGAAGACATACCCGGAAGCAGCGGTGAAAATACGGTATGTACGGGGATAAAGTAAAAAAAAAACAGGCAATTATCATTGTAACAACTCGGCTGAATGTAATGTTAAATTTTTTTTTTTGGGGTGAACCCCCGCTTTTAAGTACCTGTTTCAACTGGGTTTGTCCTTAAATAGGCTTTGTGTTTCTGTAAAATCCCTGTTTGAAGTGGACAGAACCCATCACCAAAGGCCCGTACTACTGCAAGTTTGATTAAAGCTGAACTCCGGGATCGGCAAATATTGTCAAAGTACAGGAGTCGTGTGCACTCTATCTTTAATCTTGGTGTGCCTTTATGTATTTCCTCCTGATGTGTTCTGTTAATGAGAGAAAAGTGTTTGTGCCTGGAGTTCGGCTTTAAAGCGGAGTTCCACCCAAAAATGGAACTTCCGCTTTTCGGAGCCCTCCCTCCCCCCCCCTTCGGTGTCACATTTTGGCACCTTTCAGGGGGGCGGGGGGTGCAGATACCTGTATAATACAGGTATTTGCACCCACTTCCGGGCATAGATTCCCTTGGGAGTCATGCCACTTCCTGTCACCTGGGAAACGCACTGGTCCCAGGAGAGAGCAGGGACCAGTGAGGACGGGCCACGCTGTTCGTGCATGCGCAGTAGGGAACTGGGCAGCGAAGCCGCAACGCTTCACTTCCTGATTTACCTCACAGGGGATGGTGGCGGGGGCAGCTGAGAGACAAGCGGTTGCTCGGCCTCGGCTGTTGACATCACAGGTGCGCTGGACAGGTAAGCGTCAATTTCTTAAAAGTCAGCAGCTGCAGTATTTGCAGCTGCTGGCTTTATAAAAAAAAAAAAAAAAAAAATACTCCCTCCTCCTCAATCATCCATCCATCATCCTACTGTGTGTATGACACTACAGACTTCTGGCGAATTGGCCGTGATTATAGGAAGTTGGACTCGTACGAACACATTGTACTTCTCAACTGAACACTGGCTAGTCAGATTTTAAGTGTCTAGTTGAAATTTGAGGGAGGAATAGATGAATGGGGGAAGCTATTTGGCCAACATCCTACCTCTTATTTGGTTTAGACAGGACATGTACCCTGGGGCCTGTTTGTGCCACCTCGGCAAGAAAATAATTTTGTGGAAAGTAAACTTTATATCGGGATGTTGTGAAGCTCAGATAATGTAATTTTCTCATACTCCACAGAATTTCCAGTAGAAAGCTTTCTGACACGCCTCATTTCCACTTTTTTCTTCTTCCCAAAGACAACATTTTCCAACAGATCTTGTACTCCAGCGAACCCGAGCTTAAAGAGGCCAGAGAGATCCTGCGAAAAGTGGAGCGAAGGGAGCTGTACAAATATGTGGGGCAGACGCAACCCAACGGTAGCAACAGGATTCTGCTGGTGAGCTGCCCAGAAATATCAACAAATGCTCCCCCTCCATATGTATGGACACTCTGTTTCACTGTAGATATTGAGGTTGATTTACTAAAGGGAAAAATATTTTGCAGTTGCTCTAGATCTGCGGAGAAGCTCTGCTGATTTATATCATTCAATCATGTGCAAATGCTTGCTTTTTTTTTTTTTTTTTCCTAGCATGTGATTTGAGTATTCTTTTGGAGAGTGAAGCTTTACCTCATTTACTAGGCTCTGGAGCAAGTGCACAGTATATTTGCATTTAGTAAATTGACTGCATTGTGTTGTGTATTACAGAATGAGTATGACCGATTATCGGCTGAACTGGCAGAATCCATTCCTATATCTACTACAACAGACATCAGACTCAAAGAAGAGGATTTTATAGTAGATGTAAGTCCTTCCTTTTTTTTTTTTTTTTTTATCTGAAATGCACCACAAAACTGTAAATATGCAGTACTTCTCATTGAAGCAAAGATCTTTTAACCACTTCCCGACCGCCGCATGTATATGTACGTCCACAGAATGGCACGTACAGGCAAATGGACGTACAGGTACGTCCTTGCCTTTCCGCGGGTCGGGGGTATAGGGAGACTCGATCGATGACGTCAGTCCTATAGCCACACCCCCCTACAGTTGTAAACACACACTAGGTGAACCCTAACTCCTACAGCGCCCCCTGTGGTTAACTCCCAAACTGCAACTGTCATTTTCACAATAAACAATGCAATTTAAATGCATTTTTGCTGTGAAAATGATAATGGTCCCAAAAATGTGTCAAAATTGTCCGAAGTGTCCGCCATAATGCCGCAGTCACGAAAAAAAAATCGCTGTTCGCCGCCATTAGTAGTAAAAAATAAATAAAATAAAACTATCCCCTATTTTGTAAACGCTATAAATTGTGCGCAAACCAATCGATAAACGCTTATTGCGATTTGTTTTGCTAAAAATGGGTAGAAGAATACATATCGGCCTAAACTGAGAAAAAACATTTGTTTTATATGTTTTTGGGGGATATTTATTACAGCAAAAAGTAAAAAATATTGTCGCTCTATTTTTGTTTATAGCGCAAAAAATAAAAACCGCAGAGGTGATCAAATACCACCAAAAGAAAGCTCTATTTGTGGGGGAAAAAAGGACGTCAATTTTGTTTGGGAGCCACGTCGCACGACCGCGCAATTGTCTGTTAAAGCGACACCGTGCCGAATTGTAAAAACGCCTTTGGGCATTTAGCAGCATATTGGTCCGGGGCTTAAGTGGTTAATGGACACAGCAGAAATTTGGCAAATCAGCATTGCTTAATGCAATTTGGATATAAAGTAGATCTTTCTTCAGACAACCTCCTTTTCTCTGTTATGCAATGGTTAGCTGTATGCTATTTTATGCAGACCTGCTTATACCTGTCCATGCCGCCTTCCATACTGTGCTTACTAAATAGAAAACAAAGCATGCTGCATAATTCACATTTGGGACTACTGCAACTCCCTTCTCAGTGGATTACCTTTTAAATGGGCTATCCTCCTTCAGTCCATGAATGTTGCTGCAAGAATCCTCCACCTTTTACCAGCCATTCAGTGTCTGATACTCCTGCCAATCCCTCCACTATGCTCACCCAATGAATACAATTAATAGTATTAACAACAGTTTACAAAGCCATCCACAATCCTGCCCCCAGCTACATCACTAACCTGGTCTCAAAATACCAACCAAGCCGCTCTCTTCGGTCCTCCCAAGACCTCTAGCTCCCTTCCTCCCATGCTCACCTCCAGGATTTCTCCAAGGCGTTTCATCATTTGGAACTCCCAACCCCAATCTGTTAGACCATCTCCCCTAATTTGTCCATCTTTGGATGATCCACGAAAAACCCTTCTCTTCTAACTAATGCACTTGTTGTTATGTTATTGCAGTTACTTGTTACAATGTTATTACTTTCTCTATCCGCTCATCCCCCACAGTTATTACCTTTTTTGTATCGCTTGACCCTCCCTCTTGGCAAGCTCTAATGAGCAGGACCCTCTGATCAAATTGTAATGTAACTGGAATGGCTGCCTTCATTTTGTAAAGCACTGCGCAAACTGTTGGCACTATATAAATCCTGTATAACAAAAAAACACACATGAACAGTGACGGTCTGAAAATATGCCCACATAAAATTTTAAGCTGCGGGGGCCATGTACAGCCAGCCATACAAGTGGCTGTACTTGTGTAAACATCAGTGCTTCTGAGCATTGGCACTTTCCTGTGCATGTGCGCCTGATGCAATTCCCCCTGCACAGACGTTTACATATATAGCCATTCTGTATGATGGGCCGTATGAAGCACCTGCAGCTCCCCCCACTCAGAAATTTTACGCTGGACAATTATTATTATTTTTTTTGTCACTCACCATCTGTGTGCATGAAGCCTTAGTGTGTGTGTGTGTGTGTGTGTGTATGTGTGTGTATATGTATGTATATGTGTATATATATATATATATATATATATATATATATATATATATATATATATATATATATATATATATATATATATATATATATATATATATATATATATATATATATATATATATATATATATATATATATATATATAATTTTGATTTATATTATAAACTTTTTTTTTTTAAGGCCATCTTCATTATCTTGCATATGCCTGTAAAAATACATTTACTTAAAGTACTCTTGTCAATAGAAAAGCTATTGTGCTCGCCTCTCTTGCACTGGCACTTGAACTTTGGCACAGTATTGTGTTAATGCAATGGTAGTATTGACTTGTATGTCTTTATACTTGACACTGATTCAGGTAATTCATATGGACTATGGCATGAAAGAGCAGAATCCAATCAACAATGTGCGGTTTTATTGTAAGTCCGATCCAGACATGGCAATAAAAATCACTAAACAGCAGGTACGTTTTTCTTTTGTGTTTGGGAATGTTCTGATGCTGAAACAATGTCTTCTCATCAGGGGCTGAATTTCTATCACTAGAGCATATGGGCTCAAATCCTTTGGTATCCAAACAAACCCTAATGTAAGGATCATATCTTGTGAACAGAACGTGTTCTTGTTAACCCTCGTTCTTCCTAACCCAGATGTCGCCTGTCTGGCTCAATTTGGAAGATTCATAACACAATTTACTGAACAAATGTACTGATGGAAATTTTCATACATATCTTCAAAAATCTACTAGTGTATGGCCAGCTTAAGGCAGCCCATATATGAGTCGTCTTCCCCCTTTTTTTTTTTTTTTTTTTTTTTTTTTTTTAGCTGGTTGAACAGAAAAAAACTGACTTGATTCCCCCATTTACACACTCGATCTGGATGAGTACATTGAGCAGCGTTGCAGGCTATAGTCGGCAGTATTGATCGAGCAGGGAAAATGTGACAGGAGGGTTGTACAGAAGTCGATTACAGATCAACATCTGTACAACCACAGCATCCAAATGTGGACAGAAATTGTATTTGTCCCTGCTGAATTTCAGTCAATGTAAAGCAGACATTTCTGTACGAGATCTCCAGCCTCCTATGGTTAAGGCAACGTTACTTTGTATATGGTTTCCCCAGGTGATCTCCTCTCACCCACCAATTGCTTCTTGAAACTGCAAAGAGGCATTCTCCATTACACTTTGTAGTGCAGAAAAACAGATGTGCAGTACTACTTGGAACTGAAGTGTTGATGTGCAAATGCAGCTAAGTCTCTGTTCACACCTAGGCGTATATACGCCTGAAGCGCGACGCCGCAGCAGCCCCTAAGACGCTGGAGGGATGATTTTACATTGCCCTCTATGGAGATGGTTCACATCTCCACGCCGAACGCCGTACGCCTTTTTTTCTGGCGGCTATCGGCATAGGAGATGTGGACCTGGGGGTAAGCTGCATTCACAATCGCAGCGTTTTGTCGCCGCAAATCGCGGTACAAAACGCCGCAATTTGTCGCCGCAATTGGCGGGACAAAACGCCGCGATTAGGTACGCCAAGGTGTGAATGCAGCCTTACACTTTTTAGGTCATTCTGATTCATTTGGCCCATTTGACCTCCTAAGCTGCTTCAAGCTGCTTTTAGATTCCCTTTTGGCTTGAAGCAGTTCTGACCTGAATAAAAGCCCATCAAAAAAAGTGACTGGTGTAGGTCAGTTTGCGGAATGGGTTGATATAATCCAGGGTCAGTGATGGGAATTTAGGACAACTTGCTGTATTTAAATGATGTAGTTATCGTTTTAAATGTTTTGCCACAATATATTTGCACATGTGTAGATTTTTTTTTAGACTAACATGCAATACAGAAAAAATATGTGCTGGTGTGATCACACGTCACACTTTTCTTTGTCTGTGACTCCCCCTCCTGAGACGTGTTACTTGACATCCCCCAGGTGTCTCAGCTTTTGCCAGAAAAGTTTGCCGAACAGATAATCCGCGTCTACTGTAAGAGGATGGACGAGAAGAGCCTGGAGGCTGCCAAGAGATACTTTGTGCAATGGTGCATGGACCGAGACTTCTCCAAACCTCAGGTCTGTGACTGCAGTGGAGCTATTGAATGTCTCTGTCTTTAGCTTCTATGTTTTTTACAAGTGAAGGTTGTATTGCGTTTAATAAAAGTTATTGATCCATTTTTTTGCAGATCATGTATCATATGTTTTATTTATTTTTTATTTTTTCAGTATTGTCTGGAATCAAAAGCTGATTCTGTTTTGTGAGATTACTGGCAAGTTGGTGTACTTGCTGGCATGTTGTGCCTCAGGGATGCAAGAGCTGGGACTTTTTACCAGAATTTTAATTATTCCCAACTGCCACAAAGACAGACTATGGGGATATGCTCCTTCACTGGATTTTCCATATCCTTAAAGCGGAGTTCCACCCAAAAGTGGAAGTTCCGTTTTTTTAAGCACTCCTCACCCCCTTCCATGCCACATTTGGCATGTCATTTTTTTTTTTTTTTTTTTTTTTGGGAGGGGGGAGAGCAGGTACCCAGCTCCCACTTCCCCTTGGGCCGCCTAGGTGACTCGTGCAGAAGTCTGTTCCCCCTCCCTGCAATCTTTTAGGACACATCACAGGTCCCAGAAGATTGCCCGGCCATTGAGGAGGCACAGCCCGACTCGCGCAGTGCGCACCTGGCTGTGAAGCCGCAAGCTGTCACAGCCGGGTGCCCACACTTCTAATGCCGGGAAAAGGCAAGGGAGAGAGCCAAGCGTTCGGGCAGACGCATCGCTGGACCCTGGGACAGGTGAGTGTTAAAATGGATGTAAACACGATTCATGAAATTTGAGCTGGGCACACATATCTGCAGTGTTTTTTGTTACTCTCTTCAAAGCACTGAGTCCCATAGCTGTCTCCTCCCCCGCTCCTCTGTTATCAGTATGATAACTCTTGACAAGTTCTCTGTCACATATAATAAAAGCAGCCAGAGTATTTTTTTTTTTTTTTTGTGTGTGTGTGTGTTTGAGGATGCTATAAATAGATTAGCAGAGCCCTGGACTATTCAACAGTCGGCTCTGAAAGTGTCTACCTATGAGGAGAGGGTGTGTGTGCCTTTTCTCCAATAAGCTGTCTTGGCTGTATGCCCAGACTTCACTGCAGTGCTAACCAGGAAGAGAAAGTCTTCTAACACAATGTGCACTCTCTAAACTCTATATAAAGCTGAAGACGGCAGATATACATGTAAAACTTGTGTAGGGAGATTTGTTTCATCTCCTTGTATCATCTGAGGCTGTTTACTTCACTAGGTGTAGTGGTTTACATCCACTTTAAAGGTCAGCAGCTACACTTTTTATAGCTGCTGACTTTTAATAAACGCAAAAACGTCTGGAACTCCACTTGACATTAATGGATAATAATTGGAGGTGCATGGTGACTTTTTAAATCTGAATTCCATGTTCCCTTTCACTTTAAATAGTTTTGGTCCAAAACATCTATTAATAAGTGATTCTGCCTCTGTGTGCATGGTATCATACAGTGGTAACGATGTGTGTGTTCTGCAGTAGTATAGGCTGACCTGATATGTCCACCTCAGCCAATCAGAGGAAGCCTTGTTTTTATATGTAAAAATACAAGGCCTCTTTGCTGAGAAGAATTCAGGCTGACAAAAATGTTTTGTTCTGACGGCAGTTGGGAAATCACCTATGCAGCTGTGGAACACGGTGCCTGCATACTTTATATAGCTGATGCTACCACATTATGATGGAGAGCACACAGCAACCAAATCATTTGTTAATGGAAAAAGTTAGTTTGGGCCAGCTTTGTTTTTTTTAATACCCTGCAAGATAATTTTGAAAAAGAAAAATTGAGGGGCTTTTGGACTTTGAAGGCACAGTAATAAACTAGTTTTTTAGAAAAATATAAAGAATTTATTAATAAAGTTCAATTCTAAAAAGCCTTTACATTACAAAAAAATATACAGAACATACAATCCAAACATGGCATGTGCTAACAGGGAAACCACATTGGTAACAGGACCTTCAAGGAAATCAACACGATTCTTTCCATAGTAGCATTAGTATCCTGAAATGTGGCTGAACACTTATAGCAAGAGATTGATAAGTTGCATTTGAAGCATAATATTTAGTGAAAGTATAAAAAGGCTGTACTTCTCAAAAATAGATGGCACTTAAAGCAACACTAAAGGCAGAATTTTTTTTTTTTTTAAATAACAAACATGTTATACTTGCCTCCACTGTGCAGCTCGTTTTGCACAGAGTGTCCCCTAACCCTGTCTTCTGGGGTCCCTCGGCGACTGTCTCGGCTCCTCCTCGCAAAAGCTTTCCTCCTTCATGCGAGCGAGCTTGCATGGTGGAAAGCTTTTGTAAACGCGCTCCCGTGATACAGCGGCGGGCATAGCCGCCGACTGTATCACTCGGCCTCGGCGCGCCGCGTCATCCGATGTGATTGACAGCAGCGCCAACCAATGGCTGCGCTGCTATCAATCCGTCCAGCCTAGCCAATCAACGGCCAGGCTGAGAACCGAAGACCATCACATGGACGCGCGGGACTTTCGAGGGGTCAGGTAAGTAAACGGGGGTTCAGGGGGGGGGGGGGGCTTAACCGTCTGTTTTTTCACCTTAATGCATAGGATGCATTAAGGTGAAAAAACATTTACCTTTTACAACCACTTTTAAAGAAGGCCAGACAGATATTTTGAAGATGATGAACCTTCTCAATAGTAAAAAGCTGTCTGATAGTAGAGGGAGCAAAATAAATTATAATATTAATTGAATTCAGGAGTTAAAGAGGGTCAAACGGACCCCATGTAGAAAAAAAATCCATGTTGGAGCCATCATCCATCAATCAATCAGAGCCAGCAGTGATCTGATAAACAACTATTGCAGTATTATTTGGAGATCCATAGCAGCCAAGTGGGGCATATAAATGGAGTCAACCCAGGGTCTCAATTGGCTAGCCACAACGAAAACCGGCAGCTCCTAGACAGTCACCTCCACCATAAGCAGCTGTCAAGCACCCTGCAAGATAGTCATAATGAGCTAGTATGCATAGCATACTAGCTCATTATGATAGACTTTCCTGAGAACAAAGCCCCCGAAGTTCTCCGCCGCCATCATGTGTCAGACGATCTTCCTGCATGCACAAAAATTTGTCATTTCCAGGCTGAAAAACTGCACTTTCAGTGCGCTGGCGCCGTAGACATCAGTGCTGTATTTTCAGCAAATATCTCCTTATTTCTTGCACCTACAGGTAAGCCTTAATCTAGCTGCCTTGCACCTACAGGTAAGCCTTAATCTAGCTGCCTTGCACCTACAGGTAAGCCTTAATCTAGCCGCCTTGCACCTACAGGTAAGCCTTAATCTAGCCGCCTTGCACCTACAGGTAAGCCTTAATCTAGGCTTACCTGTAGGTGAAAGGGGGGGGGGGGTGTTTGCAACCACTTTAAAGCTGATTTTCAGGCAGACATATTATAGATAGATAGATATCACACACACACACACACACTCTTGCAATAAAAAGTATGTGAACCCTTTTTGGAATGATATGGATTTCTGCACAAATTGGTCATAAAATGTGATCTGATCTTCAAGTCACAACAATAGACAATCACAGCCTGCTTAAACTAATAACACACACAGAATTAAATGTTGCCATGTTTTTATTGAACACACCATGTAAACATTCACAGTGCAGGTGGAAAAAGTATGTGAACCCTTGGATTTAATAACTGGTTGAACCATTCTTTTGGCAGCAATAACTTCATCCAAATGTTTCCTGTAGTTGCAGATCAGACGTGCACAACGGTCAGGAGAAATTCTTGACCATTCCTTTTTACAGAACTGTTTTAGTTCAGCAATATTATTGGGATGTGTGGTGTGAATCGCTTTCTTGAGATCATGCCACAGCATCTCAATCGAATTGAGGTCAGGACTCTGACTGGGCCACTCCAGAAGGCGTATTTTCTTCTGTTTAAGCCATTCTCTTGTTGATTTTCTTCTATGCTTTGGGTCGTTGTCCTGTTGCAACACCCATCTTCTGTTGAGCTTCAGCTGGTGGACAGATGGCCTTAAGTTCTCCTGCAAAATGTCTTGATAAACTTGGGAATTCACTTTTCCTTCAATGATGGCAATCCGTCCAGGCCCTGTCCACAGAATATTTTGCCAGTACTGCTGTGGAACATCCAGATGCTCTTGTGCAAACTGTAAACGTGCAGCAATGTTTTTTTTTTTTGGACAGCAGTGGCTTCCTCTGTGGTATCCTCCCATGAAATCCATTCTTGTTTAGTGTTTTACGTATCGTAGATTCGCTAATAGGGATGTTGGCATATGCCAGAGACTTTTGTAAGTCTTTAGCTGACACTCTAGGATTCTTCTTCACCTTATTGAGCAGTCTGCGCTGTGCTCTTGCAGTCCTCTTTACAGGACGGCCACTCCTAGGGAGAGTAGCAGCAGTGCTGAACTTTCTCTATTTATAGACAATTTGTCTTACCGTGGACTGATGAACAGCAAGGCTTTTGGAGATACTTTTATAACCCTTTCTAGCCTTATGCAAGTCAACACTTCTTAATCGTAGGTCTTCTGAGAGCTCTTTTGTGCAAGGCATCATTCACATCAGGCAATGCTTCTTGTGAAAAGCAAACCCAGAACTGGTGTGTGTTTTTTATAGGGCAGCTGTAACCAACACCTCCAATCTCATCTCATTGATTGGACTTCAGTTGGCTGACACCTCACTCCAACTAGCTCTTGGAGATGTCATTAGTCTAGGGGTTCACATACTTTTTCCCCCTGCACTGTGAATGTTTACATGGTGTGTTTAATAAAAACATGATAACATTTAATTCTTTGTGTGTTATTAGTTTAAGCAGACTGTGATTGTCTATTGTGACTTAGATGAAGATCAGATCACATTTTATGACCAATTTCTGCATAAATCCATATCATTCCAAAAGGGTTCACATACCGTATTTGCCGGCTTATAAGACGACCCCCTAATTTTCCAGGAAAAATGTTGGTTTTGGGATATACTCGCCATATAAGTCTACCCCCTTCCTACTAGTCTTTCTGGAAGCTGAGGGGTAGCCAGAACCGCTGACAGAAACAGGCTTTTTTCAAATGTCACGGTGCCATTACACCACTTGCCCCCACTGTGCCACCACTTGCCCCCACTGTGCCACCACTTGCCCCCACTGTGCCACCACTTGCCCCCACTGTGCCACCACTTGCCCCCACTGTGCCACCACTTGCCCCCACTGTGCCACCACTTGCCCCCACTGTGCCATCACTTGCCCCCACTGTGCCACCACTTTCCCCCACTGTGCCACCACTTTCCCCCACTGTGCCACCACTTTCCCCCACTGTGCCACCACTTGCCCCCACTGTGCCACCACTTGCCCCCACTGTGCCACCACTTGCCCCCACTGTGCCACCACTTGCCCCCACTGTGCCACCACTTGCCCCCACTGTGCCACCACTTGCCCCCACTGTGCCACCACTTGCCCCCACTGTGCCACCACTTTCCCCCACTGTGCCACCACTTTCCCCCACTGTGCCACCACTTTCCCCCACTGTGCCACCACTTTCCCCCACTGTGCCACCACTTTCCCCCACTGTGCCACCACTTGCCCCCACTGTGCCAACACTCACGTTTTGCTGATTTCCAGGCTGGTGACAGTCTCCGTCTGCTGCGAGTGTCCATGATTTGAAAGCCGCGCCTTCTTCTCAGCGGGTCCTGTGATAGGCGGAACACAAATTTTCCCAGCAGCGCCTCTGTTCTGTGTTCCGCCTATCACAGACGTCCTCTCGTCCGAGGATGAGAAGGCATCTGTGATAGGAGGAACACAGAACAGAGGCGCTGCTGGGAAGATTTGTGTTCCGCCTATCACAGGACACTCTGAGAAGGAGCTGCTTTTAAATCATGGACGCTCGCAGCACGGAGACTGTCACCGGCGTATAAGACGACCCCTGACTTTGGATGCATTTTTTTGCATCCAAAAATACGCCGGAAAATACGGTACTTTTTATTGCAACTGTATATATTAGTGTGTGTGTGTGTGTGTGTGTGTGTATATATGTATGTATGTATATGTGTGTGTGTGTGTGTGTGTGTGTGTGTGTGTGTGTATATATATATATATATATATATGTATGTATGTATATATATGTATGTATGTATATATATACATACATACATACATACATGCATACATTATGTGTGTGTATATATATATATAAAGGGCTGTTACTGATCAAAAAATTTCTGTTCGATTAATCTTCTTTTTTTTTTTTTTTTTTTTTTAATCGACTAATTTCGATTAATTTATAACGCACATACAGATCCAACTACATTTAGCTGATCTCCTTGCAGGCCGATTCCCAGTGCAGCTACCAACCACTGGAAAAATGGATAGCAGGATACAAAAAACACACAAAGGCAGCGCTCGATGGGAATAGCATTAAAACTTTTATAGTCTTCAAGTAGGTAACCAAATAAATATTGCACTGGAGATAAAATCGATGTAGCTACATAAACTGTAAAAATGGTGCGAGTAATACCAAACGGTACCAAAAGCAGTCATAAAAACATGTAGCTAAGTATGATACTGGTATAAAAATGTGTACAACGATACCACTGCTGAATCCAGATGAGGAGAGGTTAACATCAGTCCGTCGGTATGTAGATGTCCCATGAAGGGAACTATCACAACTCCCAGTGGATGGCTGTAGAATCCCAGGTTGATAGAGGGAAGTGTAACAGACCTTGCGTGTGGCAGATAGTAAGATCCCGCCAGCATGCATATATGAAGGCACAGCAGATGAGCCCTTTAGATGGACATGGCAAGCCCCGCCGGTGTCCGTGACATCACCGGATCTCCGACGGAACTCCCTGAAGGCCCAGAAGCCAGCAGGGAGGTGAGTACCAATCAAAATAATTTTAATCGATCAAAAAGATTTTGATCGATCAAAAAAATTAAAGATTAATCGATTAATTAAAAGTTAATTTGCACAGCCCTAATATATATATATATATATATATATATATATATATATATATATATATATATATATATATATATATATATATATATATATATATATATATATATATATATATAACATTTTTTTTTTTTTTTTTAATTACCAAATGCATGTTGCAGAATATATTTTAGCCAAAATTGTATTAAGAAATTCCCTTTTACCAATTTCCATCCTTTCTTTCCCTGACTAAAATGAACCTGGCACATCTGTTTTTCAGGATGGTGATGTAGTGGCTCCAGATATGACTCCGCTGAAGGACAGTTGGCGTGATAAAGAGGATGAAAATGAAGACCAGCAACATGTGGAGTCTCTGCACAAGTCCAGAACCAAGCTTGTTAATCGATTCAACAATTCGTAGACTCCTGTGAACGGCAAACCTCACTAGCTCTACCTTTTTATTTACCATCTGTACTGTTAGAACAGCCAGGTTAAGATCACACAGCATGAGGTCATATGATTAAGGCACCTTTTTTATTTAAAGGCTCAAGTGGTGATCTAAAGTGGGTTTTGGGTGCTTCCCAGTTTCCGTCACTTGATTGTCTAGATTCCTTCAGTTTTACGTTATGGAGGGTGCAGGAGGAGGAATACTTCCTTAGCCTGCCTTTTATCTTTACTGTGAGTGGCGGTGGAGTTCGTAGGCCATTGCAAAGGCCCCACCTTTTTAGTCCCTTAGAGCAGTGTTTCCCAACTCCAGTCCTCAAGGCACACCAACAGGTCATGTTTTCAGGATTTCCATTATTTTGCACAGGTGATTTGATCAGTTTCACTGCCTTGGTAATAACTACAGCCGTTTCATCTGAGGGAAATCCTGAAAACATTACCTGTTGGTGTGCCTTGAGGACTGGAGTTGGGAAACACTGCCTTAGAGATTCTAAAAATTGGGAAGCAACAAATCCACCTTATCAAGCTTAATGCCAAACTGCTGATCATCTGGCCTACGTTTTTGTTTGTGGATTTTTTTTTTGTTTTTTATATTCTGCTTAAGACTTTCTTTATTACAATACAAGAAGGAAGACTTTGGGCAGTGCTTTCTTTTAAATGTATGCAAATAACCCTGTTGAATAACAGAAAGGGCTTCTGGGTAAACGCCTTGTTTTCATGCAGGCCTTTTGTGTGTAAAAGTCTTTCAGGCTGACTTCATAATGTTTTCTTGCTGTAAAGCGTCTTATTGCACATTACCAAAACACAAAGCACTCTGAGTTGTGGTGCCATTCTTTTTTAGAGTGCCATCCCAGCACACAAATACAGTGGATGTTGATGGACCTGTACTGCTGCACACCACAACCCACATATCTTGCATTGCGGTGCACTCTGTTAAAGAAACTGCAGGTCTGGTTTTCCTTCCATTGATGTGTATTGACAGTCCATGAATAGGCTGATGTAATTCAAGGAATAGGCTGATGTAATTCAAGGCATTTTGATGTGCACAGTAACGTGTGCCATACTGCAATTTAATGGATAAGTGCGAAGGTGCCCTTAAAGTATCGGCTTTTGCTGCCACAGGACATTGCCCGTTTCAGTCCCGAGCCTCAGCAGTATGGTGCTGGTGTTCTGTCCATCATGTGATTGGCCACTACTGACATCACTGGGGTGCAATGCACAAGAAGGGAGACTTAAGCCACTAGATGTCTCTCTTCTAAAGGTCATCTGAAATCTGTCATTTACCCAGAATTCTTTTCTTCCCTTGTGGAGGCTTATTTGCCAGAGTTTATTACTATAACTAATAATAATAATAATTCATTTATAATATATTTTTTAATATTATTATTTTTAGGCTTTAGAAGGAATGTTTTGATTTGCTTTCAACACTGTTTTATTCTTCAGTTCCGTTTATTAGTGTTTTAGATGGGTTTTAATATGATTTTATTTAAAAGTAGAAAACAGAAAGTGTTATAATCATTGCAAACCAAATATCAGGTCCGACCAAAAGATTGTAAAAAAAAAAAAAAAAAATGTTACAAGCAATCAAGTTCCGACTTAAGATCTTCTTCTTCTTCTTTTTTTTTTTTTTTTTTTTTTTTTTTTTTTTTGCGTTTTTAAAATGTCTCTTTAGTTTGACGCTTGGGTGCGCCAGCGTCGGTTCTGTGTTCTGTTAAAATGTTCCCCTGTTATGTTTCAAGGGTGTACTTTCTAATCCAGAGTTTCTTTTCAGGCCTTTTAAAGGAGAAGTGTGGGATGGCAAAAAACATACATCGGTCTAATGCTGCAGCTGTCCCCCGCTGGCTCTAAGACCAAGTGATCACATGACTGCTGATCGCTCAGTTCTTGGTCTTCAGTGAACAGAGAGCGGTGACTGTAAGATACCGGCTCGCTGCTCTGCCCTCCCAGTTCCCACTGAACTGGAGGGGGTGGGAGCAGCTGGTTTTAGGCTCTCAGCGGCACTGAATTATTGTCTGGATCCCTGCAGAGCCTGGACCTGCTCTGTGATGTCAGCTGACTGAGGGCTTTAGCCCGCTGTTGGCTGAATCCTGGGTCACAAGAGTGCAGCAATAAATGCACTCCTGTGACCCAGAAGAGAAGTTGGCCCAAAAAAAGCTTTGGCCATACTTCTCTTTTAAAGGGAAGGTATAGTGTGTGTGTGTGTGTGTGTGTGTGTGTGTGTGTGTGTGTGTTCATGATCATTCAACTTGGGTTCAATCAGCCTGCCCATGCATTGTTCGAATCTCAGCCGGTTCGAACTGTCTATGGCTGGCTTTACAGGGCAGGTCCTTTTTGTACATACCCTAGATAGGTGAGGTCATATAGGCATTGAGAACAATGTGATAAGAGTGCAGCAAAGGAAGAGAGCACAGGAAGATTTGCAGCTGACAAGATTTTTGGTAGATTAGAGGTATTTTTTTGGAATTTGCAAACCGATCTAGCAATGCTTTCAATGGTATATTTATCAGACCAAAAGGGGGGAGGGGGGGAAGAGCCGTTAAAGTATTTATCGGCGTATAACACGCACCCTAACTTTGATGCCGCGCACACACGATCATTTTTCGGGTTGTAAAAAACGAAGTTTTTTAAAAATTTCATTTAAAACGATCGTGTGTGGGCTTCAGAGCATTTTTCGGGTTCTGAAAAACAGGGCAATTTTTTTTCGAACATGCTCTATTTTTTTCACGACGTTTTAAACATTGTCCTTTTTCGGGTTGTAAAAAATGGTCATGTGTAGGCTTTAACGACGTGAAAAACCCGCGCATGCTCAGAAGCAAGTTATGAGACGGGAGCGCTCGTTCTGGTAAAACTACCGTTCGTAATGGAGTAAGCACATTCATCACTCTGTAACATACAGAAAAGCGCAAATCGTCTTTTACTAACACAAAATCAGCCCAGCCCAAAGGGTGGCGCCATCCGCATGGAACTTCCCCTTTATAGTGCCGTCGTACGTGTTGTATGTCACTGCACTTTGCCAGAGCATTTTTTTTGTGTACGTGGCATGAGAGGGAAGTTTCAGGAAAAACACTTTCTATAGCTCCCTGCGTATAACACGCAGGCACAGTTTACCCTCTTTTTTTTTTTTCAGGGTAAAAAAGTGAGTGTTATATGCCAATAAATGCAGTAATCTTTTAGTTTTATATACCTTATTTCAACAGCTGTTAAAGTGTATCGACCACACGGGTAGAACATTGGGTTGCTTGCCTCGCTGGTTTACATTATGGGAGGAAGCAGTAAATCGCAGCCTTTGGGGTTGATTTAAATAAAGGCAAATAGACTGTGCACTGTGCAAGTTCAGTTTCGCTCCTTCCCCCAGGGCTTGGCAAATGTGGTAAAGCTCTGCAGATTTTACTGTACATCATCCAATCGTGCAAGCAACATTTTTTTATTTTATTTTCCCCCTTGCACCTCATTGGTTATTTTTACAAAGTGAAGCTTTACCACATTACCTTTTACCAAGGAAGATGAGAGCAACTACACTTGCAAAGTGCTCTGTCTGTTTGCCTTTAGTAAATCCACCCCAATGTGTAGCACTGAAAAGCAGCCTGAGTATATAATATGCAAAGATGGCTGCACCAGTATATTTATATACGTAATTTCAAACTTTACATAAAATAAAAAGCATACTACATTTGCATTTGATTTACATCCAAGTTATTTATCAAAACATAAATAAATATTGAAAGCACTAGGCTTTTAAAGGGACTCTGTCAAAAGGAGTTATTCCCTGGCTATCGGCCTGCATACAAGTGACTAGTTCAGCAATTGCACTCTGTTAGGTATGGTATATCGGCTCCTCTGACCTCGCATGCTGCACATGCCGGTGATGTGTTTGCTGACATAATTAGATTGAAACCAATTGGACTTCATGTCAAAACTTGAGCAGAGGAGCATGGAGAGTATAGTAGGTTACAAAAAACATTCTATAGGCAACGGCAGCATTTTTCCTCTGTTCTGATACGAACGCAACAGGGAAAATTCAAAGTTCATCCACTCCATTTTCATCTAGCAGTAATGTTATGTTTTACACTAAGTCCGTAATATCTTTATTTGGATTGTTTTATATTCTGTATGCACGGTATGTAAAAGGGGTTTTGTTTTTCATGTTACACTGCTTTTATTTGTTTTTCTTGTGTTTTTGAATATAATCATGTTCGGGCTCTAAAATGTTTGTATTTTTCTATTGGGATTTGTATTTTGTTTGTTTTTGTTTTTCTTGCTATATTTCTACAGTGTTATAATATGTATTTGTAAAACGGGTTATAGGAGAATTGCAGAAGTATTTTTTTATTCTTATAATCCCGTTTTTAAATGTTTGCACTATAGATAGAAAACGGACTTGGAATGTGACTGGTGGAATAAACCCTCAGCTTTGCCAAACAGTTTGAGTTTTGTATGGTTTCCTCTTTCAGTGTGTGTTTATCCAATAAGGACCTGCAGGTAAGTTATTAAAGGATAACTACACTTTTCTGTTTGTGCAAATCCTTAAGGCTCCATTCACACCTAGGCAGACAAATTTGCGGCGTTTTGTCGCCGCAAATCGCGGTACAAATAGTGGCGTTTTGTACCTCGACTTGCGGCGACAAAAAGCCGGTATTGTCCGCCTAGATGTGCCCCAGATTGACCCCCTCTATGGAGATGCTTCCCATCTCCTAGCCGAAAGCCGCCTGAAAAAAAGGTCGGGGACCTTTTTTGCAGGCGTCCGGTGTTCGGCGTGGAGATGTGAACCATCTCCATAGAGGGACATGTGTTCTCATCCCTCTGGCGGCAGCGGCGTAGCACTACAGGCGTTAAAACGCCTAGATGTGAATGGGGGCTAAGTTTTCTTGGCTGTTGCTTGGCAACTCGAAGTTTCAACTTCCTTCATACACTTTCTATAGGATTAAGGTCTGGAGACTGGCCAGGCCACTCCATGACCTTTTTTATTTATTTTTTTCTTGAGCCATTCCTTTGGTGGTGATGTTTTCGGTCATTGTCATGCTGGAAGACCCATCCACAACCCATCTTTAGTGTTCTGGCTGAGGGAAGAAAGCTCTCATCCAACATTTTGCAATACATGGCCCCGTCCATTGGCACCTTAATGTGGCAACGTCAGCCTGTACCTTTTAGCAGAGAAACGACCCGACGCATAATGTTTCCAGATGGTCACCAGTCATCTCTATGACCGTCGGAGGCCCGGCTGCGACATGACTTTACGCCCGGGTACCCGAAAGTAAACAAAGCCGCAATCGCGGCTGTCGGGATGAGATCTGTGAATCTTTTTTCACAATCTCATGCTTGTAAGCCTGGAGGAGAGATGTGGGGTCTCATGGTCTGCGAGTCCTTTAGGTGCCTTTTGGCAAACTCTAGGCTAGCTGTCATGTGCCTTTTTACTGAGCCGTGGCTTCTGTCTGGCCACTCTACCATACAGGCCTGATTGGTGGAGTGCTGCAGGGATGGTTGTTCTCCACTGTCCACAGAAAAAAAACTGGAGCTCTGTCAGAATGACCATCGTGTTCATGGTAACCTCCCTGACTTGGGCCCTTCTCCTCCCCCCCCCCCCCCCCCCCATCACTCGGTTTGGCCGGGCGGCCCTCTAGGAAGAGTCCTGGTGGTTCCAAATGTCTTCCATTTACGGATGATGGAGGCCACTGTGCTCATTTGGGCCTTCAATGCTGCAGAAATGTTTCTGTACCCTTCCCCAGATCTGTGCCTCGATCCAGTCCTGTCTTGGAGGTCTACGGACAATTCCTTGGACTTCATGCCTTGGTTTGTGCTCTGACATGCACTGTTAAAGCGGTAGTAAACCGCTAAAAAAGAAGAAAAAACCTGCAAGACAATGGCATAATATGCTAGCATGCATTGCATACTAGCACATTACGAAATGCTAACCTTAGAGCGAAGCTCCCGCAGCGGCGCCCGGTCACTGCTGAGGTGGCTGACATGTTCCCACGGCGTTCATTCTGGGTTTGCAGGCTCTGGCGCTAGACCCACAATGAGTTCAAGGAGCTCTAAAGTGCCGGCACGATACCCAGGACCTTCAGAGCACATGCGCCTCTGACGTCAGCAGCTGCATGCGGGGTGTACTGGTTTAGGAGATATTCGTTTTACCTAGAAGTAAGCCTTTTTATGGGTAAAAATAGCCAAGCGGGGTATACAACTGCTTTAACTGTGGGACCTTATATAGACAGGTGTTCGCCTTTCTAAATCATGTCCAATCAACTGAATTTACCACAGGTGGACTCCAATCAAGTTGTAGAAACCTCTCAAGGATGATCAGTGGAAACAGGAAGCATCTGAGCTCAATTTGCTAATATTCCAAACAACTTCTTTCACATTGTCATTATGGGGTATTGTTTGTAGAATTTTGAGGAAAATAATGAATTTAATACATTTTGGAATAAGGCTGTAACATAGAAAAAATGTGGAAAAAGTGAAGCGCTGCAAATACTTTCCAGATGCACAACATCTGAGCACAACAAACCAAAAACACAATTTAATTTATTTTTTAATATTCAAAGCAAACTCCTCTATCCATGTCTCCATTATTTACCTTGTTGAGATATCACTTTAAAAAAACATCTCCTTGTATTTCTGGCTGTGGCCAACTTTGAGTAAAGACAAATAATTTAATTTAGCATTTACTTCCTAGAATCTATCTGCCCTTAGCTCAGGCATGCATGGGACTATTTCTGTAAGATGTTTTATGTTTAAATTACTTGTATAGATCTATATTAACACTTGCTGCATCTGGTTTCGATGCCGATTATGACACTAAGCCTTGATGGAGTCCCTCCTTTTCATTGGTGTTGGTGAGTTGTAAGTGGGCTGCCCCTAGCCACAACTCCCTCTGTATACTGCCCCTTGTATCTGTGCTTGGTAAATGTGTACGCATGCATGGTGTGGTGTGATGCTCATTTGACTTGGGTGGCCGGATCGGTGTAATGCCATGCAATGGCGAAAGTAGACTGGCACGTGTGCACCCAATGGGGGTCTTTATTAGGAGGAGGCTGTGAGGGAGACAGTTGCTGCAACAACAATGACCGGCAACTTTGTGTGCGGATTTCAATCTTAACATACAGTTACAGGGGCTCATGTTCTGTTTTAATTTGGTAATGGTGTAACTTGGGGAGACATTAAATGCCACAGTGTATGAAGACTTGATTTGCTGTTTGGATCCGGAATCATTAAATCTCTGAATATTGTTGTGGGTACTTTTGTATGAGCAGGTTGGATGACAATATTGCTTTACATGCATTTGTGTTGAAACTGAACTGACTCAGTATATAGTTAAGCAGGGGGGTTTATGGTCATATGGGCATTATTCAACGTATGACTTTTTGTTCTATAGCCGTTGAGCGGCATCCATTTACCACCCGTTAGGATATCTGATAAGGTGTGTGTGTCTATTCATTGGTCTACACTAGCTTCATGAGGATAAAGTATAGATTACCAGGTGAGCATAGATGCTGATTTTGTTTAGGTTTTTATTTGTATTCTTTATGAAAAATATCACATTATTTGGGGTACAATATTTATTGTCCAGGCTATAATCTACATGGTGCCCCCATTCATGGGGACGTGGGACATGCCTCTGAAGATCCCTCCTTCTAAACTGAGCCTCACCTCCCGCTCAGCAGACGCATCGAAACACCTGACAGTGGGTTGAGAATTCGGACCCTCTCATCAGCGCCTCCAACGGGTTGAGGCTCACCATCACCGAGAAGGCGGGCTCCTGGAAACCGAGTCCAACCCCCAACCAGAAGAGTGGGCGTGTCGTGGGGAGCCCAGAGAAGACGGGAGAGATGGTGGCACAGAGATCACCAGCTGTCACCCCAACTGGCTCTCAGAAAGATGGCCGCAGGAGCTGGCGGGCCCCCCGAGGAGGCGGAGCAAGTGCACAGCGGCAGTAGACCGCCATCGCAATGTGACGCTCAGAAAGAAGACTGACACCTCTCTGTGACAACTCCGACTTGCAACTAGGAACTAAAGAATGTTACATTATCCTTAGAGAAAATAAAAATGTTGACATATAATCTACATGGTGGTCCTTTTTTTAATAGGTGGTGTATTTTTGCATATAACCATTACATTACATGCATCTTCCTTTTTATAATCGCGTGGATAGGAGAGCTCACCCTGATCCTGACTATTCGGGTTATGTAATGCAATTTTCCTTTGAATGTGCACCTGTGTTTGTCCACAGGGGGGGTTTCCATGGTGCAGTCGATTCACATGGGATTTTATGTACAAGTGTAGAAAATGTTATTTGTCAAGTAAATTATGGTGTTCTATAAAAACTTTGCATAACCTATTAATCATCGTACATGTTTACAGATTGTTCTATCCCATCCTCCTGAGGCAGTGGGCCATTTCCTGCAAAACAAATCCCTTGGTCATTTCTAACAAAACAAAACTTGACACCTTGTAAGAGCAAGGATTGCTCAAATGCTCTTTACATATGTGTGGTTTCAAATACAGTATTGGCTAAATGACATGTCCAGGGGTCCTTTTAAAGACTAAGCTTGCCTTTTTTGAAAAAAATAAATAAATAAATGCACATAATTTGCAGGAAAAAAATCTGCATTTTTTATTTTTTTCAAAGGAGCCTGCAGAACATTGCACCATTGATTAGTTGATTGTGGATACAGTGTCAACATCCTGCAGACACTTCCTCCAGGTTTTTTTCCTGTACAAGCTCTCTGTTAGAAAGCTGGCACAAAGACAAAATAACTGACTTTAAATTGACAGCGAGTATGGGGAGAAGAATCAAGCCCACTGTCACGGGATGGGGTGGTTCTCTTTCGAAAAGGTTACATCCTAAATATGGCTGTAACGTGCACAAAAGGTGAACCTATCCTTTAAAAAGGAGGGAACTAATTGGTGCCTTTTTTAATTACCAGTAATTGTGAAATCTGGCTTATAACACTGTATTATTATATTATTTCACCCCCTTCCTGCCCAGACCAATTTTTAGTTTTCAGTGCTGTCGCACATTGAATGACAATTGCTCGGTTGTGCGACATGGCTCCCAACCATAGTTGACGCCCTTTTTTTCCCACAAATAGAGCTTTCATTTTGGTGGTATTTGATCACCTCCTGCGGTTTTTATTTTTTTGCGCTATAAACAAAAGAAAAGCGTAAATTTTGAGAAAAACACAATATCTTTTTACTTTTTGATTTAATAATTTTTTTTTTTTTTTTTTATGTTTTCCTCATTTTAGGCCGATACGTATTCTTCTACATATTTTTGGTAAAAAAAAAAATCGCAATAAGCGTATTTGATCGGTTTGCGCAAAAGTTCTAGCATCTACACAATAGGGAATAGAATTATGGCATTTTTATTTGTTTACTAGTAATGGCGATCTGCGATTATTTTTTTTTTTTTTTTTTTTTTTTTTTTATTTATTTTATTTTTGTGATCATGACATTGCGGCGGACATATCGGACACTTTTGACAAATTTTTGGGACCATTCACATTTATACAGCGATTAGTGCTATAAAACTGCACTGATTACTGTGTAAATGTGACTCGCAGGGAAGGGGTTAACACTAGGGGGCGCTGAAGGGGTTAATATGTTCCCTAAAGTGTGTTCCAACTGTAGGGGGAGGGGGGGGACTCACAAGGGTAGGAGACCGATCTGTGTTCCTCTGTACTGGGAACACACATCTGTCTCCTCACTTCTAACAGGACATAGATCTGTGTGTTTACACACACCGATCCATGGTCCTGCTGTGATTGCGGGCAATCGCAAGTCCCCGGCGGACATCGCGGCCGCAGGGCACGTGCACCGGGTTCCGAGCACTGCGGCGCGGGAAGGCAAGGACGTCATATGGTGGCCACCCGGAGGGAGGGCGGGTTCCCGCCGACGTCATTTTACAATGACTCGGTAGGGAAAGTGTTAAACAAACCAGGACCTAAACAATAGAAATTGATTTCTAAAGCTCATTGGATTACTGATCTGTAAGAACTGTGCACATGAAATAAAATGTTATGGCAGCTTATCTTACAGTGCCACCCTGCATAGAACTAATTTAGAAATTTGCCTGGCACCTGCTCAAGGCTTCCTTTGGGGCTTACACTTGGAAACTGTTGCTACAGTGTGGCATTTATGCTTTCTAAAAAAAGGGCAGGTTCTGTGTTCAGATTCCCTGATTGGCTTCTACTGCTCAGATAGTGTGTTACCCATCATCATAATTCATCAGTCTAAGGTGGTGGCAAATCGAGAAAGGCCTGTAGCTGCTGATTGGTAAGTAATGCGCAGTTTAGTAGATGGGTTTTAAAACGGGCTTGTCTTAAACAGCCTTTAGGTTAAGGTGACCATATTTTTAAATTAAATCTGGGGACATATTATTTTTATATTTTTTACTAGTAATGGTGGCAATCAGCGCCTTCTTGCCACTGCCATGCCCTGGCTACTACTGGGTGGGGGAGCGGAGGAAGATCACTCCACCAGGGAGCGGCAGAGCGGGGGTGTAATTCAGATTTTATTTTTTATTCTGCACTGACTGTCTTTGAAATTGCCCCAGCCCCTGTTCAAATCCAATCCGGGGACAGTGTCCTCAATCCGGGGACTGTGCCCGGAAACCGGGGGTTTCTGGTCACCCTACTTTAGGTCTTCTTTAACTCAAACCTGTTGGGATAGAAATGTGACGGCTGACATGTCTGACATCTACAGGGAGTGCAGAATTATTAGGCAAATGAGTATTTTGACCACATCATCCTCTTTATGCATGTTGTCTTACTCCAAGCTGTATAGGCTCGAAAGCCTACTACCAATTAAGCATATTAGGTGATGTGCATCTCTGTAATGAGAAGGTGTGTGGTCTAATGACATCAACACCCTATATCAGGTGTGCATAATTATTAGTCAACTTCCTTTCCTTTGGCAAAATGGGTCAAAAGAAGGACTTGACAGGCTCAGAAAAGTCAAAAATAGTGAGATATCTTGCAGAGGGATGCAGCACTCTTAAAATTGCAAAGCTTCTGAAGCGTGATCATCGAATAATCAAGCGTTTCATTCAAAATAGTCAACAGGGTCGCAAGAAGCGTGTGGAAAAACCAAGGCGCAAAATAACTGCCCATGAACTGAGAAAAGTCAAGCGTGCAGCTGCCAAGATGCCACTTGCCACCAGTTTGGCCATATTTCAGAGCTGCAACATCACTGGAGTGCCCAAAAGCACAAGGTGTGCAATACTCAGACATGGCCAAGGTAAGAAAGGCTGAAAGACGACCACTGCACAAGACACACAAGCTGAAACGTCAAGACTGGGCCAATAAATATCTGAAGACTGATTTTTCTAAGGTTTTATGGACTGATGAAATGAGAGTGAGTCTTGATGGGCCCGTGGCTGGATTGGTAAAGGGCAGAGAGCTCCAGTCCGACTCAGACGCCAGCAAGGTGGAGGTGGAGTACTGGTTTGGGCTGGTATCATCAAAGATGAGCTTGTGGGGCCTTTTCGGGTTGAGGATGGAGTCAAACTCAACTCCCAGTCCTACTGCCAGTTTCTGGAAGACACCTTCTTCAAGCAGTGGTACAGGAAGAAGTCTGCATCCTTCAAGAAAAACATGATTTTCATGCAGGACAATGCTCCATCACACGAGTCCAGCGTGGCTGGCAAGAAAGGGTATAAAAGAAGAAAAACTAATGACATGGCCTCCTTGTTCACCTGATCTGAACCCCATTGAGAACCTGTGGTCCATCATCAAATGTGAGATTTACAAGGAGGGAAAACGGTACACCTCTCTGAACAGTGTCTGGGAGGCTGTGGTTGCTGCTGCACGCAATGTTGATGGTGAACAGATCAAAACACTGACAGAATCCATGGATGGCAGGCTCACTGATTTGTTTTTGTTTTGTTTTTGAATGTCAGAAATGTATATTTGTGAATGTTGAGATGTTCTATTGGTTTCACTGGTAAAAATAAATAATTGAAATGGGTATATATTTTTTTTTTGTTAAGTTGCCTAATAATTATGCACAGTAATAGTCACCTGCACACACAGATATCCCCCTAAAATAGCTAAAACTAAAAACTACTTTCAAAAATATTCAGCTTTGATATTAATTAGTTTTTTGGGTTCATTGAGAACATGGTTGTTCAATAATAAAATTAATCCTCAAAAATACAACTTGCCTAATAATTCTGCACTCCCTGTATGTAAATCCTACCTATTGCCATTCTCTTGCTACTTGCACTGCTGCTCTGTATTGCATTGCAGAGAATATCATTGTTTAGGAGTTGATTTTCATATGCTTTGGTCTCTGAACAGAACATTTGACAGGCAGTGAGGAGGCATTGTATCACCTCCTCACCAGCAGATTTAGATACATTAACTGTGGGCACAGTGCAGTGTACCTGCAGGATTAGTGCGAGCTAGCTGCGTTTTCCCATAGACTTCTATTCTGTCCCACATTTTTGACATGTTTTTCTGAAAGCACACCAAAAGTCATACATGCCGAACTTTTGGTGTACTTTCAGAAAACGCACCAAAACAGTCTATGGAAAAGCGCAACTAATCCACATAAAAACCACGGGTACACTGCATTGTGGACAAAGTAGAGCGGATCAATGTGAAGTCGTCCTAAAGCAGCACACTGCTGTAAAATATACATTGTTGTGCACTGTAATGCAAATGCATTGTTTGGTGTGCTGGGGTACCATTAAAAATGAGCAGCAAGGCATTAATGCAGGAGTTGCTGGCATTGTAGTAACCTGTGCACTAAAACACAAGCAGGTCAGCATGAGTGGCTTTTAACATGCATGTTGCCGAGCTATCAGCTTTACAGTTTTTTTTTTTTTCACAAGAAATCAGCTTTACAGTTTAACTATTTGACTTCCTGAAGGTTTTGCCCCCTTCCTTACCAGGGGAATGCTAATCGGCACTGCGCTACTTTAACCACTTGCTGACCAACCGCCACAGTTTTACTGCGGCAACATGGCACGGCTGGGCGAAACAACGTTATGTTTTGTCGTTTCGCCCTGTGGCCATTAGGGGCGCACGAGAGCTTCCGAAAGCACGTGTGCTCGCCTCCGGATCCGATGGGAGTGCCAGGCAGGCGCGATGACTGCCAGGTACCTGCGATCGTTCGTGACAGAGCGAGAACCGGGAGCTGTGTCTGTGTAAACACACAGCTCCCAGTTCTTTCAGGGGGAGAAATGACTGATCGTCTGTTCATACTAAGTGAGTCCCATCCCCCCTTCAGTTGGAACACTGAGGCCGGGTTCACACTGGTCCGACAAACGCTCTGACATTGGGTGCTCATGTCGCATGACGTGTGAAAATGCTCCCTGTACTACTTTGGTCCTACTTTGATCCTACTTCAGCCTATTGAATATCATTGAAGTCGGACCAAAGTAGGATCCCTGTCCTTACCATCCGACTTTTGACATCCGACATTGTGATTACAGCAGCAGTAAAAGGAATTTATCTCACACTGGGATTGTTTTGATTGGTCAAAGGACAAGTCAGACTGTCACAAAGTCGGATCAAAGTAGTAACCTGTTCATGAAAGTGGGATGGATGTCGGACCAATGTAGGATCGATGTAGGACTGATGTTGCAGAGCAAAGTAGGATGAAAGTCGGATGACTGTCATGTCGTATCAGTGTGAACTCAGCCTTATAGGGAACGCAATTAACCCCTTGATCGCGCCCCCCCCCCCCTAGTGTTAACCCTTTTACTGCCAGCAACATTTTTACAGTAATCTGTGCATTTTTATAGCTCTTATCGCTGTAAAATTGTCAATGGACCCAAAAATGTGTCAAAAGTGTTCGATGTGTCTGCCATAATGTCGCAGTTCCGATACAAATCGTAGATCGCCGCCATTACTAGTAAGAAAATAAATAATAAAAAAGGCCATAATTCTGTCCCCTATTTTGTAGACGCTATAACTTTTGCGCAAACCAATCAATATACGCCTATTGCAATTTTCTTTTTTTAAATTGGGATATTTATTATAGCAAAAAGTAAGATATTGGGGGTTATTTACAAAAGGCAAATCCACTTTGCACTACAAGTGCAAAGTGCACTTGAAATTGCACTGGAAGTGTAGTCGCTGTAAATCTGAGGGGTAGATCTGAAATGAGGGGAAGCTCTGCTGATTTTATTATCCAGTCATGTGCAAGCTAAAATGCTATTTTTTGTTTTCCTAGCATGTCCCCCTCGGATTTATAGCGTCTGCACTTTCAGTGCAAAGTGGACTTGCCTTTAGTAAATAACCCTCATTGTGTTTTTTTATAAATTGTTGCTGTTCTCTTTTTTTTTTTTTTTTTTTATAGCGCAAAAAATAAAAACCGCAGAGGTGATCAAATACCACCAAAAGAAAGCTCTATTTGTGGGAACAAAGGATGCAAATTTTGATTTGGGTACATCATCGCACGACGGCACAATTGCCAGTTAAAGCGACGTAGTGCCTTATCGCAAAAAAGTGCTCTGGTCGGGAAGGGGGTAAAAACTTCCCGGGCTGAAGCGGTTAATTGGTAATTGCACAGTCATGGAACGATTTACCCTAACAAAATGTGTCCTTTTTTTTTTTCACACAAATAGGGATTTATTTTGGTGGTATTAGGTTACCACTGGATTTTTTTTTGTAAAGTTTTGAAAAAAAAATTCCACTTTCTATGATAAAAAAAAAAAAAAATCCAATAAACTCAAATTTCATCAAAAATTTAGGCCAAAAGTATTCTGCTACATGTATTTGGTAATATTCTGAGCGCCTATCACATTTCTTGAGGTGCTAAAATGCCAGGGCAGTACAACCAAACCCCCCCAAGGAATTTGATGAAGGGCATGTTGAGCCCATAGAAGATTTTATCTTTTGTCACAAGTTTTTAAAAAAAAATCTATTCTTTCCGTTTATTTTTACACAAAGGTGTCAATGATATATTGCTCACACATGCCATGGGTGTATGTGGTGGAACTACACCCCAAAATATATTCTGTTGATTATCCTGAGTATGGGGATACCACATGTGTGATACTTTTTGGGAGCCTAGCCGCATAAGGGTGCCAAAAAACAATCACAGCCTTCATGCTTTCAGAGGGCGTAATTTTTTCATTTCACTACCCATCAGTTTGAGGCCCTAAAATGCCAGAATTGCCTCCCCTCAAATTACCCCTTTTTGGAAAGTAGATACCCCAAGCTATTTGCTGAGAGGCATGTTGAGTCCATGGAAGATTATTTATTTTTTTCCCCCCCCTGTTCGTCTTTCAGGACAGCCGCCATAGTGACCGTGGCTCCTCCCATCTCAGGAAACTCTGCCTCATACTGCAAGATTTAAGCCTCACCATCCCGCCAGCCCCTCAGTTCTGGTGTTTCCTCCAGCAGGGAGACACCGCTAAGGGGCCGGGGCTGAACAGCCGGGAGGATGAGGCTGATTTGTTTCCTGAGGGTGGGGGGGACAAAGGTCTCTCTCTTCTTCCTTGCAGTCGAATAGGCTAGGGAGCCTGGTAGGTACCTGGGTAGCTGCATCTTGAGCGTGCCCAGCCTCTTTTAGGGAAGCAGGAAACTGGGGGGTTCCGCTTTCTTCTTCTACCCAGGTGGGGGGGTTGCGTAAGGTGCACCGAGGCCTCCCTGCTCTTTGCAGCCAGCAATAGCACTCTGGGATCTGGGCCAGGTGACGGGCAATGTCAGTTCTGGCAGGGGCAGGCACTTCCACCGGACCTGTGGCTTCCGGTTCCAGCCGCGGGATCTGAAAGCGGCCTGGGTGCCGAGCTGGGGCGGCCTTGTTTTTGCTGTGGGGATAGCAGGAGTGACCACCAATCCTCAGTGGGAAAAGTCGGAAGCGGAGGCGAGCAGCTCCTGGAGACTCCAGCACCAGCCACTCAAAGGTAAGAGGAACCCTGGGGTGATGTTCCCTTACCCTGTCCCAGAAGCTCCACGGGTATTTGTCCCCCCTTGATGGTCGGGGGAATGGGGGAGTGCATCTGGGACCCTGGTGTATGGTCCTGTGGGAGGACAACCCTGGTGGTCCTCTGTGTTCGCACTGGTGGGGAAGGGTCAGTGCAGACATTTATGGCTGCTCTCTCTTTTTGGGTTCTGTGTTTTCAGAGCAAGGCCACGGACAAAGTGTGTTGCTATGGCCATTTGTTTAGTGACTTTATTGCAATAATATGGAGTCGGATATATTATTTAAGAGCATATGTTTACAGAGGGTCTTCCCCCTTCATTGATATGTAAATAAACCAGTTGGATAGGCTTTGGAAGCTGAGCGGATGAAGTTGGTGTATTCAGGAAGTTTGTGGGAGGCGCTTAGGGAGCTTTTGAAGAAACATGTGTTCGGACAGGAGATGTGTTTTGCAAGGACGAAGAGGAAGACATGGATACCAGAAGCTGGAGAGTTTTGGAGAACTTTTGAGTTGGACTGAGCAAGGAACCATGAAGGACATTACATCTTAAACCCTAAGTTGAGTAACTGTTTAGTTTACTTAACCACTTAAGGACCGCCTAACGCCGATATACGTCGGCAGTAATGAGCTGTCACCATCACCTCCACACGTGAGAAGAACGAGGGATAGATACTATATCCTATACTATATACTATATAAGTGAACTCTTACCAGACAATGCTGAAATATAAGCATCAACGCCAATCTTGAATAATTTTTCTGAATGGATTTCACCATAAAACTCATTGCAGCCGGGAGGATGGGTCATGCGCCAATGGGCTCATTCCGGAGTGGAAAAAAAAGGAAACTCAATAGTGTAATTCCGTTTATAAAAATGTATTCATATCCAAAACATCCCCACTTTTAGGACTTTCACTTACTTAAAATACATAACAATAACGCATCAGAAACCATATGGCGAGGAACTGCTCGGCTCACTGGTGATAGCAGTGACGGTGTCCCCGATCAAGTCGTTTGGCCCAACACTGACACGTTTCGTCATCGACATCATCTGAGGGTGTGGCCTAACGATGCAATGTAGCAATCTTATATACGGTACTAGCCTGCTCTAGGTTATTGACAGTTTTCGTATTGCAGGCAATGACCACCGCCTGAGTTATCTCAACCCAGCAGTGATATCGTAACTATCGGCATTGGAAAGCCCGCCCACTCCCCCAGCACAGATCACACTGTAACCAAGGAGAGGAGACCGGCCCCACAGAGCTGCTGATATAAGCAGATCGCTCATAAAAAACAAATCGTCATACGTATATCTGATAAGCAATACAGTGCATGAATAATATACACTATACTATAAAAATGCTTTTTTAAATAAAATCAGTACACAAATCGATATATTTATGCTGCTATCAAATCTAATAAAACAATCTATGGCTTGATTGACACTCTAAGGGGAATCCACATTGTGCAATCTGCAACATGAACATGAACCAATCATAATATTCCTATACATACAGATTACAAATTTAAGCAATGGACGTATTTAAATTAAACTAATAAAAAATCGTTAAACGATAATTCAAACAGAACTTGTATATGGAGTGTTTGTAATGTGCGCCCTTCCTTCAGATAAACACTACTCAGCGCACAGGAAATAGCAATAAAGATGTATGGTGACCAGGGAAAATAGACACAATACAAGCAGCCGCTTATAAAAAATGCAATGATATAAAAAAACAGTAGACGTGAATGAATGCAAATGACTAAAAAGTCCAAACAGTTCAATGTGTACTGTAGCAGCGCTGAAAGATCAAAACGTGAGTTCTGATTTAAATACTATGAAACCATAGGTGTTCAATAATGGTGCAGATGAACATCAGCTGTGCAAAGTGTCTTCCATAACGTGTGCTCCTTATCACCAAGGGGGTTGAATTTTCACCACGTGGGGGGATACTATCCCCTAATGGGGATGCACTCACCAGACCGAAGATAAACAACAGCATGGGATACACAATCAGCCTCTGTCATTGGTCTTGCACACTCCACCACTCTGCTGGTTTAGATCTTGCCCGTGTACATATAAAGGAATAAATTCTGATAGTATAGTACTGTTTTCAAAAAGTTTATTTAGCAAAAATAAGCCCCCCCTTATAAAATGTGCGTACCACAATGTAAGATAAAACGTGCATGTAAAGTACTGTGCCTGTCTCCTTTGGATGGGTTGGTGAAAAATGGCGCTCCGGCTCTGTTTCTCAGTTCCTGATCCCTGGAGGGTACAGCGTTTGGATCGTCCGATGCTGGCCACGCACTGACGCGTTTCGTCATTGGCTGACTTCGTCTGAGGGCGTCAGCAGTTGCACCATGCATGGGAGGTATCACCACGAACATCAGATCAAGGGCAGTAAATCTAAAGTGCTAACCTGTAAAGGCTTTTAAAAATGTATGTAGTTTGTCAATTTTAAAACATGTCATGCTTGGTATCTATGTACTCGGCAAAAAAAAATGTTTTTTCCATGTAAACAAAAAGTGTCAAAGGGCTTTGTCTTCAAGTAGTTAGAAGAGTGGGTGATGTGTGGGATAAGCTTCTAATGTTGTGCATAAAATGCCAGGACAGGTCAACCCCCCAATGAACCCTTTTTGGAAAGTAGACACCCCAAGCTATTTGCTGATAGACATGTTGAGTCCATGGAATATTTTATAATTTGCCACAAGTTTCGGGAAAATGTATTTATTTATTTTTTTCCCACAAAGTTGTCACTAAATTATATATTGCTCAAACATGCCATGGGCATATGTGAAATTACACCCCAAACTGTATTCTGCTGCTTCTCCTGAGTACGGGGATAGCACATGTGTGGGACTTTTTGGCAGTCTAGCCGTGTACAGGACCCTAAAAACCAAGCACCGTCTTCAGGCTTTCTAAGGGTGTACATTTTTGAGGTCCCCCTGCTCAAGCCAGCTCATGTCCAGGCCCGTCTGAAGTTTGCCAATGACCATCTGGATGATCCAGAGGAGGAATGGGAGAAGGCCATGTGGTCTGATGAAACCACAGTCTCAAAGAAAATCATTAGTAACTAGGGTTGTCCCGATACCACTTTTTTAGGACTGAGTACGAGTACCGATACTTTTTTTTCAAGTACTCGCCGATACCGAATACCGATACTTTTTTTAAATGTGTCCCCAAATGCAGCCATGTCCCCCCACAAATGCAGCCATGTCCCCCCACAAATGCAGCCATGTCCCCCCACAAATGCAGCCATGTCCCCCCACAAATGCAGCCATGTCCCCTCACAAATGCAGCCATGTCCCCCCACAAATGCAGCCATGTCCCCCCCCATATATGCAGCCATGTCCCCCCCCCATATATGCAGCCATGTCCCCCCCATATATGCAGCCATGTCCCCCCCCATATATGCAGCCACGCCCCCCCCCATATGCAACCATGTCCTCCCCATATGCAGCCATGATCCCCCCCCATATCCAGCCATGACCCCCCCCCCCCATATCCAGCCATGCCCCCCCCCCCCCAAAAAAGCAGCCATGTCCCCCTTACCGTACATGCTGCCGCATCCCCGCTTGGTTAATACGCGCAGGGAACATTACAGCTTTGAATAGCTGTAGTCTTTCGTGCCGCGCTGCGTATAGACACTCCCCCTTGCTCGGGATTGGACAGTTCACCCGAGCAAGGGGGAGTGTCTATACGCGGCGGGAAAGACTACAGCTATTCAAATGAATGCTGTAATGTTCCCCGCCCGTATTAACCAGGCGGGGGGGGGGGTATTCTATTTTGGTATCGGGGGTATTTGCGGGAGTACGAGTACTCCCGCAAATACTCGGAATCGGTACCGATACTAGTATCGGTATCGGGGCAACCCTATTAGTAACACTACCGCTTCATGGATTAAAATCCTGCAGCGCACGCAAGGTCCCCCTGCTCGAGCCAGCGCATGTCCAGGCCCATCTGAAGTTTGCCAATGACCATCTGGATGATCCAAAGGAGGAATGGGAGAAGGTCATGTGGTCTGATGAGACAAAAATAGAGCTTTTTGGTCTAAACTCCACTCGCCGTGTTTGGAGGAAGGAGGAGGATGAGTACAACCCCAAGAACACCATCCCAACCATGAAGCATGGAGGTGGAAACATTTTTTAGGGATGCTTTTCTGCAAAGGGTTTCAGGACGACTGCACCGTATTGAAGGGAGGATGGGCCATGTATCACAAGATCTTGGCCAACAACTTCCTTTCCTCAGTAAGAGCATTGAAGATGGGTCGTGGTGGGTCTTCCAGCATGACCACAACCCGAAACGCACAGCCAGGGGAACGAGGGAGTGGCTCTGTAAGAAGCATCTCAAGGTCCTGGCGTGGCCTAGCCAGTCTCCAGACCTGAACCCAATAGAAAATCTTTGGAGGGAGCCGAAAGTCCGTATCGCCCAGCGACAGCCCCGAAACCTAAAGGACCTGAAGAAACTCTGTATGGAGGAGTGGGCCAAAATCCCTGCTGCAGTCTGTGCAAACCTGGTCAAGAAATACAGGAAACGTATGATCTCTGTAATTGCAAACACAGGTTTCTGTACCAAATATTAAATTCTGCTTTTCTGATGTATCAAATACTTATGTCATGCATTAAAATGCAAATTAATTACTTTAAAACAAAAACCCAGAAAATCACATTGTATGATTTTTGATTCCATCTCTCACAGTAGAAGAGAATCCTATGATAACAGACCTCTACAAGTAGGAAAACCTGCAAAATCGGTAGTTTATCAAATACTTGTTCTCCCCGCTGTATATCATAGTTTTGTAGGCACCAAAGAAATCTCTATTTGTGTGAAAAAATTATATAAATTGTTTGGGTTAAGCGTTGCATGACCATGCAATTACCAGTTTAAGTAGCGCAGTGCTAAATAGCAAAAAATGGCCTGGTCATGAAGGGGGTAAAATCTTTTGGAGCTTGAGTGGTTAAATCATTTAAAAAAAAATATTATATTGAGGAAGGAGGTATTCATGTACCAGATCACTGGATGTATTACGTAAG